>NC_091624.1:2386000-2691500 GCF_027580195.1 Bos mutus
TAGCTTATAAAAGGTTTTGAATGCCCAAAGCAAGCTTGAACTTCATTTTGGTGGACTGAGGCAGGGCCCTCTTATCCACAGTGAATAGGGTCCACCATATTTTTAGGGGGTCTACAAAATCTTTTAAATTCTTTCAAAATCAGAAGAGAAAAACTAACTTTTAGGTTGAAGAAAGTGACTTGCTATATAACAATTTATTCATCTGTATATCAATGCAGTTATAAAGTATGAACTATATATTAAACAAATATTACATATTACATAAATACATACGTCCACAGTTCAGTTCAGTCAGTCAGTCATGTCCGACTCTTTGCGACCCCATGGACTGCAGCACGCCAGGCCTCCCTGTCCATCACCAACTCCAGGAGTTTACTCAAACTCATGTCCATTGAGTTGGTGATGCTGTCCAACCATCTCATCCTCTGTTGTTCCCTTCTCCTCCCACCTTCAATCTTTCCCTGCATCAGGGTCTTTTCAAATGAATCAGTTCTTCGCATCAGGTGGCCAAAGTATTGGAGTTTCACCTTCACCATCAGTCCTTCCATGAATATTCAGGACTGCTTTCCTTTAAGATGGACTGGTTGGATCTCCTTGCAGTCCAAGGGACTCTCAAAAGTCTTCTCCAACACCACAGTTCAAAAGCATCAATTCTTTGGCGCTCAGCTTTATAGTCCAATTCTCACATCCATACATGAGCACTGGAAAAACCATAGGTTTGAGCAGACAGACTTTTGTTGGCAAAGTAATGTCTCTGCTTTTAAATATGCTGTCTAGGTTGGTCATAACTTTTCTTCCAAGGAGGAAGCGCCCTTTAATTTCATGGCTGCAGTCACCATCTGCAGTGATTTTGGAGCCCCCCAAAATAAAGTCTGACACTTTTCCCATTGTTTCCCTATTTGCCATGAAGTGATGGGACCAGATGCCATTATCTTAGTTTTCTGAATGTTGAGTTTTAAGCCAACATATATCCACAAGCACAAAGCAAAAGTGTCCAGGGCCCACGAAAGTCAGAATGCGGTCTTGCACGGGTGTGCACTGAACTTTCGAGTGAGGTGATACAGAAGACTAAGCTGGAAGAGGGTAGGTGGTGGACAAATTCTGAAAAATATCACAAGTTCTCTTTCATTAAAAGTACCCCTCAAAGGGAGGCTGTAAGGGACAGAGGTGAAACTGAGCACAAAGTGTAATTTCCTAGCTGCATGATCTTGGACAAGCGACTTGCTCAGTCTGAGCCTCAGTTTTACCATCAGTAAAATCGGGATATGCACATCCTGGGGCTGTTGGACAGGTACCTAGCGTGTTCACCGTTAGGTACGAATCGCTCAATACATACATGTTGAATGAGTGCAGTAAATGTGTGCTTAGCATAGTGGCCGGTGTACGGCAAGCGTCCATTAAGTGACAGTAAAAATAGTAAAAAGTCCCCAGCACAACAATCCTAGACACGCAAGAACCAGAGGTACTTCAGCAGGTCCTACGCGAACCTGCGCAGTAGCTCCCCCAAGAGGGGAGGACACGAGACTGCGCTTGCGCGTGAGTGCTTTCCTCCGCCCCTTTTGGCGCGAGGACCAGTGGGGCGGGCTCGGCGGCGTCGCGACGAGTGCAGAGGGCAGGACTGAGGAAGGGGCGTGGCCAACAGCCCGGGCCCCGGCTACCCTCTTCCGGGCTCCCCCAGCTGCGCGCGCATCCTCCTCCCCCCCTTCTTTTGTGGTCCGACCCATCGCGAGGGTGACAGGAAACCCTGTGCAGGGAGCGCCGCCATCTTGGACCAGCCCGAGGAAGATCCTGAGGGAGCCGCGGGAGCAGTCGCCGCTGCCACCGCCACTGCCGCCGGCGCGTCTGCAGCTCCTCGGCCTGCCCGCTGCCTGCCCGGGCCCCGGCCGGCCGCCCCCGCCCCTGTCCCGCTGCGCCCGCCCTCCTCTTCCTCGTCCTGACGCCCCCCTCCCGCCCGGAAAGCTGCCCAGCCACCAGCAACCCCCCAGGTAACCCCGGCCTTCCGCAGGGGCCGGCCGGCCGGTCTCCTCGCCGGGCTCTCCCGGGGTCAGCGGTGGGGGCGACGGCGGGCTGGGGGCGCGGGCGCGAGGCGCCGCGGGGCGGGCGGTGTCGGGCCGCAGCGAGCCCGGGGTCGGCTGTGGGCTCCGCGGCGCAGGGCCTGACAGGCGTCCGTGCGGGGGCGAGGGTGTCCCCGCGCGGCGCCCGCCGGAGCCCCGGGCCTGCCCGCCCAGCGGCGGGCTCCGGGCGCGGCGTGGGGAAGGGTGGGTGCGGCGTCGCCTTCCCCGCCTCTCCGGCCGGCCTGGGCCGACTGCACCTCCCGCGGGCCCCGTCTCCTTGCCGCCGCCGCATCTGTCCGCTCGAGCCGCGCCGCCCCGCAGCCCGCGAGCCCCGGACGTGGCGGCCCCGGGCCCGTAGGCCACTCTGGCCCCGGGCACAAAAGCCGGCCGCCCGGAGCCCCGCCGGCGTCCTGGCCCGCCTCCGGCGTCCTTGCCGGTGGGGGTAGACCGGCGTGGCCTCGGGCTGGGCGGGGGTCTGGGGGTCCGTGCGGCGAGGTTCTGGTTTGGGGGAAGCTCTGTAATGTCTGTGCGGCCTCGTCCGTCGGTAGCGTGTGGAAATAACGAGGACAAAAAGTTTTTGGCCTTTCTAGAATGTAAGCAAAGAAGGCGGAGCCAAGTGGTTTCGGTGGTTTGCTCTTTGCCGCGTGCTAGACGCGGATTTCAGGTGTTTAGACCCGCAGGTTTAGCTTGCTTCACGTTGCTCTGGGTGGTGAGTACAGGATCTTCGTCTTCCAGGTGAGGAAGCTTAGGTGTGGAAGTGCGATGTGGCCGATTAACGATGTTACATGCACACTCAGGTTAGGCCAGGGGTACACACATGACCATTGAACATGTAGCTACAGTCTAATTCCTTTTTTCCTATGTTTGCGTTTGGATAACAGCTGACTTCTCCTTTAGGACCCAGTCTGTCTGCCACTACACTGCTGGTTCACATTCTTACAACCCCAGAGGATAGATGACAAGATTTCCGTTTTCAGTTTGAAGAAGAAACGAGTTCCCAGAGAGCACATGCTTTCCTGGTGGTCCCACAGCAATTCTCGAGAGTCCAGATTTGAAGTCTTGCGAAGTCCTGCTCGCTTCGTTACTGTCCGAACTGCCTAGTATTTCGGTGTGGTGGTCGAGGACAAATTTGACCTTGCAGTAACCCAGCTCCCACCCCACCATTCCTCAAGACGTTGCAGAGTTTTTCTTCAGGTTTTTGCTTACACCCATTTACTTGGTCATGCCTTTGAGGCTTGTAGTGGTTAGGAGTTTTGCAGGGTTCCTGCCCCAGTGGTGCACTTCCTAGTGACTTCAAGCAAATTCTTCACCCCTTCAGACTAAGGGTCCTTATCCATTCAAGGGATAACTGTACCTCCATTTTAGAGTTGTTGTGAAGATTTAAGTGGGGTTTAAAACCCTTAGCACATTGCTTAAAGTTTGGTCAGCTTCCATTGTCTCTGACAGTGCCAGGCTAGTAGGGAGTGTCTAAGGTTTGTTGAGTGAGTGAGAGGAACATGGCTTTGGAGAGCTATAGAGTTAGATCTGAGCCTTAATCTTAGCTTTCCCTTTAGTGGTATATGACCATGGGTGTATCTCCTCTCTTGAGCTGGCTTCCTTATTTGTAAAGTGAGTTTTTAGAATTAGAGATTGCTTATAAAGTAGCTGACATATATTAGGCACTCAGTAAATGGCAGTTACTGTAAAGATGTAAAACTTTTAGAATTTTAATAACCTAACAAATTCCCTTGGAATTAAAGCTACACTTAAAAACTTTTTTTTTTACATTTCATGGTAAACTTCATTGTTGTGCATACTGCAACCTTACAACAGAATGTGGAGTGTTTTTACAACTGATTTTTATCAGTATTAAAAATCTTTGCGTAATTTTAGTAAAATATTATACAATTAGAGGAAACTTTGTGTAAGGCAAATAAGTTACTTTAAAACTAGGTCTACTGAGATATGTTTCATTTTTTTAAAACTTGAAACATTTTTTTGTGATTAAGGATGCTGTGCATTACCGGAGACAGCAGTGTACATACAAGTCGAAGTATCAAAGATACTATACTTTTAAGAAACTTTTTCTCCTAGATAGTTTTAAACGTATGCAGAATAGAGTAGTATATTGAGCTTTCATATACCCATTATCCAGTGTCGGCAGTGCTCAGTCTTATTTCATCTATATATACTTGTACCCTCTCCACCAAATTGTTATTTTTAAAAAACTTTTCATTGGAGGATAGTTGGTTTACAATGTTGTATTAGTTTCTGCTGTACAGAAAAGTGAATCTGTTATACATACACATATATCCACTCTCTTATTTTTATTTTTTATTTACTTTTAAAAATTGTATTTATTTTTATTTTTGACTGAGTGGGTGTTCGTTGGCGTGCACAGACTTCTCATGGCAGTGGCTTCTCTTGTTGTGAGGCGCAGTCTCTGGGGCACTCGGGCTTCAGTAGTTGTGTGTGGGCTTAGTTGCTCCCAAGTATGTGGGATCATCCCGGAACAGGGATCGAACCAATGTCCCCTGCGTTGGCAGGTGGATTCTTATCCATTGCGCCACGGGGAAAGTCCTTCCACTCGACTTTAGATTCTTTTCCATCTACCAAATTATTTTGAAGCAAATCTCAGACATCCTTTCCTCAGTAAATTTTTCACTGTTTCTGATCCTTTTAATTCTAAGTGCAGGGTTTTAGTTTTGTTTTTTCTCGTGAATACTTTCCTTCTGTGGACAGAGGTACAGTATTACTTTATTTCCTATTCACAGCGTGCCATCATAATTAGCAGAAAAATTTTGTCTTTCTCTTGACACATGGAGAAATCAACTCTTTTCTTACCACATTAATTTATAAAAAAGTGTGACATTAAATATCTTGTCAAAACTGAGGTGATTTTTAGGTGGGTCTCGGAAATGAGTGGGTTATTTTCAGAGGTTGCTTTAAGGTTGAGGACAGGAAATTGACCACAGATTTTGATTAGTTTAATAGCTTACCTCCCAAAGTTCTGTGTCCACTCGACTGACAGATCAAGTAGAGACCTGCAGTGGTTTCAGAAGCACACCAAAGCGCTTCTCTTCTTGAGTTGTATGAAGTGAGGGCCCATGCTATGCTAAGTCACTTCAGTCGTGTCTGACTCTGTGCGACCCCATAGACGGCAGCCCACCAGGCTCTCCCCCATCCCTGGGATTCTATATGTGTATTTTTTGATCATTACTGTATTGTCAAAACCTAACATAATTTAAAAATTTTTATATTGGAATCACAAAAGCAGTTTATCTTGGTTCAGGTGTTTTTAACAGCATTTTTCATGTATAAAAAAGCCTCACTTAAACTATAAGGGTCAGAATTTAAGTCACCCAGAATATATTTATTTAGGGGTTGCTTTTTTCCTTTGTTGTCTTGAATCGGTTACATAGAAATTACACAGTAACACCTTATGTCCTAAGAGTGGAATAAAATAGCTGTGTAACAGCTGTGAAAGGATTAGACAAGCCTGTAAGTTAATACAGCAAGGAGTCAAACCATAAGAAAATGAGAAAATGGACTCCATTATTGGGAATTAGAGCTGTTTCTAGTTTTTATGTATTTTGTTGTTTTTTGCTTTGTTTTTATTTTTGGCAGCACCAGGGGGCTTCTAGGGTCTCAGTTCCCCGACCAGGGACTGACCCTGGGCCCTCAGCAGTGAAAGCAGAGTCATGGCCGCCGACGGCCGGGGGGACCCCCCCCTTTTATTTGTTTTGACTCTGATCACGAGACACTTCATATGCTGTTCCCCATGTTATTGGTAAATGTGGAAGTAATGTTGGAAATATGGCTGGGGTTTTTTTGTTCTTGTTTCACATTAGAATTATATGTAAAATGCTTAAAATATTTTAACAGTCCTTTTTTTTTTACTTTTAATATTTTAGAGTATATAGTAGATGCTTATAGTGTTCTCCCAGTGATATGTAAGGGCTTCCCTGGTGGCTCAGGGGGTCTGCCTGCAGTGCGGGAGACCCAGGTTCGATCCCTGGGTTGGGAAGATCCCCTGGAGAAGGAAATGGCAACCCACTCCAGTATTCTTGCCTGGAGAGTCCCATGGACAGAGGAGCCTGGAAGGCTACAGTCCATAGGGTTGCAAAGAGTCGGACACGACTGAGCGACTTCACTTTCTTTCTTTCTTAGTGATATGTAAAAAAAAGTTAATAGTTTTCCCCTTCCTTTTTTCTCTTTGATTCCATGTGTTAATTTTTTAGTTTGGTGTGTATCCTTCTATATTGTATCCATGTAGGATTGAGTGTGTGTATGTCTTTAAAAATGGGTATATGTTATCTCATGGAACTCTGCAGCATGGTTTTTTTTTTTTTTCACTTAAAATCATGAACATGCTTCCAGGTTAATGCATGTATCTAAATGGTTTTTCAATTAGATGTGTATCATTTCATAGGACTGACGTACTTTATTTAATCAAAATATTTTGGCACTTCAGATTCCCACAAGCGCAGTATTTGAAAGTACCTACCTTCCTCTCTATTTGTACATTTCAGAACTAGTCATTTATATGTATAGTTCTATTTGGAACACTGTCTGATTCAGTAGATGGAGACAATGTGATTCTGTTTTGGCACAACAGTGATTAGTGTTTAACATGCGTTTAGTAACCATTAGGTCTATACGTATTGGCCTGGAGATTGATCCGTGCTGTTATGAAGTGAAAAAAACAAAGCACCCGTTGTAGAGTTTCATTCAGTAGCATACTCCATTTAAATATATTTCTTACCTTAATAGTGGTATATGTTTCATGTTCACAAGATGAGGTTGAGAAGTCCTTTGCTAAAACAGTATTAATAAGGGCAAGTGTTCAGTCCTGTCCAGCTCTTTGCGACCCCATGGACTGTAGCCCCCCAGGCTCCTCTGTCCATGGAATTCTCCAGGCAAGAAGACTAGAGTGGGTTGCCATGCCCTTCTCCAGGGCATCTTCCCAACCCAGGGATGGAACCCAGGGGTCCTGCATTGCGGGCAGATTGTTTACCACCTTAGCCACCAGGGAAGCCCCAAGCATAGTTACAGGGGGCCCCTTGAACATGGTTGTTGCAAATACGAAATTCTGAGTGACCTCTGTCAGTTAACTCTGGGAACCTTTTTAAACCTTCTGTTGGTGGCTACAGTGCTTGGTAGTTTTTGCCTGCCTGTCTACTGCAATTAGTTTGACTAGTTCTCCTTTAACTCTGCTTTTTAGGATTTTTATTGTAATTTTTAAGAAACTTAACCAGAAAATTGGGTGAGGAGGTGGAGAACAGGGTGCTGGCTTTCAGTCTGAAATAGTGATAATTCTCTTTTATTGGTAAATAGCTTACTAATTAATGGTTGGAAATAAAATTTCAAAATCAGTCATCTCAAATATTAACAAATGCTTGTATGATTAATTAGCAAGTACACAAATTAGTACAACTAGAACTGGTTTATAATTTCATGATTAGCCTTTAGAGCCTTTCAAATAGAAACTGGGATTGTTAAGAGTCCACAGTTTTAACATAATAAAATGAAAGGAAGCATACTATGTACAGCTATAACTAAGTTAGAAGAAAGAAAAGATACAGCAACATCAGAGGAGACCCACGAGAGTAGCAGTCATTTAAAGATGACTACTTACTTTCCCCCAAGTTTGAATGGGGAAAAAGAAGTTTAAAAGAGAAGTTAAAAATGAGTTAGAAGAGAGGAACCTGAAGGGAATGCAGCCCAAGAAGAAATTAATAACCTTTAAATATCATTCTTATTGTGAGAGATGATTCCTTTCCTTGTCTTCAAAATTTGGTGAATAATACAGACCAGTTTGAACCTCGGGACCAAGGTCATTCTTGTTTCTGGAAAAAGGGAATCAATCATACTCATGTATGATGTTCAGAATCACAGTTACTTTAACTAGAAACACTTTCTTTTCTAAATGAACTGGTCAAGGGAGTTTTCTGTGATGTGACTGATGACAAATGTGTTACAGCATGTCCCAGTTCTGTTAAATGTATTTCATACAGCTAAGCAGGAAGACTATATTGTGTGACATGATTGTCTGGTAATTTACTATAATTAACAGCTTTCTCTTCCCTAATAACAATAATTCACTTATTTTAAATATGTACTCTTTCTGCAAGTTAAATTTTATTAGTTACTTAGAAATTTTATTTGAAATATAACATATAGTAAGCTGTTAATTACAGTAAATGAGTTTCCCCAATCCTGTTAAGTATCTGGCTTGCGTATGTGACAGTTGGCTAGAACAGTAAAAACCAGATTAAAAAAAATATTGGAAAATCAGTTTTTGTAAAAATGAGGTTAAACCTTCATATTTATAAAGAATTTTCATCTTCAGCTGAAAACTGCTTTGAGAATAAATTTTTTTTTCTTTCAGTTTTATTGGGGAATAAAGTTTATTGTAAGTTATTACCAGTATTAGAATTCACCTCTTATTTCTCTAGGACCTAGCACAGTGTCAGACACAGTCAAGGCATTCATTTGAATAAATTGGAGAGGTTTTTTTAAAGTTATTAAAAGTAGGAGAGAAATTAGATTTCTTTAGGTTAAAGTCTTCTGTGGGGGTGAGAAATGAGCTGTGATCTTCAAACATATCTTGTAATACATAAACTTTCAAATTTTACAACTACAATATGTCATTATTTCTCTTAACTCCTGGAAAAATATATAGCAGACATATTGTTAACCTTCAAATGCTGTATTAGGAACTGTATGAAATGATCAATAATTGACTTAAAAAAATCTACAACAAAAACAGTTTCATGTGGTTCTATTTCTGACATTTCACTTAGAAATAATATAATTACTTTTTCTTTGGATGCTATGATTATTTCAAGTAGAGTGAAAAGGTTTTTTGTGTTTATAAGTTGGTGGTTACTTTTTATGACATTCTATTGTAAAATCAAAGTGTTCCAAACAAATAGATCATTAGACTTGAGTTAACGGCTGCAACGGAGACCTTAACAGGGGAGGAGGACTATTTATAATGATACTATTTAAACTTAAATTTATAAAGATTTCCTTGATTGAAATTTTCCAGAGTAGCATTTCTTATCTGGTATTTCCTAAAGTGAAATATTGGAATTGTTTTGATATATGTTCTATTTCTGTGGATAATACATGAGAGTGTTGAAAGTGTTCATTCAAGAGAATTTGTGTATTTGATTAATTTGGGAAATGCAATTTTTTCTGCTATTGTAACCTACATTTTGTTTATAATCACTGTGGTTAATTTTATATATCTTTACAGGATACACGGCTTGGATAACTTGAGCATACTTTTTCCCTGAAGTAACTCAGTTTTCTTTGTTTCTAGTGCCACCATGGCAACTGCCCCGTACAACTACTCCTACATCTTTAAATATATTATTATTGGTAAGTTTGTTTAACTTATACTCTTGTTTGTTCTCCAAAGGTTAAAATGCAAAATGTTTATATGCTAATACTTAACATAGTACCCCAGAGGAAGTGAATACTTGTCTTTTTCACTGCAAAGTTAAAACTCCTTTGGTAGGATTTATTTTTTATCAGTGACCTGTTACTTTGTGACCCTGGGTACAAAGCTGGCTACCTTTGAAGTGACTTGAGGGCTACCTGAAAGTTAATACTGGGAATGAGATTAATTTCCTAGGAGTGTTGATACATTCCAAAAATATCATGAAATTTCTCAGAGCCCCCTGGATTCCAAAAATTGATAAAAATTCAGAATAATTGTGTAAGATACATGAAATAAATCGTAGTTTTTCTCTTGCTGTTTATCCATATGTAAGAGTAAGTTGAAATATATGTATTTTTCTTTTAATTCTTCCTGTTAGTTTGGTTTAATATTGAGCTTATGTGACTATATTGTAATGCTTCCTTCACCAAAGGTTAAATTGCTGTCAGTACAGTCAGAGATGATACCTGTTCCATTCGGATTTTCATGTGATGCACATTCTTTTGTGGAATTCTATAAGAAATATGAGATAAAATGGGATCTAGTGAATCAGATTTCCAAAGCTTATTATTTCTACTTGTTCTGTGCTGCCCTTTTGGTCACTCCCAGGAGTTTTTGGCTTTTATGCATGGGTTAAGGGAAAAAACAAAAAGTTGTAATAGTTTAAAGTAGAAAACACTGTTCAGTTTTTCTGTTAAAAAGCTTTTCCCAGCTGGTGTCTATTTATTGACATAATTCATAACCAGATTCTACCACCAGTGAAGGTTGGGAATAGTCAATTTATATATCACAGTGAAAACCTACCTTTAGGATCTTTTGAACTCATTATAAATGATGAAAATGAAAATTTTTAAGTGCCCAGAGGTTTGTGATGTAATATGGTAAAAGAGGTATAGCAATCATTGCATGTAATTATAAGAGGATAAAATTGGAACTTTTTTTTAACAGGGGACATGGGAGTAGGAAAGTCCTGCTTGCTTCACCAGTTTACAGAGAAAAAGTGTAAGTTCAGTGTGTAAGACAAAACATTGGTGGATTCTTACTGTCACTTTCCTGCCTTTTAAAAAGTGTTCTTTTCAGTACACTCTATGCAATAGAATATAACTTTTCCCTATGTATATGTACTTTTGTCTTTAGGAAGTGATTTTTTTTTTAAATAGGTACAAATGAAATATACTTGTATGTATGGTGGTGTTTTTTATGCCATATATAGTTTGATTGACTAGATTTTTGATAATACAAACTTTGGTTTTAAATATATATGCTATTAAAAATAAAAATATATAATTTCAAATTTAAATTATCTTTTTCTTGTTCTCTGACTTTCCATTGTAGAAATTATCTTATTAGGGGGAATGTGCTTATATATCATTTGCTAATAAATAATAATAGATTGGAAATATTTAAAATGGAATTCTTTCTGCATTCATGACTGGTCATTTTAGATTCAAAGTGCTACTCTGTCTTGTGTGGTAGGAGAAGGGGCCATTTTATTTTATGTAACCGATAGGCTAAATATAGTTGAAATTGTTTCCAATAGTTAAGATTATTTCTGTGGCATTTTTTAGCTTAATGTAACGTTTTATGAAGTGTTTAGCAGTCTGTGTACTGTAGAGGAGTAATG
This sequence comes from Bos mutus, assembly GCF_027580195.1. Taxonomy (NCBI): domain Eukaryota; kingdom Metazoa; phylum Chordata; class Mammalia; order Artiodactyla; family Bovidae; genus Bos; species Bos mutus. The sequence goes on from NC_091624.1 coordinate 2,397,108, forward strand.
GTGGATATAGGTTTTCAGTGGCCTAGTTATAAAGAAAGGATTAGTAGACTTGTCCTATTGGATTAGACTTGCAAATATATAATTATAAATACTAAATTTCATGACAGTCTTTGAAGTATTGATAACATTTTACAGAATAAATACTTGTTTGATTGAAAACTCCTAGAGTCTTAAAACTGTTAATTTGTTATTAGGTAAGAATTGTCAGAAGGCTAAATAGTATAATGTTGTTATGAAGAGTTTATTAAAATCCTTATTTTTAATTAGCAGGTAGCCCAGAGGTCAGTAAATAGTAACCTGTGGGCCAGGTCCTGGCACTGCTTGTTTTTAGAAGTAAGGTTTTACTGGAATGCTGTCATGCCTATGTTATGTATTGTCTGTGGCTGCTCTTGTGCTTTAGCAGCGTGGAGTCCTTGGAACAGAGGTCTTTTGGCCTGCAAAATGTGACATATTTATTATTTGGTTCCTTGCAGAAATTTCTAAGCCTTGTTCCAGTCACATCCCTGTGACTCCTTAAGGGTTTTTGCTAATTTTTTTCTTTTCATGCAGGCTTTAACCTGTTTATAGCCTATAAGCATTAATGAGTCTTTTGGTTGTCTAGTACATCATTTTCCCATTGATCTTAATTTGAAGCTTTCTGCAAGTTGGAATATTGTTATTTCTTTTCTTCCCTAACAGTTATGGCTGACTGTCCTCACACAATTGGTGTTGAATTTGGTACAAGAATAATTGAAGTTAGTGGCCAAAAAATCAAACTGCAGATCTGGGATACGGCAGGACAGGAGAGGTTCAGAGCTGTCACCCGAAGCTACTACAGAGGCGCGGCGGGAGCACTGATGGTGTACGACATCACCAGGTGAGGGGCCCGTGGTTCCCAGCCTTCATACTCGAGCAAGGAAATCTACTGCAGGCAGTGGGTTTTTTTTAAAGTTGTTAGGCATTCTATAGTTTGTAATTGTGTATCTGTTAAATGACTTATTATTCGGGTTTTATGGTTTTTTTTTTTCTCTAAATTGCTATGTGTGAGATTTTCAGATATATTATCTGAAAGTGGGTAAGACTAAAGAAAACTTTAGGAGATGCTGGTGGAGCTAGTGAAAGAATACTCTTCTGAAAAGCAGTATCAGTTGAATTCTTTGAGGTGAAATATTTCACACCAAATATTTTTACTTCAGTAGAAAGCAAGCAAATCTTTAAGAGTTACTCTGTTCAGCCTCTTGCCTGTGGACGGAGGAGCCTGGTGGGCTGCTGTCCATAGGGTCACAGAGTCGGACACGACTGAAGCGACTTTGCATGCATGCATGCATTGGAGAAGGAAATGGCAACCCACTCCAGTGTTCTTGCCTGGAGAATCCCAGGGATGGAGGATCCTGGTGGGCTGCTGTCTATGGGGTCGCACAGAGTCAGATACGACTGAAGCGACTTAGCAGCAGCAGCAGCAGCAGTGTTAAAGTTCATGTCTTTTCAAAATAAGGCCAAGCAAAGGAATTAAGTAGTTTTGCTAATCCAACGTGGTAGATTATAAAAAATTCTCATACTTGAATCTGAAATATTAAAATTTTTTGTGTCCTAAAATGGATTGAAGTAGCTCATGATACTTCATGCTGCAAGATTAAATTTATTTCAACTCTGCTATTTATGGAAACTCAAAAGTAATTGATACAGAATAACAAAACTGGACCTTAAATGTTTGATTTGGGAAAATTGAGCCACTTTATTAAACGCTGTGCTGTTTGTCTGCTCTAAGCTAGAAAATGAACTAGACCACCTTTCATATTAATGCAGAGTGTCTAAAGCAGAGTGACTCTTGTCTCACCTTCGAGCGGGTAGGAATCAGTAAGTGGGACCAAGTGATAGACTTTCACGTGTATTTCCTTTTGGATAATGCTTTGCCCTGCTTTTGAAGAGTCACAGTGAGAAGTTCTGTAGTAAAGGGACTCTGCTGCTGCTACTGCTGCTGCTAAGTCGCTTCAGTCGTAAGTTTGTTTAATTTAGTGTTTCCTAAGGTTATTCTCGGAGAAGGCAATGGCACCCCACTTCAGTACTCCTGTCTGGAAAATCCCACGGATGGAGGAGCCTGATAGGCTGCAGTCCATGGGGTCGTGAAGAGTCGGACATGACTAAATGACTTCACTTTCACTTTTCACTTTCATGCATTGGAAAAGGAAATGGCAACCCACTCCAGTGTTCTTGCCTGGAGAATCCCAGGGACGGGGGAGCCTGGTGGGTTGCCATCTATGGGGTTGCACAGAGTCGGACATGACTGAAGCGACTTAGCAGCAGCAGCAGCAGCAGCAACAAGATTATTTTATTTATTTAGAATAAAGATAGTGGATGGTTATGATTATAGTCTTGTAGTTTTACTAAATTTTCGAATTGGGTGGTCTCAGGGCAAAACAGAGGGAACAGCCTTAAGGCTCTTCACTGGAGCCAGGCAACTGGTAAATAGTTTTGTGGGAAGACAGGTAAAGAACCTGGCCATTTGTACGGACATCCTTTTATGTGGGATGCATTCCTGAAGGCTCTGCATAGTTGAAGACTGCATTCATTATTAAAATCTAACTATGGTGATGTGTACTTAAGTGTATCTATAGATTGTAGATTGTTTTGCTTTTCTTTGTGTGTTCTTTAATTCCAGCCTATTGAGATATGAGTGATAAGGCTTGTGCTTTTTAAAATTTATATTTGATCACTGTTTACTTGGACAAGTTGAAAACACTGGGAAAAAAATTTTTATGTGACTTTTTTGACATGTAGGTGGTGGTTTGTGTATAACATGATATAGTACAGTAAAAAGAAATTCTGAGTAAGGAATTCTTTTCAGTTCTCTCTGGGAAAGGAATATATCAGATTCTGTTTGGTATATCAGATTTTATATGAACACTGGCAGCTGGAGATGATGGAATATATTCACTAGACTGAACTCGAAACACTTCAAGGACACAGTGTCTGTAAAAGGTCCTGCACCTGGCTCTGAAATCATTTCTGCCTCTTTATGGGCCTCTGTTGCCTCACCTAATAGATTAATGTTCTATGAGTCTGTATAAATTAGAAATATTTTTAACCATCAAAATTTTAAAAATGTTTTGACCTTTTTGGTAAAGTCTAATAGTGGTAGTATATTCTGTATTATTTTAAAGTATTTGGATTTGTTTGCTGTCTTAGGTCCTACTTGGCTAATGCAAAGGAGCCAGGAGTTTTTAAATTCTCAGATTGGAGAAAATGAAGAAATAAGGCATGAATCCTCAAATGATTTAGCTGCTGGTAAATGAGAGTGTACAGTTAGGATAAACTCACCCTCTGATATACCTGGGGACTTCAGTTTCCAGTCAAATGTATTAATCTTCTTAAAGCCGATTTTTAAAATTCAGAGTTCAGAATTATTTTCCATTAATTTTTTATCTTGTTCTTGCTTGCTTATTGGTCTGTTTATGTTTTTAAATGTAAATAATTTACTCCTGATGTATAAGTCATTAGCAAAGTTGTTGACTATTGAGTTATTTAAAACAAAAGGTTTGGCTAGATATTTGAAAAGTGTGTGTTTACATTCCACAATTCTCTAGGGCAGCAGTCTAGTCAAATCAAAAATATTTTTTAAGTATATATTTAAAATATATTTGATGAAGTTTCTTTTTTTCCTATTGAAATGGCAACTGTATGTGGCAGTCACAAAAATAAACTTTAATTTTTGCAGAAGAAGTACATATAATCACTTAAGCAGCTGGTTGACAGATGCAAGGAATCTCACCAATCCAAATACTGTAAGTTAAATGATGTCTATTGTACAAAAAGCTTAAGATCTAAGTTGACCCAGAAAGGAAAGCCATTTGCTAAGTGGACTTTTTGTATTTGGGTACTAAGAATGAGAGAGTCTTTATTCTTAAATTGAAGAAAATGTAAAACCTTTTTTCGAATATGGACTATGCCAGGTTTCACACTTACAGTTGGTTTTTGTTCATGTTTGTGGTTTAAGAAAAATGAAAGTTACTAGTGGGGTGGTGATCTCATGTCACATGGAGACTATGAAATCTGAAACTTTCACTTTAATCTGCATTAATTTCATAAAACGTTACCATTAGAGGAAACTGGGCAAAGTGTACTGGGATCTATTATTTCTCACTACATGAGTCTCCATAATTTTATTAATGTCAATTAAAAATAAAAACTGTTCTGCGTATTATAAAAAATTAGCCAGTCTGAAAAGATTTATTTGAGATTTTAAAGACTAGCTACTATGGTAGGCTCTGCAGTATACAAAAAAGAATGTGGGTCTTTGGCCAATACAAGGTCATCGTCCAGCAGGGAGATCACCTGTGGGGATACAGATAACTACTGGGAAGCAGAGTGAAACAGGCTGGACACAGCGTGGCCGGGGTAGCGCTTGCTAGTGGTGTGTTTGGGGGCAGCCAGTGTGAACAGTGCCGTCTGGAGAAAGCAGGTTGACAAAGGAGGTGTTGTTTGATCTGGGACTTAGGAGTAGAAGGTTTTGGTAGATTCTGCGGAGGGTATTCCAGGAACAAGTGAGGGAAGGCCCTGAGCAGGAACAGACTGAGCTTTGTGAGAGTAAGGCCTGGGTCTCACTTAGCTTTGTGCCCCAGAGCCTGGCAGTGGCCTGGTTTAGTAAATATGTAATCAGTGCTAAGATTGGCTTTCATCAGGGAACAGCAACTTAATTATTTTTAAGAGTCAGTTAACATGGTTTGCCTTTTATGCCAGGGACTGTGTCTGGGACTTTCCTATCCATTTATCACAGTAAACCCACTGTAGGTATACATGCAAATCTATAGGTGAATGTTCATACAGCTTTGTTTGCAGTAGTCAAAAAAGCAACCTAGATGGCTGTCAGTAGGTAAACGGTGAAACAATTTGGTGCATCTGTTCTTGGGAATACTCTCCAGCCATACAAGGGAATCACCTGTAGATAAATAGATCTCATGGGCGTTGTGCTGAATGAAAAAAGTCAGTCTCGAAAGATTACATTCTGTATGATTCCGTTTATATAAAACATTCTCAAAAAGAAAAGTTCTGAGTTGGAGAGCAGATTTGTGGTTGCCAGGGGTTAGTGACGGGGGTGAAAGGTGTGAGCTGACTGTAAAGAGGGCAGCACAGTCCAGTTCCTTTGTAGTGAAGAAGCTGATCGTGGGGACACAGATCTATACCTGCAGTAAAACTGCATAGAGCTATACACAGTAAAACTGAACTCTCAGTGAGGACTATAGATTGTGCCAGTGTCAGTTCCCTGGTGTTGAGAGTGTGTTAAGATCCTAGTATTGGGGACGCTTGGTGAAAGGGATATAAGAGCTCTACTCTTCTGTAAACTTTTGTGATTCTTTTGTTATGTAAGTAAAATACTAAAAACATCAAGAAAACAACTTATTGTAGAGAGTCATTAGAGGAGCATAATAAAAAAAAATTAGCCATGTCCTTCTTGTTTCATTTATGCCTCTTAAAATCTTACCAGATCTCATTATAGAAGAAAGAAAAAAAATCTGTTACATTTTCTGTAACTTTGCCTTTGATTTCTATGTGCAAGTTGCATACTTTCTACTTTTGTTGATAGTGCTGTTGTACCTGTCTTGTTAGCATGCCACCTTGTGCCTCCCCTCTCACGAAGATGGGAAGTGTGGTTTGGAAATGCTTAAGGAATGGAGAGCAGGCAGTGTTGTCTCCATTAAGCAAACATTTCTTAAACTGAGTGCCTGTGTTATAAGGCCCTGTACTACTTAGCCATTGTGACTTTACCAACTTTGACTTTTTAAAAAACTTGATTTCATTTTTTAAGTGTAATTGCCTTACTCTTTACTGGATAGGGGGACTGACCGTATGTGAAAATGTTTTCCCATCCTCAGTTGGCACCTGTCCACACTGATTGAAGAACGCTAAAGGTGGACATTTGGGTCAAAATAGTTACAGTTCATGGACACCATGTTTTGAAAGGACAGCCAGGGGCTGAAATTTCACGTGAAAAAAAGTTAGTGATGGACAACCCTTTTAGTTGAAACCATCCATTTCTAAAGTATCTGGATTTACCACATCAGTTTTGAAGGGGAACATAATTTGCTTTGAATATGAAGTCGCTGTACAGACGTTCTCCCACCCCCGCTGTCCCCTCTCCTGGATGCAGTCATTGTTATCAGCTGCTACAGACCTCGTCTAACTGAGGGATAGTGTAGGGGAGGACAGGATTGGAAGGTCACAGTTCGGGTTTTCTGCCTGAATTCTGATGTCCGCCTACCACGGACTCTTGAGTGATCTTTTAACAAGTCCTTGTTTGCTTTGAGTATCAGTTTCCTTACTTGTAGCCTCAGAAGTTGAACTAGTAGTTTTAAAGCTTTCTGTGGATTCCAGGAACTTAGGAAAATCTAATGAAAGGCAGAACCCTTCTCTTCCAGGCAGTGTCCTGGAGACACCCTCTGTGCCTCTTCATAGTTACACCTTCACGATTCTGTGGTCATCGTCCGATGGGTAATTGGTAGTATTTAGTTTCCTTTGTAGACCTGCATGTTTTTTTTCTCCAGATTTTTGGATTTTAGAGTTTTCATGTCTGATTTAAAGGTTGCTTTTGTGTAAGACGTCTCTCTTTCGGTTACAATCCAGGTGATAATCCTCATAGGGAATAAAGCAGATCTGGAGGCTCAGCGGGATGTGACGTATGAGGAAGCCAAACAGTTTGCTGAAGAAAACGGTGGGTTTCTTGTGAGGTTTAATGGCGTTCGGTCACACATGCGAGATTTCTAAGGAGAAGTGGGGTTTTGACAATGCAGATGATTTGACAGGTTTTTCTTTTCTTAAGTGCAAATTGCTCAAATCGAAGAATGAGGAAATACAAAATGCGTTTGTATTTGGGATTCATTTTGAGGGCAATAGAATTATTTAATGACATAAAGATTCCTTCCATTTCAGACTCATAGTCTTTCATAAAATACTGTGGTGGTAGTACTGAAAGCTGATGGGAACGTTTTACTCAGAAGTCACTTAAGAGAATGTCCTTGTGAGTTAATTTGAAATGTCTTTCATAGTCTGAATTTTATTTTTAGGTTTATTGTTCCTTGAAGCAAGTGCAAAAACGTAAGTATGACTAAAATCAGTAGATCATTTAAAATTATATTCAAATTTCTCAAAGCAGAACCACATATATATATAAATGTATAATGTATATGTACATATAGTGTATAATATGTAAATGTGTAATGCTTATGGCAGGGAAAACAGCAAAAATCCCTTTGCTTGTTTCACATTTCAAAATAATGTTTTTTGTTACTTTCCCTAAAATATTATACCTTGATTATACTCATTGGTAATACAGGTTAATAAATGAAATTGTGTTAACACAAATTGTGTAAAGGCTAAAAGTGACCTTTACAACCAAGGCTGAATTGGGCATCTTGGACTCAAGGTTGTTCAACCTGTTGATTTAATACTTGTCATTTTAGTAAAAGCATGACTTTAGGAAATATTCAATGTCTTAAGAGTAATTAGAAGCATAAGTAACATTTCTAATTGTTATTCCACGTTCATTATTGAACCCCAGCACTCCTGTCATAGTTCTTCATTTATTAAGCCAAATACTCCTTGTAGTGCTGAGAAGCTGGCCCCTTTTTGTTTAGCCTCATCTGTACTGTTGGTCCTAAAAGGGCCAATATCAAACGTGAACATGGCTAAGCATGATAAGAACAGTACAGTTTATGCTTGGCTAATGAGACCATACAAATCCTGGAATACTGATTGGAGATAATTTTATTTCGGTTTAGAACACCCCCTACTATGGCCTGCTTAATTATTGTTATATATTACTATATAGCATTTTAATGATTAGAGCACGTACAGTTTCACATTGGGTTTGTAGAAAGAGCTCTTAGTATTGTTGATATGCTTTCCAAAGAAAATATTTTCCCATGTTGTTCTTTAGCTCAGTCTTCTGGTAATCCCTTATTAGATGACAGTGGCTAAGTTGAAGACATCATGGCAAAGGTTAGCAAAAGGTCAGTGTGTAATGTCTTATGTTTTGTAGAAAGCTATGGTTTGCCAATAAAGTTGTTGATTGCCTCTTAGGGGAGAGAACGTAGAAGATGCTTTCCTTGAGGCTGCCAAGAAGATCTATCAGAACATTCAGGATGGAAGCTTGGATCTGAACGCTGCCGAGTCGGGTGTACAGCACAAACCTTCAGCCCCACAGGGGGGCCGGCTAACCAGCGAGCCCCAGCCCCAGAGGGAAGGCTGCGGCTGCTAGTGACCTCCTCGCCGTGGCTCTCACTCGACCTTTCACCTCTGTCTGTTGGAAGCAGTACTTTTTACTGCCTCACTGTCTTCTGTACATCTTACTGGGTTTAATTAAAAAGAAAAAAACAACTCTGTTGTAAAAACAGTTTAACACAATACTAAACTGCTAAACAACTAGATGTAATCAGGTTATCAAAGGCAAGTAGAGTAATCCGTCTCTCCTGCATGGCAAATCGAGACTTTCCCCCCGATTGTCCTCGTGATAGGTGTGTCACCAGTCCACGATTTAGACTGAGCACTGATGCTGGACTTGATTTTTTTGCCCCTCCCTCTTTTGGCAAGGCTTTGTCTCATTGTACGGTTTAATTTGATGGTATCTTAAGCTTTCTTCCCATCTTTAACTGTTCAGGTATGTCTGTTGTAACCCATACATTTATTGCTGTGAAATGACTTCTGATGATAGAGAAAGGGTTCTTCAAAGCCTTTTGTTTTTGTCGGATAAATTCCCTGTTGTGTGGGTGGCATTTTTCTTAAGGCGGTTTGCTTCTGTCTTAGCCTTGCGCAGGGAAAATATCCATTTATCTTTTTTCTTATGCTTAATTAATAGCTTTATCCTTTTTTTTTACACCATTTTATCTTTTTCTCTTTAGCAGAAAGTAAATATGTATAAAATTTGAAGGAACCGAACTAACAATACATTCTGTGTATATTATTTTAATGAAGAAAATAAATTGATTACTGGCCTTGGAACAGTATAAAATACCAGTTTGTACAGTAGGACCTGTATGTGACCATGTTACTCCCTTCCATTTCACACGAGGAAACAGACACAGCTTCTGTGCACACGATGTACTGGCTCCGCCCTTTGGTGCTGGCAGGGTTTGGGGACATCACGCTGGAGAGCGTTCCCGGCGCGAGACGATTCACACTAGCAGATTCTGTTCCGTCTCTGCGCTGTGGCTTACCTGCTGGTTTTCTTAACTATTCTCGTGCAATCAGCAATGTGCTAACCTGCTTTTCTCTTTTTGTAAACATTTTGCATTACAGGCTGCATTTCTTGCCTTACTGTATAGAAGAAGAAAAAAGGCTGGTTTCTTATTGCACATTTTAAGCTTTTATACCTGTATCTCAGAATGGTAAGATTCTGAACCAGACAGCCAGAACCGCAGGTCTGCTGTTAAGGGATTTTAAATAGTGCATTTTTAACACTACAGTGAAATAATTTAAGATACCGCTTGTATTCTTAGTGTATTTATGTCATGTTGGCATAAGTTGTTCTGTGAAGGGGAAGGTGTTTCTCACCCTGTTTCAGTGTTTGTACTGATAGAAAGTAAGTTACTACTTTGCACTAGGCGGTGTGGCCACTGAAGAATACTGTACTGCAAGGAAACGATCTCATTTCTGTAGACAGCAAACTTACGTTTTACCAAGTTCTTTACTTCTGTTGATTGATTCCTAATTGAGTTTATGGTTCAGGCTGGGAATTGAGAAGTTATTTGAAGTAGGATAGGTAAAACCTCAGTATATTATATAAAATGCACCCTCAGCTCAACTGCTGTGTTTAAAATACACATTTTAAATCCCTATTTACAGACACTAAAGTAAGAAATACTGCTTTCTGGGTTGTAAACGCGTGGTAGTACCAGAGTCTTGTACAGTCAATGTTAAATAAAAGCCACAACTGGAATGTGCAGAAAACAGGATTTGGTTAATTTGTGGACTCATCTTTATTTTTGTCTTTAACTTTTTTAAAGAGCAAGATACCTGGAGTGTATCGGGTATGTTCTGGTAAGGACGCACAGTGATCTGTTCTGCTTACACTGTTGCATCACGAGGGACTCACCCAGGGACCATGACCTGCTGGCGTGTGTGTGTATATTTACAAAATCAAAACAAACGAACCACCCCCCGGGTACAAGGCAGCCATCCCAGACCGAAGTCTGTGGCTTGTGTAGGTGCAGTACCCTGGTTCCGAGAGTCAGCTACAGTGGGTCTTAATTGTTCTGTGACAGATTTACTCAGACTGCTGTACTCTTCATTTGATGTAACAAAATGCTATTAATCTAAATATTTGTAAATAAAGTACCTGTATCTAGATTAAAGTAAAATTGTTTGCCTTATTTTCTAAATTATAACAGGATTTCATATTTTCTTCAGGCAAATAGCTATTTGGCATTAAGTTGCCAGTTTTTACTGCAGAACTGCCCTTAATTGTTGTTTAAAAAGAGACGTCTGCGTAAATAGTATATAAATCCACAGCACTCGGTAATGGAGCTCCGGTCTGACCCGTGCATTCAGATCCCACTCGCGGTGTTCTTTGGCCTTTTTCAGTGTGAGGTCAGCACGCCTGGTGGCTGACACTTCTCCCTTGACTCTGCTCAGGACCAGATTCTGGTATTTGCATGTGTGATCCCCTGTAATAAACCTGGGTGCTCAGAGAGAGGCAGACTGTTGTAAACATCTGTGTGCCAGACATTGGGCAAGTACCTTGGGAGAATGTGAAATTCTTTTAATTTTTAATGCACAGAGAGCTTATTACTTGTGTGGTCACCTGCTTTTCTGGGTTCCTCGTTGCCCTTGCACCTACGAGGCCCTCCTGAGTAGTACTTGGTGCTCGGTTCTCTGTGCGTTAGACATTCCGGGATGATGTTCAAGTATTTTTCATGGACAATAAAGTGTTTGATGCAGTGATTTTGATTTTTTTGGGGGCGGGGGGGTGGGTGGCTGGTGATTTTTACATAATCCTAGTTGGAGGGAGTAGAGTTTCTTTGGAAAGACGTCTTTTGAGACCAGGTGTTTGGCTTCATACACGAATCACCTTCTAGGTCAATAAGACTGTAGTTTCGGGAACTTCTCCACATCTGTTGTTTTAAGTGTGCTCTTTTCTTATAAACATGTGGCTCAGTTCACAGCCTTAACAGAAGACCAAATGATTCCTGTTCACGTGGCAGTTTAGGAAGAAAATATTTTACTCTCATTCAGCACATGGACAGACCAGGAAACTGTCCTTGAAGGATTTCAATAATTGTTGAATTAGGCCAGGCTTCTAAGCATTTTGCCAAGACTTGTGAAAATGAAACAAAGAATGTAAGTAAAAAAGACACCATCAAATCAAGTTTACATCGGAAGTAGATGTTTTCTAGAACTTACTGGCTGTTAGTTTTATGACATTTTCACTGTCTTATATTCATCCCATGTCAGTCCCTAGCCCAGATCTTAATGGTCCAGCTCTAGGCAAACAACTTCTTAGGAATATAAACCTCAGCAGGTGGTCAGAGGATAGTGCTGTACTATATATAGTATAACATGGTATATAATACCTGTTTTGGTTCAAAAGCTGTCTAGGAACCTAGAAAATAGGATTGTTTTAAAATATTCCCAAGTCTGAACACAGTTTGAATTTACCACTGGGTCAGATTCTCCAAGGGCTTCCCAGGTGGCTCAGTGGTAAGGAATCTAGCTGCCAGTGCAAGAGACACGGGTTCGATCCCTGGGTTAGGAAGATCCCCAGGAAGAGGAAATGGCAACCCACTCCAGTATTCTTGTCTGAATAATCCCATAGACAGAAGAGCCTGGTGGGTTGCAGTCCATGGGGGTCGCAAAGAGTCAGACGTGACTGAACGACTAAAAATGCGTGTGGATTTTCCAGAGTTCTATTTTTCCACCAAAGAAATGTTTCTCGTTGAAGAAAGGCTTCTGAAGTATATACTACAGTTTTATGACAAGTATTTTCAAAGCATTGACAGATACAACATACTTCAACCTGCAGACAGAGACGGAAAGCCATCTGAAAGACTTGACGTTCTCTTGAAATTAGGGTAAAAAATTTATGGCTTTACTGTAGATCTGTGAAATGTAAAGTCAGATGTCAGACCCACATTTATTTTATCTTTTATTTTCATATGAAAATAGATTTTAAACAAAATCCAAAAATAACTTTTGGCACTATAAATAAAGAGGAGCCTAAGCATGTTGTTTTTAACCTAACTATAGATTTTACCAGTTTATAGATTCAGATCAGCACTGGTCTTATAATAATGCATTTCAAAGGTTAAAAAAAGAAAACCCTCAGCCATGTAAGACCCTGGTTTAAATAGTATACGATATTCCCATATGTACAGGTGACTTAACAAAAATGCTGAGAGCCGCTGTAGAAGTGGAATAAGCTACAGTGGAGTTTTCAGCATCTGAACTGACTGGATCTTGATAAAAACCAAGTGGCATTCTAATGAAGTTAGTGAGGTAGTGGAGAAAGTTATTTCCTCATATTTAGGCAAGACAGTCTTCCTCCATCTGGCTGAGCCACTCGTCCTACAACAGGATGAGAAAGGACTAAGGGTGAATTTCTGCAACAGTAAAAACAGGTTTTAGCTAAATTCACAGAACTAGATGATAGCATCATGGCTAACAGGTAATATTTGAGTACTTCTTGGGAAAAATGTTTTAAGATGAACCACCATACAAAATTACCCAGGATAAAAGTTAGATGGTTACTTTGATTAAGACTATGATAAGCTACAACTCAACATCTGCCAATTGAAAGTGCTAGTTATTTATAAATAAAAGAACTTTTTGTAACATGTACCCTGTGAGCAGGAAGCTGAGGACAGCATCAGTGTCGGTAACTGTCTGCTGATGGTGATGGACCTTGTGGAACTTGATGGAAGGAGCTCTGGAAAGAAGGAAGATAAAACGTTAGGCTCAGAAGCCAGCCCCCTAACTCCAACCTAGTTCAGATTTTCATCCCACACACCCCTAGATTAAGACTCAGGGACCCAACGTACTTCTAACAAACCCCTCTCTACGCGCTGTGCCTCTCGCGCCACCTCTGTTCCCTTCCTGGACCCGGGGCGCCTCAGGTCTCCGGCTGCCACTGGAGCTGAAGAACTCAGCGGGCGCCCACACCCCTGCGCACCCGTCGCCCGCTCTTCCGGGCTCACCTCCAAAGTCATCTCTACAGAGCTCTCTGCCTCTGACCTTCTTCCTGCCCTGAGGCCCATGACGGTTTTGGCCTGTATCTGACGGGTCCTACCGTGGAAGATTTAAGGTGATCATATTCACATCTTGGCTCTGCTGCTAATGAGCAGGCTATGGTCTATTAAAGATGCAGACTGGCCTTGGATGTTCTTGGGCTCACAGACAATACACTGCTCTGTGGTAGAGAGAGATCAGCCTCTAAATCCTGGTTTTGTGTTTCGCTGTGACCTTGACATTTCTTGTTTTCTACAGTTTCTTCATATAGAAGGATGAATGCTAGTTCCCAGGAGTAAGTGAGGCAGTACACGTAGAGTCTGGTGCACACACAGGCGTGCAGAGGCACTTCGTCTGACTCTGCGGCCGTACGCACTGCAGCCTGCCCAGGTGCCTGTCCGTGGGACTCTCCAGGCAAGAATACTGGACTGGGTTGCCATGCTTTCCTCCAGGGAATCTTCCCAACCCGGGGATTGAACCCACATCGCAGGCAGATTCTTTACCGCTGAGCCACCACACCCACACACTAGGCATGCAAAATGGTAGCTATTATCTGTCTGACAGGAATATTGTCTTACTATTTAGGGACTCCATGAATATATTTTACGTTCCTCCTAAATAATTACTAACCTCATCTAGGTCTCACACAGAAAACCTGTGAAATCTTGTGTTGTGCTTTTTTTTTTATAGACTCTGAATTCAGAGTTCAAACTTCGCTTAAGACTAACAATTGGCACAGTCACCTTTCCCAAGTGGACAGACTAAACTGGGACACAAGTTGGCTTCAGAGGTCCAAACTCTTCTATTTTTTACTGTGCCACATGGCTTATGGTATTTTAGCTCCCCAATGAGAGGCTGAACCCGGGCCCTCGGTGGTGAAAACACAGAATCCTTAACCACTGGACCACCAGGGAATTCCCTAAACTTGTTGTATTTACCAAATAGACAAAAAGGAAATCCAAAGTGGAGAGCCTTCATGGGAGAGTTAACTATGTCCCTGTTTCCTAGTTGATTTCCTAAATCAGCAGCTTGTCCTCTTTATGCATTTACTACCAACCAGTTGATTCCAGTTTCCCATGGACAACTTTTGCGAGTCTTCCCTAAGACAAGTTTCCCTGAGATTTGAAGGTGACAGTCGTGTCCTTCCACCTTCAAATCTTGGGGAAACTCATGCCCTTTGGGCTTCCCTAGTAGCTCAGCTGGTAAAGAATCTGCCTGCAATGCAGGAGACCCTGGTTTGATTCCTGGGTTAGGAAGATCTGCTGGAGAAAGGATAGGCTACCCACTCCAGTATTCTTGGGCTTCCTTGGTGGCTGAGCTGGTAAAGAATCCGCCTGCAATGTGGGAGACCTGGCTTCAGTCCCTTGGTTGGGAAGATCCCCTGGAGAAAGGAACAGCTACCTACTCCAGTATTCTGGCCTGGAGAAAAACCATGGACTGTGTGGTCAACAGCACCACAGAGCTGCACAGGACTGAGCGACTTTCACTTTTCACTTTTTCGTGTCCTTCTGAGTCTAACTCTAGGCTGTGGGCCTCAAAGCTTTCAGGGACTTTCCATGTACAAGCCAGACCACTTGTGAAGAGCCTCCTCCTACCTGACTTGGTCCAAGATGGGAGTCCTCTGCAAGGGAAGATTCGAGCTGAGACAGAGTGGCTGACGACGTGGACTCCACAGACGTGCTGGTGACCAGCTCCCCTAAGGCGTCGACCTGCCTCCTCAGGCTGTGTAACGTGCCCTCGGTCTGCCGCTTCCCTTTGCTTAACACCTCTGCCTGCTTGGACATACAGTGTCGGAGCTGGGCCTGGAAGCGTTACGGGAGGACTTAGGGCTTTACAGGGGGAATGTGCCAGAACTAGTGCTGAGTAGCTTCCTCACGTTTAACATTTGAAAGGCAAATCTGTCAGAACACAGAAGTGGCTGCTGAAAACCCTTGTCTTCAAAAGTTAAAAAGGCGGAGCAGGCGGGCAGGTGCCGGACGGCTCTTCCGCGCGTCACTGCACCTTAAACTCAGCCTGTGCGCTCCACTGTCACAACACGCGGGGTTTCCGCACCCTCCTCGCTGGACGCCTGCTCAGACTCAGACGATGGGTTTACACTGCTATCGTCAGTGTCTCCCAGTGCTTGGAATCCTCAACCCCACACTGCTTCCTGGCTTCCCCACGGCACCTCTGAAATGATCCTCTAATTAACGCTGCCAGCAAGCACTGTCCCACAGAACGCTCTGTGACAGGAATGTTCCATGTTCTACATCTGCTGCCTTCTATGGTAACCACTAATCGTGTGGCTGCCAAGCACGTGAAATGTGGTAACTGAATTTTTAACCTGGTTTAATGACAGTGAATTTCCATTTAAACAGCCACGTGTGGCCAGAGGCTATCTGATGTAAAGCGCCTTCTCTCACTCGGGACTGCACGTGGCTCCCTCTCAGCCCTCGAGGCGAGTGGCTGCTCCCCAGCGATGCACGCTGTCCTCTCTGGTTCTAACCGCCTCATTCATTCCCAGCTCTCCACTATACTCTTCACTCCTACATTTTAAGTCAGGCCTCAGGAAGCATCACTACGAACAAAGCTAGTGGAGGTGATGGGATTCCAGTTGAGCTATTTCAAATCCTGAAAGATGATGCTGTGAAAGCGCTGCACTCAATATGCCAGCAAATGTGGAAAACTCAGCAGTGGCCACAGGACTGGAAAAGGTCAGTTTTCATTCCAATCCTAAAGAAAGGCAATGCCAAAGAATGCTCAAACTACCCCACAATTGCACTCATCTCACACGCTAGTAAAGTAATGCTTAAAATTCTCCAAGCCAGGCTTCAGCAATACATGAACCACTGAACTTCCAGATGTTCAAGCTGGTTTTAGAAAAGGCAGAGGAACCAGAGATCAAATTGCCAACATCTGATGGATCCTCAAAAAAGCAAGAGTGTTCCAGAAAAAACATCTATTTCTGCTTTATTGACTATGCCAAAGCCTTTGACTGCGTGGATCACAATAAACTGTGGAAAATTCTGAAAGAGATGGGAATACCAGACCACCTGACCTGCCTCTTGAGAAATTTGTATGCAGGTCAGGAAGCAACAATTAGAACTGGACATGGAACAACAGACTGGTTCCAAATAGGAAGAGGAGGAAGTCAAGGCTGTATATTGTCACCCTGCTTATTTAACTTATATGCAGAGTACATCATGAGAAACACTGGGCTGGAGGAATCACAAGCTGGAATCAAGATTGCCGGGAGAAATATCAATAACCTCAGATATGCAGATGACACCACCCTTATGGCAGAAAGGGAAGAGGAACTAAAGAGCCTCTTGATGAAGGTGAAAGTGGAGAGTGAAAAAGTTGGCTTAAAGCTCAACATTCAGAAAATTAAGATCATGGCATCCGGTCCCATCACTTCATGGGAAATAGATGGGGAAACAGTGGCTGACTTTATTTTTCTGGGCTCCAAAATCACTGAGGATGGTGATTGCAGCCATGAAATTAAAAGACGCTTGCTCCTTGGAAGGAAAGTTATGACCAACCTAGACAGCATATTAAAAAGCAGAGCCATTATTTTGCCAACAAAGGTCTATCTAGTCAAGGCTATGGTTTTTCCAGTGGTCATGTATGGATGTGAGAGTTGGACTATAAAGAAAGCTGAGTACAGAAGAATTGATGCTTTTGAACTATGGTGTTGGAGAAGACTCTTGAGAGTCCCTTGGACTGCAAGGAGATCCAACCAGTCCATCCTAAAGGAGATCAGTCCTGGGTGTTCATTGGAGGGACTGATGCTGAAGCTGAAACTCCAATACTTTGGCCACCTGATGCAGAGAGTGGAGTCATTTGAAAAGACCCTGATGCTGGGAAAGATTGAGGGCAGGAGGAGAAGAGGACGACAGAGGATGAGATGGTTGGATGGGATCACTGACTCGATGGACATGGGTTTGGGTGGACTCCAGGAGCTGGTGATGGACAGGGAGGCCTGGTGTGCTGCGGTGCATGGGGTTGCAAAGAGTCGGACGACTGAGCGAGTGAACTGAACTGAACTCACAACTAAATCCTAGACACCTATTTTCAGCTGCCTACAGACAGACACCCTTCCCTGTGTCTCATGAAGCCTTCAAGCTCAACATATCCTGAGCCAAACAGCTTCTCATTTGACACCCAAGCCTACTTTTCTGGTTTCCCCAATCCCTCCCCCGATCACTGGCCTGTGAGCTGTGTTTTGATCAGCGCATCTGTATTTTCTGTCTGCAGGTCCTGTCAGTTTCAACTGAGGCAAAGCAGCGTTACCCAGGGTTAGGAACCCTGCGCTGAGCACCAGAGCTCGTGGGTCTGAACCCTGACCTTGGTGCTGACTAACTGTGATGCCAACCTCTCTGAGCTTCGAACATGTAACCTATAAATCTGTTGTGACGGCTGCGACAGAGCACTTTCCCCGCTCTCAACAGGCCAAGTGTCTTATACTTTTTTTTCTTTTAAAAGGGCCACCTTGAGTCGGTCCTCACGGTGCCGCAGCTTCTCCCGGAGCGCTTCTCCACGCCAGTGCTCATCCTTTTCAGAGGAAAAGGGAGCCATCAGAGAGTGAGCAGCACCGTCACAACCAGCCCGCCTTTCCCTCCTCCCACCCTCCAGTCCATGTCAGAACTCATCTGGGGCGGTGGGGACCAAAGGGCCATTTTAGGAAGTCCAGGGAACAGCAGGATAAACAAGCCCTTACCATTATGTGAACGCGAGAAAAATGTAGTTTCTCTTCAAAAGGTGATGGCTTCTCACTCAGGGCGAATGGAAAGTTCTCCTTCAAGCTTTCCAGCCCTCCATCTAGGTGTTCGCTCCTTTCCAGAATGGCCTCCAGGTCTGCTGGCAGCTCCGGTAGAAACTGGTTGAGGTTCTTCAGGCTGGCTCTGATCTCGTCTTTCACTTCAGACTTAAGTGTCCTCATCGCTTCACTGATTTCTACTTGTCTTCTTTCCAGGTCTTTCTGGTTTACCATCTACAGAGCGAGTGAGAGTCAAATACCACCAAGTACTACAACTGAAGCATTATTATTTAATGATTTAATATTTTAAATACAGGTATAAAACACCGAAAGACCTACAAATGTTACTTATTATGATTAGAACCGTAAAAATTTGTGATTTTTCCAGCTACCCAAGTATGTCTAAGCTACCGAGTCAAGGATTTCCTGGCCTTCCAACTGGAGCCATGCCTGTTCGGAGAAGCCCAGGGCAGCGCTGCTTGCAGATGGCCCACACTACTGCGGTCCACCTCGCTGCAGCGGGACAGCGCTGGGCTCCAGACTCACTTCCAACAGTCATTACCAGCACGAGTTAGGGCAAGCTAGCTAACTTCTAAACCTCCTGTATCCTGCAACGTGAGAGCTACGTGAGAATTTATATGAGGCACCTTAGCGGTCCTCAAAGGAGAAAAGGGGCGTTTACTGAAACAAGTTTTAAGTGGTCTAGGTTATAAATGTTAGCACTTAAAGGGGCTTAGAAAAGGTCTGCTTGAATGTTTTTATTTTACACATGAAGAATCTGGTGGTGTGGGAGAGATCACTCTATATGGCTCTGTCCATAAAGAGCTCAGTGAAGATACCACAGTCATACTCACTGCTAACTGCCCTCCCAAATTTACAGAGGCCAGGGGGCCTTTAGAAGTAATTTTTTCTTGAGCCAAAGGGGTGTGTGTGTGTGCGCGCGTGTGTGTGTGTGTGTTGGGGGCGTGGTTATAGGAACAGATGAGACTAAATGGCCACGTGGGGTCATCCAAAGGACAGAGTGTAGCAGGGTCACTCGAGGGGTCTGAGCAGCCTGACGAGACAGCTCTGGAGTGGGCCAGCCCCTGACACGGGCTGAGGGACACGGCGGGGTCTAGGGTGAGACCCTCTGTCGAGGACGAACCGTTCTCCTCTCCTCGGCCCGGCTACACAACAGGCGATCAGAGGTTTCCTTGGGAGTTTGTCTCTTACAGACTTGTTTCTGGCATAAAATCTAGTATTTCAACACAGCACTTTGGGACTTGATAAAATTTTATGCTGAAGAAGTGTCATTTTTCTTTCAAAAACTAACAAGTTTGGTGAACTTAACGCATTTCAAAAGTGTATCTTGGGGGCATTTTAAAAGTGTATCTTGAACAAATACTTTCTTCTTGTGGAAAGTTCTAAATTTCAAGACTAGAAGAACAATCTGATCACTAGTCTGACAGTTTTCACAGAGCCGTGCTCCTTGCACGAGCGTGGCTGAGACGCGCCCGCGCCGGGCTGCGGGCGCACCTGCTTCTTGAGCTCCGCGTACTCCTGCTGCATCTGGCTGAGCTCCCGCATCAGGCGCCGGGCCCGCTCGTGGTTGTCCTGCGCCACCTGCTCGATAGTCGCCATCTCCTTCTGCATGGAGCTGTTCTCCTGCTTCTGCTCCTAGCAAGGGAGGAGGAGAACGACTCTGGAGGTGCGCGCTGCTGCCTGGCACTCGCCATCTCTGAGCCTTCGTTTCCTGTCTGGCCTCCAGCTATAAAGGGATGATCGGCCGGCCTCCTGCAGCAGCGGCGGCAGAGCTGGAGCAGAAAGCCTGAACCCTGGGTGTGCCGTGTCAGCACAGATCAGGTGACCCTCCCCTGTCTGGGAGACGTGAACAACAGCCACCATCACAGGGTTCCTGGGAGGGTTAAAACCTAGACATCTGCCCACTCCCGTCACAGTCCTGTTGCACGTCACTGGCTGTGCGTGGTATCGCCCTCTGGGAGATACATCCGGATGCAAAGCCATATTCACACTGCAGGGCGACATGAACCCCTCCAAAGGGGGTTAGAAAATCCTCTTCTGGGACAGTACCTGTCGCTGCCTGTTGGTCTGGAGGCATCTGAGTGCCACCACCCACAATTCATCTCAGGGATAAGAGCATGACAGATTGAACCTCCTAGTTTTAGGATAATGATTAATTAAAGCTGATGCTGACCAAAAAGGGCATGATGAGAAAACCTGTGAGCACAGACTGCAGCTGGGGAAGAGGCTCTTCAGAAGCTCTCCCGCCCCCAAACCCCTGCACCCCCGCTGGAGAGGTGCGCAGAGGCTGGCTCGCCGAGGGTGCTGTCTGAGCCTGTGATCAGCGTTCCAGCCAGACAGCCAACTCCGCTAGGGCTGAGCCCAGACGCAGGCAAAATCTCCCATTAGCTTCAGGCACAAACTATGCACAAATGTACCCAAAACAACAGTTGGGTTAGGGACTGGGTTGCCCGGTCATTTATTTTCTCTACATGGAAGGCGTCATGGCACAAGCCACCGGGGTGGGGCAGGGGGCACAAGCCGCCAGGGCGGGGCGGGGGCACTCACGAGAAGGGTCTTCTCATGGAAGGCGTCAAGGCACAAGCCGCCGGGGCGGGGCAGGGGGTACGTCACCGCACAAGCCACCGGGGCAGGGTGGGGGGCACAAGCCGGCGGGGTGGGGCGGGGGCACTCACGAGAAGGGTCTTCTCCAGCTGGCTGCGCTGGGTCTTGAGCGCTTCCCTGAGGCTGGCTACCTGCTTCTCAGCTTTCTTCCTCTCCGTCAAGAACTGGTTTCGCAAGAGGCTGAAGTCTGCCCTCATCGAGTCCGCCTCTTTCTGAAGAGCCAGCAGCTCAGCTGACTTTTCCAACAACTGCTGCTCCCGTTCTGAGAGCTGTTGTTCTGAAACAGCATTTCAGGCAGTTTAGCCCGAGGCCCTGGGCTGGCTAAGGGCAGACTGCACAAGGACGAGACGCTCACTCAGGCACTTTCTTCCACCAGCCAGTTGTCTAACTCTCCCCTGACCCACAGCGGCGGCCCAGAAAAAGGTTCAGAGAAGGGTGCCTTTTGATGTAGTTTGTTATTGAAGGACCTGATTCCAAAGTGACAGGCGGCCACCATTTTCTCTTTTGAGTCTTTGAGACTGGAGAGCACCAATTCTGTGAGGTGCAAGGAACACGGAGGAGACTACTGAGATGCTATTTATTTATTCACTTGCTTATTTAAACATCTATTCAAGTCCTTCCTCCACTTTTAAAATTTTTGGCTGCTCCATGAGGCACGTGGGATCTTAGTTCCCCAACCAGGGATTGAACCCGTGCCCCCTGCATTGGAGGTGCAGAGTCTTGATCACTGCACAGCTAAGGAAGTCCCTGGAACGCTTTTTTATAAACCTACTTTTAAATAAAGGGAGGTACATAGTATTTCTTCCTCCATGGGAGGCCGTGCAGGAAAAGAACAGAGGATTTGGAATGGCATGAGTCTTATTTTCTATAGAGGAACCCATTTCCTGGTATTCAATGGGAATTGTGCATGCAGACACCCAGTGCATGGTGAGTACACTCAATAAACGATGCTCATACACAACAGTGATATTTAACACAGATTTTTCTAATCAACCTGTGTAAAGCAACACCCTGCCCAGATATCACTTCTCACGCCTCTGGCACGGTCAGACTCAGCATATTTAGGTTTGTTTCAAAATGAAAAGGGTTGGGTCTGAATCAAGAGTTCTCAGGGAAAAAGGAGTAATAATCCTTTCAAAACCCAAGTCCTCAAAGTTTCCGCAGGGGAGAACAACATTTTCTGAGCATTATTAAAACCTGAAGTCTAAGGGAAAAAAATTCATTTACTGACGTAAGAACCATCTTTTGCCCTTGAGTCAAGTTCATTTATATATGGCTCAAAAGAATAAACAGACCGAATGGCCAACAACTGTATCACAGAACTGTTAATATTGCTTTTTGTAACAGGTTGACATGAAATGGATCACTGTTCCAAAGCTCGGAATTAAAGCACTTCTATAGAAAGCCTTTAGGGCGCCTTGTGGCACTTCTTTGCCTTAATATTCCACTTCCTTGAAAAAGCATTCTCAAAGAAAGCGACACAGTCAAGGACAAACACCTGACTGTGTCGAGATCGAATTCCATCTCCATAAAGAGAGTCTGCTCCCTCTGGGCCCGCCTCCTCGGCTTTCGCAGGACCCGGAGGACCGAGTGAGGGCGGCCCCCATGCCGCTCCTGCCTGGGCCACGGCCGAGGCCGGGCCTCCTCTACGCGCTTCCTTTGACAGTCAGCGGGTCCCCCCGCGCCCCACCCCTGGCAGCGCTCCGGGATACATACGGGTCTGGGACAGCGTCTTCTCCAGGGTCTCACCCCATCTCTCCTCCTGCTGCAGAGTCCTGGCGCGCTCCTCGGCCCCCAGCACCTGGCTGAGCACCTGGTCCAGGGCGTTCTTCTGGTCTGCTATTTCCTTTTCCAGCTGCTGCTGCTGCTCCTGCAGGGTCGCTCGACTGGCTTCTAACTTTTTTTCTTCACTTTCTCTCTCTTTCTGAAGTCTCTGAAACGTCTTATTAGAGAACAACCTGTTAGTCATCAACTAACTGTGTCCCGCAGGAATCTTCATGGGCACTAGTCGGATTCCAGTTCAAACAGAAAGTAGCGAGCAGCCCACGGTGATAGAGAGGGAGTTCTCTTGGGGTCAGGTGGGGACGGAAAATGATTTGGCTAGCATGTGAGGAGGGGATATGCAGGAACCAACACGTGGCCACCACGGTTCTTTACGGGGCCTGTTCTACAGTCTTAATGGTCCATAATATTAATACCAAGGGAGTCAGAGAGTTGGTGTGAAATGCCCCTCAGGTCACACAGGGCAGGTTCGGGTGAGCAAGACCCCAAGCGGGAGCTTCTCAGCAGCGCCGCGCCAGGGGAAGAGCGCTCCGCGCGTGGCAGTGCCCCCCTTGCCTGCCGCGCGGGTGCGGTACCGTCTCCTGCTGGGCCAGCTCGGTCTCGTCTGCCTCCACCTCGGACCCCAGGGGAAGAGCGCTCCGCGCGTGGCCAGCTCGGCCTCGTTCGCCTCCACCTCAGACCTCAGACCCCAGGGGAAGAGCGCTCCGCACGCGGCAGCGCCCCCTTGCGTGCCCGCGGGTGCGGTACCGAGTCCTGCCGGGCCAGCTCGGCCTCCTTCGCCTCCACCTCCGTCTGAAGCGCTTGCAGGTGCTGCCGCTTTGTTGCCTCTTCTCTTTGGCAGACTTCCAACTTCTTTCTGCGTTCCTGGAGGTCCTCCTGCAGCCTGGTCTGCTCGCCAAGCAGGACATCCTGGCGCTTGGTGGTGTGGAGCAGGTCCTTCAGGTCAAAGAACAAGCTCCAGCCAGGGACAGAGCCACCCTCTCTACCGGGCTAGTGGCACGGCCGCACCGCCTGAGCCCGGCGGACACAGCCTGAGAGCTCCACAGCCTCCATCATCGCAGTAAACAGGCGAAGGCGCCCGGAGCTCAGTGTGACCACTGATCCCTCTGCCTAGTACCTAAGATGGCAGACCCTCAGCAAGAGACTCAGTTCCTCCGAAATTTAGCCATCTTGTCACTGAGGTGGGAATAAACAGCACCCACCTCAAAGGATTGCCAAGATTAAGAAAAGCTGTGAACAAGCCTTAACTCGGACTGAAAATGAGCCTAAAGTCATGGTTTTGTTACCATCTGAAATATTTATACAGGTTAAAAAATTCACAAAACAATAAATACTTCCTTCTTCAAAGAACCCTAATTAAACACTTTTGGAAAAGTTACCATATTTCTAGTAACATAGAAAATGTTCATAAGAACCCGTGTAAGACTTTTTAGAGGACAGAATAAGCTTTATACATCTTAGAAACAGAATCTTCAAGGTAGAAGGAAGAGAATTTAGATGTCTAACCCGTAACGTACAGAGTAGAACTAAGGTCTAAAACTTGCTTGAGGTTCTTTGGAACTCAGCTCACAGCAGTACTTTCACAGGACAACACTGAATCACTGCAGGAAGACGCTGAGAAGCATCAAGGCCTCATTTGTGCCATGGGGAACAGAGGTCCGTCTGGTCCCTGAAGCCCTCAGAGTGGCGGCTGACCAACTATGGGGCTCTTCTAGCCAACACCCCTGACTTACTAGCTTTGAGCAGAACACTGTTTGAATGGAGAATTCTAGGGCTAAAATAAACTAGACAATTACTGCTCTGCATCAAAGGTTTTGTATATATTACATTTGTGTTAGATAAATGGCTCTAGAGGACCTGCTCATATGAGAAGGAACCAGCCTCTTTGATTTGTTACTTCAAGCAGCTATCTGCACACCTGCAGGACACTACGGGAAGATGACATCTGTTAGGCTTACCTGTTTCGCTAGGTTCAAATGGTCTTGGACATCAGCTAGTTCCTCCTGTAATGAGTTTACTGCTTCTCGTTTTTCTACAGAAATAACATTTACATAGACTAAGAAATACATATGTATACATTTTCCAGTTTCCCATCAGTCCCCTTAAAAATGTAGACTGAAAGTGAATTTATACTTCCTTCTGTTAGGGTATAACAGGTGACTATGCCACCCTACCTTATTCAAGGCCAAGAGAGAGGTACATGCGCAAGCCAGATCTGGGCTTGGAGCCTTATGTTTTTTAAAGACTTAACATATTAAAAAAAAAAAAAGATTAACATGTTCAAAACCTCATGATAAAAAAAAACTCACACACAATACCTACTGTTGATGAGGTGTGTGGTTTAAAAACAGGTACCTTCCACACTGCTGATAAAAATGTAAATTTGGTACAACGTTTCAGGAAGACAATTTGAAAATAAATTTTATTATCTGTACTGGTTTTGTCACTTACTAACTGGGTGAGACCGAGCAAGTCACTTCTCACTTAAGCAAGTCCCAAGGAAACTAGGCTTACGTTGGCTTCTTTAAATGGGTAAAACAATAGTTTCTACCTCATAAAAATGTTATAAGAATTAAACGATAAAATGCATATGAAACATCTACAATCATGCCCAGTACACAGGAAGTGTTCAACAAGTATACTGTTGGCTGGAATTACTTAGTAACTTATAAGTAAACAGTCACGCAGATTCATAAAGATTTGGTCATAAATACGTCACTTAGTAACTTATAAGTAAACAGTCACGCAGATTCATAAAGATTTGGTCATAAATACGTCACTTAGTAACTTGTAAGTAAACAGTCACGCAGATTCATAAAGATTTGGTCATAAATACGTCACTTAGTAACTTGTAAGTAAACAGTCACGCAGATTCATAAAGATTTGGTCATAAATACGTCACTTAGTAACTTGTAAGTAAACACTTAGTAACTTATAAGTAAACAGTCACGCAGATTCATAAAGATTTGGTCATAAATACGTCACTTAGTAACTTATAAGTAAACAGTCACGCAGATTCATAAAGATTTGGTCATAAATACGTCACTTAGTAACTTATAAGTAAACAGTCACGCAGATTCATAAAGATTTGGTCATAAATACGTCACTTAGTAACTTATAAGTAAACAGTCACGCAGATTCATAAAGATTTGGTCATAAATACGTCACTTAGTAACTTATAAGTAAACAGTCACGCAGATTCATAAAGATTTGGTAGTAACTTATAAGTAAACATCACGATTCATCACTTAGTAACTTATAAGTAAACAGTCACGCAGATTCATAAAGATTTGGTCATAAATACGTCACTTAGTAACTTGTAAGTAAACAGTCACGCAGATTCATAAAGAGTAGTAACTTATAAGTAAACAGTCATTCATAAAGATTCATAAAAGATTTGGTCATAAAATCAAAGAGATTCATAAAGATTTGGTCTTAGTAACTTATAAGTAAACAGTCACGCAGATTCATAAAGATTTGGTCATAAATACGTCACTTCCATTTTTGTTTCTAAATCTACACACACACCACCCCTCAGGAAAAATCTGGAAGGATATTTACCACATTGCTAGTAGAAATTATCTCTGAAGAGTGTGGTCAATAGTGATTTTTGTCACTTTGCTATGTTTTTAAAATTGTTCTCTAAGGAATATGAATTCATTTTTTTTTAAAAAAAAGCCAGCTTTACTGAGATATAATTCACATATAATGCATTTCACCCATTTAAAGTATGCAATTTCATGGCTTTTGGTAAATTCAGAGTTGTTCAACCATCACCATACCTAATATTAGGACAATTTCTCACTTCTGTTTCTGTAATAAGAAAGCAAACCATTAAACAAAGACTCCAGCAGAAGGAAGACGGCCGCCTCCCCCGCCGCGCCCTCTCTTACCTTGGAGCTGCTGCTGCATGGCCGTGATGTCTCTGTGCAGGGAGAGTTTGCTTCTGTTTAGCTGGTCTAGCTCCTGTTCCAGTTTTCTGATATCCAATTCCAACTTTTCTAAGTCTGACTGCTTTGCTTTGCTATTCTCTTCTGTGGCTGCTAAGACCCTACGATACAAGTGAGACCATCAAACACAAAATGTCCAAGCACAAATACCAGACAACTAACAAGTAGTGTTATGTGTCACAGCACAGCTGTGGAGTCTGGATGACATTAATAAGTTAATAATATTAATAATTTACTAAAATAACAAACATTAATAAGTATTAACAAACTGTAAGGCTCTTCAACTCATTCTCAAAAAAACCCCTTATTTTCAGCTTTCCAAATAGAACATTTGGAAATGTTTGTCATTTCAAAAAGTGACTTGCTAAAATTGAAGTTTTATAAAAATCAGGGATAACATGGATAGCACTTATAATTCCAAACGTGATTAAAATGGACTTAACTGTAAGTGAAAAAGCAAAAAATACAATTTTATGTATAATGCTGCTAAGCTGCTACGTCACTTCAGTCGTGTCCAACTCTCTGTGACCCCACAGATGGCAGCCCACCAGGCTCCCCCGTCCCTGGGATTCTCCAGGCAAGAACACTGGAGTGGGTTGCCATTGTCTTCTCCAATACATGAAAGTAAAAAGTGAAAGTGAAGTCACTCAGTCGTATCTGACTCTTAGTGACCCCATGGACTGCAGCCTACCAGGCTCCTCCATCCATGGGATTTTCCAGGCAAGAGTACTGGAGTGGGGTGCCACTGCCTTCTCTGTTTAAGATTTGTCAAAAAAAAAAAAATGTATGTATGAGCATGTGCTCCTTTACGTGAACAGGAATCACACACTATGGACTGGCTTTGGTCTGGCTTCTCTCACTGAGCAGTCACTTTGAGACACACCCACGGAGTTGCGTGTTGTTAATACCCATTGCTTTTTATTGCCCTGTAGTACTCTATGGCATGTTGCTACTGTACAGTCCCTAAGTCATGTCCAACTCTTTTGTGACCCCAGGGACTGTAGCCCGCCAGGCTCCTCTGTCCATGGGTTTCCTAAGCAAGGATACTGGAGTGGGCTGCCCTTTCCTTCTCCAGGGCATCTTCCCAACCCGGAGATCAAACCCACGTCTCCTGCATCGGCAGGCAGATTCTTTACCATTGAGCCACCAGGGAAGCCCATTCTATGGTATGCCTGTGTGTGTGTTCTGTCATGTCCAACTCTTTGTGACCTCATGGACTGCAGCCTGCGAGCCTCCTCTGTCCACGGAATCTTCCAGGCATAATACTGGAGGGGATTGCCATTTCCTACTCCAGGCAATCTTTTCAACCCAGGGATTGAACCCTGGGTGTCTCCTGCATTGGTAGGTGGGTTCTATACCACTGTGCCACCTGAAAGTCCATTCGATGGTATGGATACACTACAATCTGCCGACCCATTCATCAGCTGATGGGCATTTAGCGTGTTTCCAGTTTATGGCCACTGCGAGTCAAGCTGCTATGAGCGTCAGTGCACAGTTTTGTATGGACGTCGGCTTTAACCTCTGGGCTTCCCAGGCGGCGCCAGTGGTAAAGAACCCACCTGCCAACGCAGGAGACACAAGAGACGTGGGTTTGATCCGTGGGTTGGGAACATCCCCTGGGAGAGGGCATGCCAACCCACTCTAGTCTTCTTGTCCGGAGAATCCCATGGACAGAGGAGCCTGGTGGGCTACAGTCCACAGGGTCGTGAAGAGTGGGACACAACTGAAGCAATTTAGCGTGCTTGCGTGCGCGCACACACACACACACTACTCGTTTGCACCTCTAGGTGTGGGAAAGCTAGATCTTCTGGTAGGTGTATGTTTGCATTTTTAAGTCTAACTGCCAAACTATTTTCCAAAGTGGTGGTCTGACATTTTATACTCCCACCAATTGTGTATGAAAGTTCCTTGACAGAATTTGGTATGGTCAGTGTTTAATCTATTGATGTAATGATATTTAGTTGTGGTTTTAATTTGCATTTCCTTAATTATTAATGACACTGAGCATCTTTTCATGTGCTTATCTGCCATTTATCTATTTTCTTAAATAAAATGTTCAAATTTTTGCCTATTTGAAAATTGGTTTCTTCATTTTCTAATTACTGAGTTTTGAGAGTTTGTTATACATGTACATACCTCCTGGGTACAAGTCCTGCATCAGACACACAGTCGCAAAGATTTCTCTCCCAGTCTGAGATGTCTTCTTATTGTCTCAACAAGTGTCTTTTGAGAAACAAGTTTTTTTTCTTCCAGCCACACTGTACAGCCTGTGGGATCTTACTTCTACAATAAGGGATTGAACTTGCCCTCTTGGCAGTGAAAACATGGAATCCTAACCACTGGATCACCAGGGAATTCTCAAGAAACAGAAATTTTAAACTTTGATGAAGTTCAATTTTATCAATTTACTTTTTTACGGATCATGCTTTCAGTGTCTTATCTAAGGAATTTTTGCCTACTCCAAGGCCACGAAGATTTTTTTACCTATGTTTTTTCTCTTACAAGTTTTACATTTATGTTAATGATCCATTTTGAGTTAATTTTTATACTTAGTGTGAGTATAGACAAAGTTCATTTTTTTGCAGTGCTTTTAGCAACATATTTTGAAAAACCATCTCTTCTCTGTTTTGCATCTTTGTCAGCATCAGTTGTACATGTATTTGTGAGTTCACCTGCAGACTTTCTGTTCCATTGTGTTGACCTACCTACATATCTTTTGGAGAACGCAATGGCACCCCACTCCAGTACTCTTGCCTGGAAAATTCCATGGACGGAGGTGCCTGGTGGGCTGCAGTCCATGGGGTCACTAAGAGTCGGACACGACTGAGGCGACTTCATTTTCACTTTTCACTTTCATGCATTGGAGAAGGAAATGGCAACCCACTCCAGTGTTCTTGCCTGGAGAATCCCAGGGACGGGGGAGCCTGGTGGGCTGCCGTCTATGGGGTTGAACAGAGTCGGACTTGACTGAAGTGATGTATCAGCACCTACCTATCTTTACACCAACACCACAGTGTTTTGATCATCACGGTTGTATACTGTGTTAACATCACATAGTATTAGCTCTGAACTTTTATTCTTTGTTAAAGTTGCTTTGGTGTCATATCTAAAAAGTTTTATATTCTAGGTCCTCTGCATTTCAATATGAATTTCAGAATCAGATGGCCACTTTCTATTTAAAAAGTCTGTTGGGATTTTAATTGTGATTGTTTTGAATCTACAGATCAATCTGAGGAGAACTGAATCTTAACAATGGGTTAATACTGGGCCTTCCTACCCGCAACAAGGTATATTTCTCTACTGACTTACATATTCCAAGCATACATTATTTTACTTAAATCACAAGTTATTAAAAAAAAGTGCTTTAAGGGAGGGAAAAAAAGCCTAAAAGGAAAATTCATCCCAAAATGCTACTGGTGAATCGTACTGTGATACTGAGTCTGTGGTGTATTTTGTATTTTTTTGTCTTTTCCAATTTCTAAAACAGTGTGTTTATAGCGCTTTAGCCTTCCGGAGGGGCCTTGCAAGCCCACGTGCCCCCGCCCTCACCGTCCGGCCTGTGCCAGCCCCCTCTCCCAGCTGTCGCGTTCCTCCTCGAGGTCTTCCTTTTGTTTGCGCAAAGCTTCAACACGCAGCCGCGACGCTCGGGCCTCGGCGGTTACCCGCTCAGCCTCGCGCCTGTCCCTCTCTAAGACCTGCTTCTGCCACTCCACCTCCCCTTTCTGTCGCAGGGCTGTCTGCTGCAGATTCTCCAACTCCAGTTTCTCCTAAAGAAGAGAAAAGAGGACTCAGCTGTACAAATGGAGACCGCGTGGTTTGCTCCCAGTAAAATGCCTTTGTGTATTACCTCCAGCACGTCAACCTGAGTCTTCTCTAACTCAGACATCTTTTGCTCATGCCGTAGCTTCAAAGCTTGCAGCTCATTGTTTTCAAGTTGCAACATGTCCAGAATATTCTTAAGTTCTAAGAGAAACAAAGCATGGTCCAGGCTATTAATTGAATGCGGAAACATTTACAAAATAAACAGAAAATAATGCTATTGGCTGATATAAAAATAGGTAATAAAATACATATTTGTTGTGCTGAATTAATGGAACTAATTAATTGCATTTTGAACGAAAAAAATCCTTTAAAAGTACTGCTAAACATTAATTTGCTGGAAAAATTTAAACACATATTCAAAAAAGATCTAGTTCTAAAAGAACTTACCCTACCTAAAAGAATTTAAATCAAACAAAAACTTCAAACTGTATCAGCTGAAATTTACATATCAATTCTTTTGTCCTTTGAAATATAGATTTCTAAATATTAACTATTTTTCTGATTATAAGAATATTTGTTCATTACAGAAATTTTGAAAAAAGTATAAAAGAAAAAAATTAAAACCCATCATTATCCTACCATCCAAAGATGATCACTACTGCAATAGCACTTTGATAATTTCCTTCCAGAAGCTTATGTGCGGGCATATACACACCCCACACACATACTTTAATTTTTTAATATTTTGGTGGCTCAGACTGTAAAAAAATCTGCCTGCACTGTGGGAGACCTAGGCTCAATCCCTGGGTCAGGAAGATCCCCTGGAGAAGGGAATGGCAACCCACTCTAATATTCTTGCTTGGAGAGTTCCATCAACAGAGGAAACTGGCAGGCTACACAGTGTATGGGGTCGCAGAGTCGGACGCGACTGAGTGACTTTCAGTTCACTTGAGACTTCAACAGCCTTCTTTTTTTAAGTTTTTTTTGATGTGGACCATTTTTAAAGTCTTTATTGAATTTGCTGCAACATTGCTTCTAGTTTATATTTTGGTTTTTCAGCTGTGAGGCACCTTAGCTCCCCGACCAGGACCAAACGTGCAGCCTCTGCACTGGGAGGGAGGCTTAGTCACTGACTGCCAGGGGTCCCCACACGCACATATTTTAGAACAGATTAAGACGACATTCAATGCTTAGTTTTTATCTATTTTTTTCACTCTTCTTTTATCAGTATTTTTCCATGCCATTAAATGTTAAACTATGGTTTTTAAATTGGTCATTTGTTTCCAAATTTTGTCATTATAAATTCTACTGTAAGTAACTCAGCTTAATTTGTAAAACAAGGAAATTAAGGCTTATTTCTTAATAAAATTGAAAAAGAGAAATAAATATTGCTGTGATGTGCATAAATGCTTGCCCTCTCTGCTGCTGCTAAGTCGCTTCAGTTGTGTCTGACTCTGTGCGACCCCATAGACAGAAGCCCACCAGGCTCCCCCGTCCCTGGGATTCTCCAGGCAAGAACACTGGAGTGGGTTGCCATTTCCTTCTCCCATGCATGAAAGTGAAAAGTGAAAGTGAATTTGCTCAGTGGTGTCCGACTCTTAGCGACCCCATGGACTGCAGCCTACCAGGCTCCTCCATCCATGGGATTTTCCAGGCAAGAGTACTGGAGCTTGCCCTCTCTAGATAAATAGAAATAGCTACCTAGTAAGTTTAACAGCTGTGTATTTTAAGAGTTTAAGACACTGGGAGGTTGTTTCATTTTATAATTCAATCAATAGCCTATAAGTGGTCTTCTTTCATCACACTCTGGTAGCAATGAAAATTCTGCTTTCAGTCAATTTAAATATTTCATTTATAATCTGTTTTTCTTTGATTAGAAATAAGGTTAAACTTTAAACTTACCAGTTTTATGTTTAGACATCTGCCCTAAAACTACCTGAAGATTTTCTTCCTCTTTTTCAATTTCTTGCTTTAAAAGTGAAAGTTGATTTTTTTTCTCACTAATCTGGACATTCAGTTCTCCTTTCTGAAAACTCAGTTCTTCCAGAAGACCTTTTAGTTCCTATGCAAAGAAAAAAAAAAAAACAGAAAAAAGTCAACCCACCTCTACCAAGTTATGAATAGAAAATACTTTAAAATCAATTCTGTTATTAACTGTCCCACATATAAATTATCATTTGAAAACAAGCTCATCTTTGTGTTTTACATTAAGAATAGCACTGTATTTACACTAACATATTCTAGTATAATACAAGTAAAGAAGTAATATAATATCTACATTTAAAACGTATATGCAGTTATTACTATGGGCAAGGCTGTATGTTACAGAGAGAAAAGGCTGATTCAGATCCATCTCCTGCCCTCAAGGGGCTGTTAGCACCTTTTGGGGAAGTAAGGCCGGGAACAGAAACATGATCAAGAAAGGCTAAGGTTCTGTAGGAAAAGTGCAGAGCGTCACCAAACTCAGAAGCAAGATAAATCACTTCCAGGAAAAGCTGGGGAAGCCCCTTAGTGGCGTGAAGCTGAACTATGCAACTAGATCAGATCCGGGCATTCCCAGAAAGGGATTCCTGAAGAAACAGCACGGGAAACACAGAGGCAGAAAACAGAAAACCTCGGCACGTCCAGAAAACATGGAAGGCCAGCTGCACACAGCAGCCCCAACGCGGCTAGAGACCACCAAGCTGAGAGGCAGAAAACTTCGGCACGTCCAGAAAACATGGACCAGGGCCAGCTGCACACAGCAGCCCTAACGCGGCTAGAGACCACCAAGCTGATGGGACAGGGGCGGCGAGATTCGGGGATTCATATCTGCATCTTGGGGGGAACCAACGAAAATATCTCGAAATAAAGCTACAGAACTACAGGACTCTTAAACACTACTGCGAGACATACCCTGATGTGGTTGCACTTCTCAGTTACTTCAGTTTCTCCCAGCCTCAGCGCTTCCTGGAGGTCAGCTCTGGCCTGGACCATGCTTCCCTGGAGTAGATGCAGCTCCTCCTTCTTATGCCCCAGCTGTCTGTCCAAGACAGCCATCTCCTGCTGCTGACCCGTTACCTGCATTAAAGAGAGGGAAGGAATACGTAGCTTGACAAAAGTGCTGAGATGGAGAACATTTCGTCCAGCCGAATGCTGTGCGGAGGTGGTACTCTAACTTTAGTTATCTTAGCTGCAAGAGTCAGGGGGCCGGGCTGGGGAACGCAGGCATGAAACGCCTGATAAAGGCCCTGAGCTCACTCAAATCACAGCAAAACAGGAACATGAGAACCGTCCCTCGACCATCCCTCGAGTTACGGTTTTCAAAGAACCTCCCTACCTGTCCTTCATTCCAACTGACACCACCCTGGCACTGCCCTACATGTACTTCATTCCAACTGACACCACCCTGGCACTGCCCTACATGTACTTCATTCCAACTGACAGCACCCTGGCACTGCCCTACGTGTACTCCATTCCAACTGACACCATCCTGGCAATGAGAGTTAGGCAGGGATGTAAGAAATTTACTCGTTTTGTAAATTTAAAACTTACAATTTTAAGGGCAATACATATTCAGTTACAGAAAAGCAGAAAATGCAGACACGTGAAAGGAAGAAAACAGACAACATTCACTACCCTCCTTCATCAGATGACCATGTTTGTACCTTGGCAGAGACTAAAAATTCAAACACAAATATTTATACACACATTTAACATAAATGATCTCAGAACAGATCATGTTTTGAGACTCACTCATTCAATAAGATATTGTATTGAGGAGATTCAAATTCGGGTTGGGCTCTATTCTTATCCGCTAGGATATATGGCCTCATTTGTACTTTACTATGTATTTGCCAGTCTCTTCTACAATCAGACACATATCATTTTTATAATCGCAACACGAATGGAGGCTTCCCAGCAGCATGAACTGGTTTTCAAGGCGGCTGCTGCATACCTGGCTCCTCAGCTTGTCCAGCTCCGCTCTCTTGGCATGCAGGAGGGCCTCCGACTCTCTCAGGACCTGCAGGTGGTGATCCTCAGTGCGCACTGCCGTCTCGATGTCTTTCTGCAGCTTCTGCAGCCTACAAAGCGCCAGCAGTACCAGAGCAAATCGGCAGGGAGACCGAGCCCCAGGAGCCCCCACCCAGCGCAAGCCTGCGAAGCCGGGCAGAGGCCGTACTTACTCTTCTGTTAGTTTTTCCTTCTTCGTGTTTAAACACTGGAAGTCTGAGTCTTTTGCTGCAACAACTTTGTTTATCTCTTTCAAGATTTCTTCTTGCTCGGTTCTGTGCTGCTCCAAATCCTTTGTGTCCGCCTGCAACAATCTGAAACACATCGCTTTATTTCCCCCAGACTCCTTAGACTTGACGTGTTATTTCTCCTAAAGCAATTACCATCCTCTTAGACTCAAGCCTCCCATTCATCTCACTGGGTATATCGGTGGCCGAGCGCGTCTGCCTACCTGAGCTGCTGATCAGCCTTGACGAGGCTAACAGCTGTTTCCTGAGCTCTCCTTTCTAACTCCTCAGCATCTTTCTCAGTTTGCAACAAATTCCTCTTGGCATCAGTGAACTTTTCAACAGCATTTTTTGTCTAGAAAAGAAACTGTCATTAAAAGCAAGTCAGCTGCAATATTCTCTGGTACTGTAAATTGGCACAGCTCTTGGAAAGCAACAGTACCGAAAGAGTGATAAAAACGTTCATTCACTTGGACCCGCCAGTTCTCAGAAAAGAATTCAGAAGAACTGCTATATAAAACTGCTCACTGCATACTGAGATAATGTAAGACTTGACAAATAACTGAATTAACTGATAATGCATCAACACAATACTGTGTAGTCTTTAAAATAAGACGACAAGGTAGTAACATGGAAGAATGTTAATGATAAAATGTTAGCTAAAAAAAATAAATTTAAAGGGGTACAAGCACTATAAGAGTGACTATACAAAACTGTATCTTGTCAACAAAGAGAAAGGCTTTGCAAAATTAAAAATTGTAATTTGAGGGTGGTGAGATGGTAGATGATCTTCTATTTAAAAATAATCAGTAGTATTGTTATTTTTTTCAATTAAAAATTATCTAAACCAAAACAACCACCCCCCCAAAACAAAAAACATTAAAAAAGAGAAGAAAAAAGTGAACAAATAGCTACCCATTTAAGTGGCAAAGACGTTATTTTACCAAGATTCCCTCCACAGAGATTTTTCTTTCAATACATTTACTAGTTTATTTCTGGCTGAGCTGGTCTTCCCTGCTGCACGTGAGCTTTCTCTAGTCACGGTGAGGGGGGCTGCTCTCCAGTCGCAGCTGCAGGCTTCTCACTGCAGTGGCTTCTCTTGTCTCGAAGCACGGGCACCGGAGCTCGGGCTCAGCAGCTGTGGCGCACGGGCTGGTCGCTTTGCGGCACGTGGAAGCCTCCCGGGCCAGGGACTGCGCCGGAGTCTCACACACTGGCAGGTGGATTCTTAACCACCAGACCATGGGAGTCCCTAGAGACTCTGCCTTTGCTCTCGATATTATCTTAAGTAAAATTCCATTACTCTAAGGATAATTTAATTATGACCGGGAATCAAATATTTAATACTTCTGAAGTATTTCAAAACCTTCCTATACAAGATTTGGCAAAAATAGCATTTTTTTTTCCCTATCAGCTTGGTTTCTTTTTCTGTCTAAAATAAGAGGCTTAAAAACAATGTCATGAGAAATCCAAAAGCAGAGTATCGTTAGAACTTGGTTGAGCAGTGACTCACTGTTGAGCGGAAACACTCTGTATTGCCGTTGCACTCAAGTCAGAGATGTCTGTATGTGAGGCTCATCCGGTAGACACTCTGTGCACTCAAGTCAGAGATGTCTGTATGTGAGGCTCATCTAGTAGACACTCTGTGTGGACGCAGAGGGTCTGGCTGCCCCTGAGGTGCTAATATTTCACCACACTTCTTTCCACTCTGGACGGCCAGTCTCGACCAGATTCATCAGCAAACCACTGGACAAAACTCGTGACCCACTACGGAAAGCCAGCATGTCTCCAGCAGTTTTTTATCTCCGTGTATGTCAGGTTTTAACAAGTCTGGCACATTCCTTGCAGCACTTTCTCCTTCCTCTTCCTCTGGAGCAAGCTGCCTCCCTGAGTCATTTCGGGAGGATGAAGGAGGAGAAGCTTATTAGCCTGAACCTAGGTTCACTTCCTCTCTCTGCCAACTACCGGTCTCAGTAATCTTTTATACACCACCAACAGATTTTTCTCTGGTCCTGCTCACACCTATTTGCTCTCCCAGTGATCTACCATATGACAGAAGAATGGAAAAATGTCCCCCAAGAAGATGGGGACATTTTTCCATTCTTATAAAGCCACCACTCAGAATTACTTACATAAATCCTTCGTTTCAGCTCCTGGGTAACAGATTTCTATTCATTCAAATTGGTCCATGTTGAAACAACAATATAAAAATAGTAGTTCCTGAGGTGCTCCATATGGAAAAGGGACTTTTTTTTTTAATCCTGGAATTCCCATCTAGCTAAAAAGCTCTTTTGGTGAGGCAGGACTTCAGCTGTGTGACCACAGGCTAGACCAGGCTCTGTGAGTTACATCTGTGACCATCTAACAGGGTTGCCAGGAAAGTTAAACGAAGAGGTATTTATAAAACAGGCAACATGTGGCCTAACGGGCTCAGTAAGAGGCAGTTCCTTTCCCTCCCCAAATTACTCTGTATTTAAGTCTCAAGAATATTACTTCAGGCCAAAAAATACTTGATTTTGTATCAACTATCAACTTGGAGAATAAACTAAGAGTCTGACTGTGAGGTGCACTGTTATTTTATAAGACTATAAGAGTAACCCGTTTAATAAACATTACAGCCCAAGTAACTTTTAAAACACACAGGATAAGGAGGTGGGGTGTGTTAGGAACTAAACGACTTTCAGGAGCTTTAAGTATCCTACTTCATCTCACTCACACTGGACGGCCTAGGCTGGCTGTTTTTGCTGTGCTGGGTCTTCAGAGGTTCAGCAGTCGCAGCGTGCGGGCTTAGTTGCCACGCAGCATGTTGGATCTTAGTTCCCTGATCAGGATCGAACCCGTGTTCCCTGCCCTGGAAGGCGGATTCTTAACCAACGGACCACCAGGGAAGCTCCCCAGCTTAGATTTTCTTAGCCTGAATTTACAGTTGAGGAAAGCAAAGCTCGGAGACGTAAGTGACTTGCCCAAATCCTCGAAGCTCCTTAACCAGCAGAGTGCAGCCTGACTCTGAAGACTGCGCTCTTACACGTTCTCTTTCTAACCCATCCTGCTGATGACAGTAAGCCACCTCCATCCAAGCACACAGCACATACTTTCTCTGTTGTGCATGAAAGTTCACTCTCGGCTTCCGCCAGCAGTCGGTCAGCCTCCCTGAGCTCTGCTCGACGTTTCAGGAGAGTCTTCTCGATGCACTCAATTTCATCTACAATATCTTCATGGTGCTTGAGTGATTTTTCTATTTCTAGCTCATTCATAAGACTCTCAACATTTCCATCAATGAAGTCTCTAAAAAAATTCACATACACACACATAGAGAGATTTTAAATGTAACCATATTAATACCTATAGCCTAGTGATAAAAAGATGCATGGTGACTTTCTAATACGAGAAGGGATGGGACAGACAGCTACATCTGATTAAGCTCAAGCTCTTTGTTTACCTTGGTTCAAGGTCTAAGTATACCTAAGTTTAAGGTTATGTTACCATATTTTTACTCGACGTGGCATATTGCTGACAATCAGTGAATAATATGTATAATGTATGATGCTGCTGTTTTGTCCTTTTAAATATAAAGATTTTTTTTTTAATCAGCACTTAGTCAAGACAATGCTGATAACTTCACCTCTTCTGTGGTATAAAAATAAAGCAAGCCACTCCCAAGACAACCATCCATTTCCCTCAAAATTATTCTACATTTCTGCCAGAGTAAAATTATGGTGATGATATCTGACAAATCAAAAAGCATAACACAGGACTTAGTAACACAAGGCTAAAGTCAAAATTGCTTGAAAATGGGACTATCTATACAGAAAAACATGAAAATAAACTTAACATGTTAACAGTTTGTCTTTAAATGAATACAGACAATTCTTACTTTTTTCTTTGACCATTTTTGTGTTATCCAAATTCCCCCAAATGATAATTTATTTTTATAACTAGGAAAAGAAGTGGCTGTCCCACTGGCCTACATCCCCCTCAAAAACTTCACCCCCTCATGTACACCTACAAAAATGAAACAACCATCCTGTAAGCCCTCAAACACCTAGGCCCACCCTTCTCTCGGCAGCCCTCGCTTTTTCCGGCCAGGTCTCTAAGTCACTCTTGCATTTGCTCCTAGAAGGCAGAGACCGTATCTTACCCACCTCAAGGTCCTCCACAGGTCTTCCTCCATCCCTGGCACACGGGCCAGTCTGGCTAAATGGACAAAAACTGAGGAACTGTCGTAATTCATGGTCTAGTGCAGAAGATGGGCTTCTGTGTAACTGACCCGTGCAGCAGATACTGCATTGGCTAATGAGCGCTATGCCAGACACTGGGGCACAGAGAGGGAGGCCCTGTGCCTGCCCGCCTGCCCGCCTGGGTACCTTACAACACAGTATGAGCAGCACTACGCCCCATGCTGCCAACTCTTAATTGTGGGAGCCTGAGATGAGAAGCCTCTTATATCAGAGGGGATCCCTGACCTTCACCTGGAGAGACACACTGGAGTTGTGTGGGGCAGGTTGGGAAGCCACTGCAGGCAAAGAACAGTGCATGCAAAGCTGGGGAGGAGGAGAAAAGGTGGTGCTCAGGGAAACTGCAACCAAGTACGCAGGGCGCAGGGCCAGAACAAACACTGTGTGGGGAGAGAAAGATGAGAGAGAGGCAGGGTTCAGGCCCTGGAGAGCAGCATGTCCGCTGGTGGGAGCACGCACGGCCAGGTGTGCAGCCACGTCGAGGGAGGGGCAGAGCGGAAGAGACTAGACCTGGAGAACCTGACAGAGGATAAGAGTGCCTCAAGGCCAGGGCAGCGAAGATGAAGGAAGGGCGCCAGCGGAACAGCCCTTTGTGCACAGCGTCAGCGGGCTGGGAGAGCAGCTGGACGCCTAGGGGAGTGGAGGGAAAGGGGAGTGGTGAGGACACCAGCAAGCCTGCAGCCAGGATAACGGGGAGGGATGGCCATTCTCCAAGAGCGACCACAGGAGACGCTGATGTGGATTATCGGCCACGAGAACTTAGAAATCACCATGTGGCTATTAAATTAATTTAAATTCAGTTCTGTTTCCCAGTTTCATCAGCCACATTTCAAGTGCTCAATAACCACACATGGCTAAGGCTACTGTTCCGGACGGGACAGATCTAGAACATTCCCAAGAACACAGAAAGTGCTACGGGACAACACTGATTTTGGTTACCTTAATGAACTAATTCATCTGAATCATAAAAATAAAATGGCTAATAATTACTTTCGCTGTTGATGTTTCTGGATGGTTCTATGTAATTCTTCTACTTCATGCTCTAAGCCTTTCTTCTCTTGCAAAAGTTCATCAATATTATGATGCAGTTCTTCTATTTCTTTCTCAGACTGCCGCTTGGATACTCTCATCCTCTGTTCCTGCTTCTTTGATTTTAAATGCTGTATTATGTCTTCCAATCTAGAAACCTCATTCTCCTAATAAAGAAAAAAACGCAATACTGAAATATCACGAGGTCATTTCCCCTTTTTCCTGCTCCAAACTGAAATGAGCTGTGGTTAAAGTGATATCTATGCCCTGAAAATAGTGGCAGCTT
Source organism: Bos mutus (assembly GCF_027580195.1). Lineage (NCBI taxonomy): Eukaryota > Metazoa > Chordata > Mammalia > Artiodactyla > Bovidae > Bos > Bos mutus. The sequence continues at coordinate 2,436,926 of NC_091624.1, forward strand.
CCTAAGACTTCAGTTTGAAAAGAAAAATTAAGTCAAGCCAATGTCTTCACAAACCATAGATGAAATGGATGGACCACCAGATTCTACGACTCCTCCACCAGTCCAGCTACGGCTGCCAGATACACAGTCAGCAGGCACCTCCTGCGGGTACTGTCTGGTCCCAGAGTTCAGCATCTGACAGAGACACAGACGTACACGTCGCCCCCTCCTCTGGACACATGGGAGGGGAGTGGGCTGAGAAGGCTACTTAGAGGAAGGGGTACTCTGCTTGGTTTTGAAGAACAAATGAAATAGGAAAAATCTAAGCCGAAGAAGTAATGTACAAACACAGGAGATATAAAGGCACACCTGGGAGCCATATGACAGCTGGGTACTAGCTGAGGGTAGAAGAGCCAGTTACGAGATCAACAGATGCTGAGCCAACAGAACTGTTACAAAGCCAGCGTGCGCTGAGGCACCGCAGGCTAACAGGAGTAACGACCATTTGTAACCATGTAAATAGCTACAGCTCTGAAACTAGGTTGACCGATTAAAATTGGACTGGTGGCTTCACACCCAGGTACTAGAATCCTTTACCTTCCTCTCAGTTTGCTGAGAGGAAAAGGAAAAAAATCAAGAGCTCGGAAAACATCAGGATCCAGGTATCCTGAGTTAGAAGGAGGTACTTGTAATGCATTTTATTTCTTTAGTGCCAAAAGCTTGAAAAGTAAGCTAGGGACTAGGAAGGATTCATTTCTAGAATTTAGCCTAGAGGAAAAATATGAAATACGGTAAAATTTATACTAAGTTAAATGAACTACACTGCCTGCAAATAAAGAAGTGTTATGCAGTCATTAAAATACTGCTTAAAAATGTCTATGAAAACCATGGGAAAAATGCTTGTAACATTAAGTAGGAAAAACAGAACACAAAATTATGGGCACAAGAAGAAGAGAACTGTGAAAAGAAAGAAAGAATCATCATTAATCTCACCACCAAGGGGTTATCCCCAGCAAAGCCTCACTGTGTGCTGCTGTTACACGTGTTTACACGTGAACACACGTCTACACGTGTGTGCCCACGTACAGGCAGGTATGTACACAACCACGGTGACTGAGCAAGCACACGCCTACACACACACTCACACAAGCACATGCCTACACACACACTCACACAGTGCTTGTCAACAAAAACAGGCATAAGAAGCCTTCTTTAAAAATGGCTAATTTCTGGGCTGAAAGCATTTTTGTTATAAAATGGTTAAATTAGGTCCACAAAGTGATCTGGCACCTAACTTCTGACCAGAACAGTATTTTAACAAGAGAACGTTCGCTGGGTTCTGACCATCCGCCTTACAAGCACACTTCTGGGACGCGGGCTCTGGGGTGGCCCCAGGGAGGCCGTGTGGACCGGGTTCGCGCACCTCCCCACTTACTAAGGCATGGTGCTCCGGGACGTTGCAGTGCAGCACGCCCACTGGGATGAGGGGGACGGAGAAGCTGGGCGGTGGGGGCCCGTACACAATGGGGGCACCAGCAGGGGGCGGGCCATACACAACAGTGCCAGGGCTGAGAGGTCGGCTATTGTTGGGCAAGGGAGGCGGCGGTGCGTAGAGGGCCATGCCCTGTGGCACAGGAGAGCCGTCAGGGAACACGGTGTACATCATGTATCCAGGAGGAGGGACAAATGGGCGGTCATCGTGGTCATCCAGCTCGCTCTCCTCCCGGCTCTCTCCTCCACTGTCTGCATCTTCAAACAGAAACACAGGAGCGTGTGTTATTCCCGTGGCTTACTAGGTAAACACACTTAGCAGAGAACAGCAGCATTCAGGCCGAGATATCAGAGATGCAAAAATAAAATTTTGTAAAAAACATCAAAAGCAGTTTTGAAAAGTGGATCAAGACAGAGATTCCAATTCTTTCCACCAGGTGAACCCAAGTTTCTCCAACACCTATCCATTGGTTTGCTTTTTTCCCGTCTTCATTCACTCATCACTCAGCAACACTTGGGTGCCTGCTCCGTGTTACATGGAGGCCAGCAGAGAAGCGCTACGAGACCCACAGCTCCACCATCCGGGCACAGCCTCTCTCGGGCTTTGCTCACTCATCTCTCCAGGAAGCAAGAACTAGCTGTGTGTGCCACTGATGACCGAGCACACAGCCGGCACTCCACTTCCTGAATGAACAAATTCGCAGAATGCAATATTCCCATTTCACAGATTAACACTCTGCTGCTGCTGCTACTGCTGCCAAGTCGCTTCAGTCGTGTCTGACTCTGTGCGACCCCATAGACGGCAGCCCACCAGGCCCCGCCGTCCCTGGGATTCTCCAGGCAAGAACACTGGAGTGGGTTGCCATTTCCTTCTCCAATGCATGAAAGTGAAAAGCGAAAGTGAAGTCGCTCAGTCATGTTCGACCCTCAGCGACCCCATGGACTGCAGCCCACCAGGCTCCTCCGTCCATGGGATTTCCCAGGCAAGAGTTCTGGAGTGGGGTGCCATTGCCTTCTCCGAGAGCAGCTAAATAATTTGCCTAGAATGACACAGCTACTTAGTGAAAGAGCCGGGATTTACCCCAGGTCAGACTCTTTCCTCTGGGGCTCTGGAAGACAGACTCGCAACACTTCACTTCAGTTGGTAATTAACGCCCCGAGACGAGGGTGTAAACCGCCACGCTCCAGGAGCACAGGTGAGCTGCTCAGCGCCTGGGTAAGGCAGTGAGGACGAAGGTCCAGCAGAAGAGTGCTGCTCGAGGACCTGCGTCTTGCTGAAGTCACGGGGTGTCAGTGGGCACAGAGGAACAGTTTGGGAGAGAAAGGAAGTAGAATGTTCCGAACAGAGGGCTTCAAACATGGAGGTGTGAGAAACACAGCATGCAGCTGGGTGTGGCTGACAGGCAGGAGAGGGACAGGAAGGGAGGCAAGGGGCCACTGGCCACGGCCAGGTCACAGAGGGCTCCCGAGCAGGCTGAGAGACTGGACTGGACTTTATGGATTTCAGGGGACCAAAAGTCATTAACCAGGCAGGAGAAATGCAACTTCCGGGATGTGACCTGACTTACCTTTATTTGAAAACGATTTATGTAAGCCGCTCCTGATGGGAGAATACACCCAGTACCCGGAGGCAGCTTGAGGGGCGCCGTCTTCCCTCCGGTCCTGCTGTGGTTTTCTAATAGGAGTCGAGGCTGCGTACTTCAGCCCGACACCAGAGTCCTTCGTGGCCTGGGAGCTGTGGCTGGAAACCTAGACAAATAACAGAGGGGCACAGCGTCTCTTAGGAATACAGGCTGATGTGGAGAAAGATCAGAGTCTACAGCAAGGCCGACAAAGAGCTGGTTTCTCTTCCCACATCATAATTCTCGTTCTCACACGGAAAAGTGAGACGTGGTCACATGGTCATATAACCCGCATGTGTGCCAGCCTCCTGGCTCCTGTACTCATGCTTCCTAGTGGTCTCTCTTCCTTTGGTAAGATCACGGAAAGCAGGTGCCTTCCAGGCTGCCTGTGCTCCGTCTCCTGTGGTGCTGGGGGCCAGGCCTGGCCTTAGAGCTCTACCGTTGCGCTCCTTCTCCTTCCCAGTTGCAGGTCGGCCCTCCAAGCCCTCAGCCGACTCGGGCTCTGCTCTAACTTGCGCTGCTTCCCCCTGTGGCCCTGGCTGTGCCAAGATGTCTGGCTTCCTCAGAGGTCTGGGAGGAGGATCTTAGATTCCGCTCTTGGGGTTTTGAGGAAGTCCACACGGCCCTGGGATCCCAGCGGGTGAGGGCTGCTTCTCCTGACTGTGGCTGTCAGCAGATTCCAGCAGGATGTCGCTCTCAGCTCTGGAGGAGAGCCTCTCCTTCCTTCCCACATTCAGGCCAAACCTTCACTCTGTGCCCACTGACACCCCTTAACCCTCCTCTCCTCCAGCTCCTCTGCTCTAGCCTCCTCCATCCTGCACCCGAATGAGTTCAAACAGCCCCACCAGAGCAGCTCACGCACTGCAAGTCTAGCCTTCACACTCTGCCAGACTACTCCTCCGAAACTAGAGCTCTGATCATAGCACACACAGCCGCAGTTTCCCAAGGCCTACATAATTAAGGGTAAGGGATTTTGAAGTCCCTTTAAAAAAAAATTCATGGCCCCAATCTACTTTGCCTTTCACTGTTCCCATCCCACCCTCAAGCCCCGCAAGGCTACCTGCCATGGCTGACCCAACGCTCCTCGTCCTCGTGGGCTGTCCCCTCACTCCTGAGAGCACATCCCGTGAGGGCTGCTTAGCGCTCACTTCACGCCCCTGCTTGTGAAGGCGTCTTTCCTAGACGTCCCCATGAGATGAATCTGTAACTCTCTGCGACGTGCCTGTCACTGCTTCGTAACTGCATGGGTGTAACTGCTCCTCCCCAGCTCATCAACTCTTGGAGGGCAGGGGCTCTATTGCTCATCACGGCTTCCCACCAAGTCCTGCACTTGACCTAGACCTCATAAGCGCTGAGTGAATGTCCGTTAAACGGAAATGAAATCCAGGTGCCTGTGTTTCTGTCTCAGCCTCTGTGTAATTCTACTGCCATTTTCAACAGTTTCAACAGGCTCTCTGGGCTCAAGTCACTTTATCTCCCTTACAGGATCCTTATTCCAGGACCCCACCACATACACCTGAGCACGAGTGGGCAAGTGCCACGTTTCCTGGGAATGCCCCATTTCCATCTCAGTATAAACACTTAAGAACCTCAACGCATGGCTTAGCCTAGATACGTTGTTCTTGACACCTGATCACAGATTTATGGAAGGCAACTTTGTTACATTTTCTTAAAGAAAACTTAGTATATATTCCCAACAACACAGACTTCCTACTTTTGATGATGATGGTGGTGGCATAAAGTACCAATAGCCTCGTCTTTTGAAAGGATCTGCCATGCTGCTGATGTAATCATTCTGGTAAGAAACTTCACATCGGAGTTCAGCAATTTCTTCCAAAATATTTTCAATGCCTCCTCTGTTATCTGTAAAGGAAAGTTATTCCATGAGTTGGGCATGAAATCATCTACTTCCTTTCGCTCTCAAATGTGATTCCATGAGAGCCAATGATTCTTAGTTCCTCACAGCTGTCCTTTGGTAATAAGTGTTTGCTGACACTTAAAGAGGACAGACATATCCTGCTGCTATTCATTTAGAAAGCGAGCCAGAGAAAGAAACAGATTTGTAAACATTCCTTTTTTTGAAAATACAAAAATGAATCTCTTCTCCTCTGTAATCAAGTCCCTGGATATTGCACTTACATACATTGGAAAAAGTTCTTTATTTATTAAGCTAATTATCACAGCTCTATAAATCAAGCATGGGCTTGACTGGTAACAAATAAATCTGCTAAAGGGAAAAAACCAACAGAATGATCTGATTTTAAAACCAAAGCCCAGTACTTTACCCGCCCCGGTGCGGTCTAGTGAGTCCCGCAGCCTTGCGATCTCTCTCCTCTGTCTCTCCATGGTCTCATTCCACCTCTCGATTTCCAGCGCCTGTGAGCTTGCTCCTTGGGTGCCTGCCTCTACTTTCTCCATCTCAATTCGAAGATATTAAAAAAATCACATATGAGAAGTTGCCAGTGAATGTTCTTTTCCAGATGCATTTCTCCTTGCAGTATGATTTATAATCCCCTGATTTTTTACTTCTACTTTACTAATGAGGAACCCCATTACTCCAGACATTTAAACCCTGCAATGCCTGGCACCCAGCAGAGGATCGAGTACTGACTGCCGACGGGACCTCAGAACCCTTGGAGAGGGCCCCTACCGCAATTCAGTTGCTTAGGAACTGAGATGGACCCAAGAAGGAGGTGGTCTCGTGGGGAGCCGGCACTGACCTGCTCCTCTCTCTCCCTGAGGAGGTTCTGCAGGAGTTCGATCTCCGCTTCCGCTCGGGTCAGATCCCTTGCGGCCTGTGCTGCCTTTCTGCTGAACCGCTCTGCTTCCTGCAGGTCCTGCTGGGACGGAGGCGCGGGGAAGGCAGCACGGCACTGTGGGCTGTGCTCTTCTTCTCTCTCCCTCCCAGACTCAGTCTCTGGTCTCATCAGCTCGCACGCCTGGCTACCCCCTGCACAGGAGGCGCCCGGCCCCACCTCGCCTACCCATCAGTTGGCAGCTCCCACAACCCCTCTGTGGGGTCCAAGTAGGCAGGGTGCTACATCAGAAAAGCACAGACCAGCTTTTCCTCCCCTGTCCCACAGTCTCCCATGACTGGGGGGGACTCTGGGCTCCCTTGGTGAGGCTTCTCCCTCCTACGACCTGTGGTCTTAATCGCATCAGCATTTACGTCCTATACAGGCTGTGACAGACTTATCTCGGGCAGGACTCATAATAACACTGTGAAGAGATATACAATCCTCTATACATGATGAAAGGGCTGAGGTTCAGAAGGATGACACCACAGGCTGAAGACTTCTGCTTAGCTGTGCGTTGACAGCTGCCTCCCTCAGCGGACCCCTGCACTCTGAGGTGAAGACGGTACGCTTCATTTATGGTTCTTTGGGGACTCCCTAGAGCACCACACCCATGGCAGGGCTGTGATGGGGAACTGCACCCATCAGGTCTGAAGAGAAGCGGACAACTTTATGCAAGAGCCAGAGTCTCTAATGAGAGCTCAAAAACTCAAGTGGCTAGGTGTCTCGGCAGGGCAGCCTTGGTGGGCACTTGCTCTGTGCATGGGACTCACCTCTGCACGCTCCTGGTTAATTTTCATAACAGTTCCATGAAGGGACTTGAGCTGGTCTTTGGCGATGGTGAGCTCAGCCGTGGCTATCTTATCAGAGGCGGCCACAGCCTTCTTTAGTTTCTTCAATTCTTTATCTAAACCCAGAACCTGCGCCTGAGATTTGGCATCTTCAAGTTTCTTCTGAGATAAAAAAAAAAAGACAGAGAGATGACTCATTTGGTAGCAATGAACTAAGATGCAAGCCCCACGCGAGCAGGGACTCTGTTCCCAAGCCCCACGCGAGCAGGGACTCTGTTCCCAAGCCCCACGCGAGCAGGGACTCTGTTCCCAAGCCCCACGCGAGCAGGGACTCTGTTCACAAGCCCCACGCGAGCACGGACTCTGTTCACAAGCCCCACGCGAGCAGGGACTCTGTTCACAAGCCCCACGCCTAGAACAATGCCAGGTACACAGCAGGGGCTCCGAGTGAAAAATAGAAACGCCTCCACACTGTACAGTAACTAAGAATGAAATCAGTACACTTAGTCTGGAGGCTTTGTGCTCCTAAACCCATTCATCTGTTGGAAAAACATTTCTTGGCACCACTGCCAAGCGATGGACCAGCCCCTGTGATCACTGGGGCATGTGGTGGTAAACCAAACAGACTTGCCTGCTGCCCTCGAGGGGCTTATGAGACGCACATATTCAACAAATGCTGAGCAATCGTGTAACTGAAACTGTGACTGCTGCTCTCAAGGGAGAGAACAAGGCACCCACCTCTGTGAGAGGCTGGCAGGAGAGATCTAGACTGGTGGGAGAGGGAGTCAGGGAGGAGAGAGGGGGGGACACGGTGCAGGGGAAGCCAGAACAGGGAGGAGAGAGGGGGAGACACGGTGCAGGGGCAAGCCAGAACTCAGGGTCTCGGGAACTGCAAGCAGCAGCACGGTGAGAAGAGGAGAGCGCTAACGGAGGCCAACCGCACAGCGCCTCAGAGGCGAAAGCGCTTTTGTCTTTATCCTAGAAACAACAGAGGCTGCTGGAGAGAAGGGAAGATGGCAGGGACCGACAGGGGTCTATTTGTGTTTTGTGCTGGCTGCTCCGAGGAGCCGGTGTAAGTGGAAATGGGGGCTGTCCCGTGGCCGCAGCCGTTGTCCAGAAGAGATGACGCGTCAGGATGGATGAGGGTGGTGGCCCTGGAGAAGGACACCGTGCAGATATTCCAGAGAGATTTTGGAGGCAGACTCGTAAGACTAGGGAACTGGTGTGTTCTCACTGAAGCATGAAGCAGGCCACTCGCTAGGGCTGGGAGAAGGTACAGAACAGTGCAGCCTGAGAGCACGCTTCCAGAGAGCAGTGAAGCGGCTGCCAGCCGAGGCTGCAGACACTCAGTGCCACCACTATGCCCGGATGGGTGGTTTTTAATTCAGGAATAGTCAGCCACGAGTGTAGGGCTAAAGAAAGCAGACAGCTGCTGTTTTGTCACAGAAGATAGGAGAAAGGAGCTAGGAATTTGAGGATATTTGCAAACAATGGTGATAGTGGGAGACCGTGGAACTTAAGTTGGACAAGGAAGAAAGTAAAGACAGGAAGGCCGTACACCAGGAAAGCTGGGGCTCAGGCACTGGGATCGTCCAGCGCGAGGGTGCTGACAGGAGAGGAGGCTGTGGTCAGAGCAGGGTGCTCCAGCTCATGACCTCAGAGACGCTGGCTGCAGCTTCTGGATCGGACACTGTGTGACAAGGGGAGTAGTGGCTGGGGTAGCTTTGGAGAAGCTTAAAAAGAGAGCAGGGAATCAGAAGGAAAAGAGAAGCTTAAAAAGAGAGCAGGGAATCAGAAGGAAAAGAGAAGCTTAAAAAGAGGACAGGGAATCAGAAGGAAAAGAGAAGCTTAAAAAGAGAGCAGGGAATCAGAAGGAAAAGAGAAGCTTAAAAAGAGAGCAGGGAATCAGAAGGAAAAGAGAAGCTTAAAAGAGAGCAGGGAATCAGAAGGAAAAGAGAAGCTTAAAAGAGAGCAGGGAATCAGAAGGAAAAGAGAAGCTTAAAAAGAGAGCAGGGAATCAGAAGGAAAAGAGAAGCTTAAAAAGAGAGCAGGGAATCAGAAGGAAAAGAGAAGCTTAAAAAGAGAGCAGGGAATCAGAAGGAAAAGAGAAGCTTAAAGAGAGAGCAGGGAATCAGAAGGAAGAGAGAAGCTTAAAGAGAGAGCAGGGAATCAGAAGGAAAAGAGAAGCTTAAAGAGAGAGCAGGGAATCAGAAGGAAAAGAGAAGCTTAAAAAGAGAGCAGGGAATCAGAAAGAAAAGAGAAGCTTAAAAAGAGAGCAGGGAATCAGAAGGAAAAGAGAAGCTTAAAAAGAGGACAGGGAATCAGAAAGAAAAGAGAAGCTTAAAAAGAGGACAGGGAATCAGAAGGAAAAGTGAGGACTTGGAAAGTAATGTTCCACAGACATGTCCAGTTTGGAAAGGGGTGTAGAAGGAGGCAAATTATCCCAAAAGCATTTAAGTACCACCCAGCAGACTCTCCACTTGCTCCTTACATCCCAATTCCCTTGTTTCCATCTACCACGCTCCCTCATCTCAGGCTCCAGATCCAGTGATCTGCATCCAACTCTCTCTAGGGCAGGGCCCCCTCTGAGCCACCAGTGCAGCCAGAGGTGACCGTGGACCACAGCCCTCTCAGCTGCCCCCTCGTTGAGAGCAGGACCCTGGCAGCAGGGACTCGTGTGTCTTTTTCCTGGTCTTGCCCACCTTCTTCTCTAACTCCTGGAGTTGGGCTAGAATTCTCTCCTTCTCTTCATCAGCTTCCTGCAGTTGCAGATCTGTAAGCCCTTGGATTTCCTCCATACTTTTCAGATTTTCTTGTAAATAGTGAATCTCATTCTCTAACTGCTGAATTCTTGCTTCATGTTGCCTCTTGTCAAAATTAATCTGTGAGGAAATCAAGTTTCAAAAATGATTTTTAAGCAAAATATTTTTTGAGCAAAATAAACACCTTCTGGAGAATTGTATTTCATTTTACTAAAGAGTATTAATGGCTTACTGGGGATGGGTTAGTCACAACTGCTCTCTAGGATCCACTTTAACATGTGCCTCATCCTTAGAATAATTACATCAAGAACTCAGATTCCTGCACTATACTATGCTCTAGCAATGTGGTGTTACTGAACTGCACATTAAGAAACAGCTCACTTGCTTCCAAAATAAGGAAAACACAGTGTCATGCCAAAGTCTGACTTTGACATCGGTCACCACACTCAGGGCTACATTTCAGTCACACACAGTCTGACTTACTAGAAGTGAAACTTAACAGCAATTACTGTATTTTTTAAAAATTATAGCTTTATTAATTATACCGTAAAGGTATAATCCCCTTTATTAAGGTATAATGAATATAGCAAACACTTTGTGTGTGTGTGTGGCCATGCCATGCTGCTTGTGGAATCTGTTTCCCACCCAGGGATCCAACCCCACTTTCTGGGCCACGAAAGTGAGGAGTCTTAACCCTGGGCCACCAGGGAACGCCCGACTCTGTATTTACACGAAAGGGAAGCGCTGTGACTTGCTGGAAAGCGTGCATGTTTCCTAAACGCTCCCCTCCGGCTGCCTCCTGCCCATCTCTTACCCTAGCTTCTAGTGCTCTCTCACAGGCCTGCCTGAATGCTTCCTGTCCGTCCGCCAGCTTCTCCTGATGCAGAGCCATTTCTTCTTGGAGTTTTCTTTCCCTCCCTTGGGCTTCCTCTTTCTCCCACTGAGAACGTGTCAGCATTTCACTGAATTGTATCTGCAAGTCAGCAAGACTTTTCCCTAAGACATCTGAAGGACTGTGGATTCTGCTAAGGGGGGAGAGGAAAGATGTTATAAATGTGACATTTTATTTTTGACGCTGGGACGAGGCATGCCAGTGACATTAGTACACGAGTAAGAAGGGCTGTGTAGGACGGCAGCTGTTGTCAATCCACGGCAAATCACTGTGCACCTCTGGAGTGCAAAGCTTTGTTTTATCAACTGACTGCTGCCACTCTGAGAGCACAGGCTACCTTCAGGCTAACAATGTGTGTTCAAAGAATAAACGCCTATTTCACATTTTCAAATTAGCCTGTTTTTCTTTAGCTATTTGTTTTCTACTTAAAGTGTATAATGTAACTCTACTTCCTGACCATCTGCAGTAAGCTTGCAAGAATGCATTACTCATAAAACCTTTATGTTTTTTAAATTAAATAATAACAAAACATATAAAAGATTAAAAAAATCAGTGATGGACAACTTGAATTAAGTAATCTGTGTCTCAATCATGGTCATACGATAAGGAGAAAACCTTACAAAAGAAATCAGCCATGCACAGTTGCAGAAAGGGGATTTCATCACTGAAGCCCACATTCACAACTCAGCCCACTCTACACCTGGCGGTCCTGACCTTCCATTACCTCATCTCTCCAGCTCCTGATTTCAATTTTCTCCTTACTTCATCTACACGAGCTGCCACTTCTTCTGGACGAATCAGACCATCAGCTACATGATTAAGGTGATTCTGGAAATCTTTAAGTTGCTGTTTTAACAGGTTATTGTCATCCTATGGAAGGAGGCAAAATGAAGAGGGGTAAAAGTTACCAAAACAAAATTAAAAAATACAGTCACACACACACACACAGCCTATATTATTTACCATATAATAGTTCTCGTCAACTTCTTTTACCAATTTTTTAAAAACCTTTTCCACTATGGCTGACAATATCTGAATCTACTGATTAACCCAAAGTCACAAAAGACACAAACAGGCACGATGATGTGTGTCTCAGTGATGCAAAAGGAAGTGCCTATGGACACTACCTTCTTCTTGCCAAAAACTAAATACTGTGAATCTAAATGAACCTCTGTATAAGAACACGTCAGTCAACGCCACGGGGATGCAGCCAGCAAAATCTAGACTACGGGAAACTCTACAAGACAAAGACCTGGTTTTCTTTAGTATGGAACAAAGGTCAAAAAAGAGCAAAGCCATCGATTACGACTCAAGTCAACTAAATGCACTGTGTACACATCGTTTGGATTCCAAAAAACACTTCTAAAAACTTATGAGACAATTTGAATATTCTTAAGGTATTTGACGATATTAGGGGGTGACTATAATTTTAAGGTATCACAATGGCATCCATGTTTACGCTTTTTTTTTTTTTTCCTGTCCATGCCACGCAGCTTGTGGCATCTCAGCTCCCCAACCAGGAACTAAACCCTGACCACGGCAGTGAAAGCCCAGAAGCCTAACCACAAGGCCTTCAGGGAACTCCTTTATGCTTCTTGCTAAAGCCCTTATTTTTCAGAGGCACATACAGTAGTATGTTATTTACAGATAAAATCAGATGTTTTGGATTTACTTCAAAATAATTCAGTGTGAACAGATGTGGGGGCGGGGTGTGGAGGATGTTCAGTTCAGTCGCTCAGTCGTGTCCGATTCTTTGTGACCCCATGAATCACAGCACGCCAGGCCTCCCTGTCCATCACCAACTCCCAGAGTTCACTCAAACTCATGTCCATCAAGTTGGTGATGCCATCCAGCCATCTCGTCCTCTGTCATCCCCTTCTCCTCCTGCCCTCAGTCCCTCCCAGCATCAGAGTCTTTTCCAATGAGGCAACTCTTCATATGAGGTGGCCAAAGTACTGGAGTTTCAGCTTTAGCATCAGTCCTTCCAATGAACACCCAGGACTGGTCTCCTTTAGGACTGGTTGGATCTCCCTGCAGTCCAAGGGACTCACAACAGTTTTCTCCAGCACCATAGTTCAAAAACATCAATTCTTTGGCGCTCAGCTTTCTTCACAGTCCAACTCTCACATCCATACATGACCACTGGAAAAACCATAGCCTTGACTAGACGGACCTTTGCTGGCAAAGTAATGTCTCTGCTTTTCAATATGCTATTTAGGTTGGTCATAACTTTCCTTCCAAGGAGTAAGCATCTTTTAATTTCATGGCTGCAATCACCATCTTCAGTGATTTTGGAGCCCCCAAAAATAAAGTCTGACACTGTTTCCCCATCTATTTCCCATGAAGTGATGGGACCAGATGCCATGATCTTAGTTTTCTGAATGTTGAGCTTTAAGCCAACTTTTTCACTCTCCTCTTTCACTTTCATCAAGAGGCTTTTTAGTTCCTCTTCACTTTCTGCCATAAGGCGGGTGTCATCTGCATATCTGAGGTTATTGATATTTCTCCTGGCAATCTTGATTCCAGCTTGTGCTTCCTCCAGCCCAGCGTTTCTCATGATGTACTCTGCATAGAAGTTAAATAAGCAGGGTGACAATATACAGCCTTGATGTACTCCTTTTCCTTTTTGGAACCAGTCTGTTGTTCCATGTCCAGTTCTAACTGTTGCTTCCTGACCTGCATATAGGTTTCTCAAGAGGCAGGTCAGGTGGTCTGGTATTCCCATCTCTTTCAGAATTTTCCACAGTTTATTGTGATCCACACAGTCAAAGGCTTTGGCATAGTCAATAAAGCAGAAATAGATGTTTTTCTGGAACTCTCTTGCTTTTTCCATGATCCAGCGGATGTTGGCAATTTGGTCTCTGGTTCCTCTGCCTTTTCTAAAACCAGCTTGAGCAACTGGAATTTCACAGTTCATGTATTGCTAAAGCCTGGCTTGGAAAATTTTGAGCATTACTTTACTAGCGTGTGAGATGAGTGCAATTGTGCGGTAGTTTGAGCATTCTTTGGCATTGCCTTTCTTTGGGATTGGAATGAAAACCGACCTTTTCCAGTCCTGTGGCCACTGCTGAGTTTTCCAAATTTGCTGGCATATTGAGTGCAGCACTTTCACAGCATCATTCTAGAACCTCCAAACAAGCTCTCAAGGTGGAGGACGTTACAGATTAAATAAGACTGGATGTGTGTTACAGATGAAGTAAGATAGGCCACGTGTGGCAACTGTTGAAGATGAGTGATATATGCATTCGGGCTCACTTTGGTACGCTACTTTGGTATACACTGGAGAACACACACAATTCAGAGTTAGAAAAAACAGAAACAGAACCAGCTCCGCGTAACACCGAAGCTTCTCTAGCAGCTTACAATGCTCTGTGGGAGTATTCGTTATCTGCGAGCATACTTTCACGAACAAACTAGTGAACATATCTAGACCCCAGAATTAAATCCACATAATGTCTCTTTCAAATGAAAAAAAAAAAAAAAAACTGATAAAATTTCCCTAAATTAGACAGAAAAATAGTTCTACATCCTAAGTTCCCCCGAATACCTATATGCTATTTCAGTGATTAATTTTCTTTAAACCTGGTATAATACTGGGTTTTTTGTTTCAACACTGTTAACTCAAATGGTGAATTCAGCATTACAATGAACAGGTCTGTCCACCTGGACTCTCTTATCTGTTAACTGTCCCTGCCCTTTGCCCCGAGGCACCCATATTTGCACTACTATCTAATCCTGGTCACAGGTGACCTGACCCAGGGAAAGCCAACCCACTGACTAGACAGAAGACGAGTTCTCACTCCCTCCAGCATTAGAACCAAAATCCAGTCCAGCAAGTCTGCAGGAGAGCTAGTCCTGTAAAGCCTCACTGGCGCAGGGCTGGAGTCGATGCTGGGTCCAGGGAGACAGAGCGGGAGAAGCGAGAGCCACCTGGACGGGAGTTGGCAGCGCAGCCCTGGTCACCGGTGAGCTGCCTGTCTCCTTCCTCGAGCCAGCACTAGGAGGTTTTGGCTCACGGCAGCGAAACCATTTCTGACAAAGATAAATGCAGTGAGTTTAACTTGAACTCCGTATCAGGAGTTTAGAAGGCCAAGCAACCAAACGACCCAGTTCCAACTAAGAGAATCTCATAGCATGGACCAGCATTCTGGAAAGCTGCTCTCAGTTTCTCCTTTGCAGAGAAGGCTCCTGAAGTCCTTTTCTTTAAGAGATATATACTGAAGTACTTAGGGTTGAAATAAAGAGGTATGATATTTTCTTTAAAGTATCCCAGCAATAAAAAAAAAAAAAGTGGACTAACTGAAACAAGAATGGCAGAATGCTGAAGACTGTTTGAGCTGAGTAAACAAAAGGGCATGAGGCTATTTTTTCTCTGATTTTGTAATGATTTGCAAATTTCCATAGTAAAAATAAAAAATAATACAATGAATACCTAACAAACAGAACTCACACAAGAATAGAAAGCATGTATATCTTTTATGATATTCACTTCAGAAGCTGAAATGATAGCAGATTCTAGGTAACTAGATTTCCTTAAACTTCAAGAAAAAAATATTCTATGCACTGGGAGAAAAGAGAGAGAATTCAGGTGAGTTTATATAGTCTTACTTGTCACAAACCCCCTACATGAATTTTTGGAGCCCTCCTCACAAATAAACACAACTCTGCCCCTTGGTTTCTGGTGACGTGGAACAGCTGGCGCCTCAGCTGTGAGGCCCCCGACCTCACAGACCTGGAAACCTGTGTGTTGGACAGACATCTGTCCTCTTTGAGAATGTTTAATTACCTGGAAAATCCTGTCCACCTGCTTCTCCTGCAGTTTATGGGGCAGGTTATTGTGAAAATAGCTGTAAAATTAATTTGCCCAAGAAAACTCCCATAAATGTAAAATGACTGCATTTTTAATGACATCACTTCTGAGAAGGGGACTGTGAAACCTTTACAATTAAGAAGTTCTACTGCAACCCATTCTAGTTATATTCCTGGATAATTACAAAAATATTTCAGTGGAGCAAGAATGCATCCAACTGCTTACTTTAGCCCAGTCTGGTAATAATGGTATTATTAGGGGAAATGCAGGGTATTGCTGTGATCCATCAGTTTACAGTATTCTCCGTTTATGATCAACACAGCCTCCATCTCTTAGCACCATTTGCTGCTGCTAAGTCGCTTCAGTCGTGTCCGACTCTGTGCGACCCCATAGACGGCAGCCCACCAGGCTCCCCCGTCCCTGGGATTCTCCAGGCAAGGACACTGGAGTGGGCTGCCATTTCCTTCTCCAATGCATGAAAGTGAAAAGTGAAAGTGAAGTCGCTCAGTCGTGTCTGACGCTTAGCAACCCCATGGCCTGCAGCCCACCAGGCTCCCCGTCCGTGGAATTTTCCAGGCGAGAGTGCTGGAGTGGGGTGCCATTGCCTTCTCCGCTTAGCACCATCGTAACAACACAAAGGACGTGCACAGCAGTCATCTCAGAACGCTGGGTCACAAGCAACAGAAGCTACGGCGCTATCCTAGCTCAAATTCCTTTTTCCAAATAACTTCCTGCATGTAAGAGCAGGTTGTAGGGTGTCTGACTAATGGATGGCAACATCTGTGGGCGTCCCAAGTCAGAATGTATCTGGAGCCAGCAAGTCCCTACCTGCAGCTGTTTAAGCTGGGTGCGGAGCTCACTGTTTTCTTGTTCTTTTTCTTCCGAGAGCTGGGCTTTTCCCAGGGCGTTCTTGAGGGCTTGTTTTTCTTTCTCAAGTTCTGTTTGTAGAGTTGATTGTTCTAGCTATTGCCATAGGAAGCAATGATACAAAAAAGTAAAATAGCAATGATTTATGATCTAATAAGGCATAAATAAACTGAAGGGACTTAGCACGCATGCATAAACTCACATACACATACAATCCCTTGGGAGCTTTGGTTTTATAATTCAGTTTTATGTTTGTACCTCCAAATTAAAAGGCCCAAGGTAGGTTTTCCACAGGCCTCCTTCAACTATTAATACATAAGGAAGGGTAAGCATCAGAATCTCCAGGAGGGAGCCCAGATACCAGATACAGGAGGGAGCTCTGTGAGGGAGTCAACAATTACCACTCTCCCTTCCCTTAGACCAACATTTCTTACACCGTGGTCCTCAACCACCTGCATCAGAATCACTAGGCACGCTTGTTAAACACGCAGAGGCCTGGTCTCCATCTCAGACTTGATGGGCCAGAGTCTCTAGGACAAGGCCCAGGAACCTGCATTTAACAAGTGACTTCAATAACTAAAAGGTGCCAATCAGAGACCTGTAAAGCCGAGCGAGAAGGTCTGGCACGCCCGTGCTCTCAGCGTACGGCTGGAAGACCAGTGCTGGTAGTCTTGATGCCAAGGAAGGGAATGCCCTTTTAAATGGCACATGAATTTGTGAAAAGGCCTATTTTTGTCAAGACTTATAAGAAAAATTAAAGAAGGACAAGGGAAGTACAAAAGATTTTTAAGTTAGTAAGGGCTGGCTTAAACATTTAAATTTTATTTCAAAGGAGATACCATCTAGAAATTGTATTTACTATTAGTTACAAAATATATTAATATTTACTGCTATTTTAATTGTTTTTCTTCCCAATCTCCTCTTTTCCACACTCTGATCAGGTCAACTACAGTTTTATAAAACTTGGTACTCTTAAGAAATATAATGCTGTCAACCGGTAAATGGTCATTTAGTATTTAATAAGTAAACGAGTGGAAAGTAACACAATTACTATAATAAGCCAACCTATTTTTATTTCCTTTTCTAATCGTATGAAAGCAATTTTACATGAATTCCTGGGATTCAAACTACTTCATTTTTTAACTAACTACCTTATTTTTAACTGACATATAACTGATTTATGTTTCAGCGTACACCTGTTCTTTTCAGATTCTTCTCCATTACAGGTTATTGTAAGACACTGCACACAGTTCCCTGTGCTACAAGGTGGGTCCTTGCTTGCCTATTTTAAATGCAGTAGCATGTACATATTAATACCTAATTCCCAATTTAGCTCTCCTCTTCCCTTTCCCCTTTGGTAGACATAAATTTGTCTTCTATGTCTATGAGTCTATTTCTGTTTCGTAAATAAGTTCATTTGTATCATTTTTTTTAGATTCTTCATGTAAGTGATATATGCTAATTGCTTTTCTCTGATTTACTTCACTTAGTATGATCATCTCTCGGCCTCTCCACTTGACTGCAAATGGTATTTCATTCCCTTTTATGACTAAGTAATACTACACACACACACTGCATCTTCTTTATCCATTCATCTATTTACAGACATTTAAGTCGCTCCCAAGTCTTGGTTACTGTACCAATAAATAGTGCTGCTGTGAACATTGGCACGCATGTATCTTTTCAAATAGTTTTCCTCTTTTCCAGATATAGATCCAGGAGTGGGACTGCTGGATCATATAGTAACTGTTTTCAGGTTTTTAAGAAACCTCCATACTGTTCTCCACAGTGGCTGCACCAACTTACACTCCCCACAGCAGTGTAGGAGGGCTCCCTTTTCTCCACACCCTCTCCAGCATTTACTGTTTGTAGATGATGGGCATTCTGACTAGTGTGACGTGGTACCTCACTGTAGTTTTGATTCATATTTCTCTAATAATTAGCAGTGTTGAGCATCTCTTCCTGTGCCCGTTTCCAACTATCTTCCCTAACTCTCACCCAGTGAGAAGCTATCAGCCTGCTCGGGTGCGGGTGCTGGACAGGCACCTACAGTCTGGGCATTCACTGTGCTGAGTCTAGCAGGAGAGACGGACGGTCTAAACAGATGCTTTCACACGCAGGATAAAATGCTTTGAGCACAAGTTAAAGGAAAATCAGAGTCCTGAACCCAGATTTTCAGCAGATACAGTGGAAGGTCTGAGTGGGCCTCCTGGTGGAAAATGCAACCCATTTGTCTAAAAGCTAAACAAAACTGTATTTTAATGAGATCAAGAATATACTATAACTGGTCACCGTCTGCCTCTCTGCCCTGATTTCTCACTCTCACTCCCTACTCGTCTCCTCGTCCCTGGCATACTGGAGGCATACTTTCAGCGTTTCAAATGCACTATGCCCTCTCTCCTCGCCTCTCTGCCGAGAGCACACCCCTAACCTCTGCTCATCTCACCCCTGCACTCTCTGCAGGGCCAAACCCAGTCACCTTCCAAGTCTCGGCTGAAACGCCATCACCACGGGCAGTTTCCCTGACCACCGCTCCCCTAGCACAGGGCCCTGCCCCTTTCCCCCTCTAACACCTGTTTCACCTACCGGACTGTCAGCTTCACAAGGACAGTGTAACCACGGCTGTGCTGCTCTCTGCAGCAACCAGGGCATCTGGTCTTTAATGGCCAATCAATAAGTGTTTATTGGATGAATAAATATTTATCTAATTTTCAAGGTATAATTTAAACTAGCAGATGTTTCACCCAAACAAAACAGAAAGCAGCACAGTAAAATGTAATATCAACTTAAAAGAGGTCTCTTGGAGCTGGTTTGAGAAAGAAAAACTAGAATTTACTGATCACCAACTGTCAGTGCTTCCTGTCCATTGTCTCACTTATCCTCACCATAATCCACATGACAGAAGAGGTCAGTATTTGTCAGAAGCGCAGAGCCATGAAGTGACTTGCCCATGTTCACACAGGGGTCATACATAGGCTTGGACCGTCTGACTCCAAACATGTGCTCTTCTCATCACTTCACACTGTTGTTCAGTTGCTAACTTGTGTTTGACTCTTCTGCGACCCCATGGACTGTAGCCTGCCAGGGTCCTCTGTCTATAGGATTTCTCAGGCAAGAACACTGGAGTGGGTTGCCACTTCCATCTCCAGGGGATCTTCTCAACCCAGGGCTTGATCAAACCTGCATCTCCTGCATTGTGGGTGGATACTTTACCACTGAGCCACTGGGGAAGCCCATCAGTCCACATGGGCTTAAAAAGTGTTTAATATTAGAGTAAATGAAAGGAAAGCTGTTATGTTAGGCCCAGGCTACTTGGTTTCTACACGGCTTCTGCTCTTACTCACCTGGCTGAGCCTTGCTAGTTCTCCCAGCTCTTTTTTGAGCTGGCTGGCTTCGGCATCCCTCATCCTCAGCTGCGCCTCTAACTCAGCCTCGTAGGCACTGAGGTCTCCGTGGGTCTGCTGCAGGGACGCGTTCACCTCATGCTGCTCTGCAAGGGCGCTTTCTAGCTCTGCAAGCTCCTGCAAAGATTCAGTGTATGTTTAAGTACAGAACCCTCATTGTGCTGCTGAAGCATCTGCAAGTCATTATAAGTAACCCGAGCACTTAAACCAAATGCTGGCCAGCCACTGCTGCCCAGGCACAGAGAGCATTCACCAGCCATATGAGGAGGCCGCAGGCTGTGTGAATCCAGGTTGGAAAACAAAACCCTGACTGTCATCAGAAAAATCAGCAAGCTACAACGTGTTTTTCAGAGTAACCAGATGTGTGATCCTTTAAACGAGTCTTATGTATTCATAAGAAGAAAAAAAAAAGAGGATAAAATTTAAGGCCTATTTTCCTTCAGACACGGGAATAAACATTTTCACATTCGTTATTTCACTATACCCTCAGAGTAACTATGTAAGGCAAAGTATTATCCCCGATTTACAGATGAGGAAGTGGAGAATGAACATCGAGGTAAACAGCACCGGGCTGTGCAGCTAAAAAAACGATGAGTCAGAATATGCACTGGGATTCTGACTCCAAAGCCCAGACTTTCTATTAAACCATAGTATGTTCACTGACCAGAGGGCGAAATGGGACGAGCACGCTCTAATATTAAGGATGATGGAGAAATGTAAACGCATGTCGACACGTGTAGTACACACTGATTAGCACGCCACAGTTCTGACCACTTTAGGCCATTTTTTTATGATTAAACATTATAATTTTCATCTATTTATTTGGGATCTTGAAGAATTAGACCAAACTACTCTGGATTACAAAGGAGAACCTTGTGATGAGAACTTCTTAGAAGAGTTTCTCAGCGGGTGATTAAAGACCACCCTGCATCTGAATCACCGGGGTCGCTTGTCTGGGATGCAGACGCTACACACAACCAACAGAGAATTCATATCCAGAATATATAAAGAGTTTCTACAAATCATTAAGAAAAAGACAGACAATCCAACAGAAAAAAATGGGCAAGGAATATGAAGAGGGAATTCACTGAAGACAAAAACTGAACGGCAAATAAACAGATGAAAAGTACTTAACTTCTGCAGTAATTCGGGGGAAGTGTAGTTAAAACAAGACAGTATTTTGCACAGAACATAGAGGAACAAGCTGAACCACGCGTGAGGAAACAATCAGACGAATCTAGACGCTGGGGTGCCATTCAGAACCACTAGCTGGATTCTACACACACACACACAAGCTATAAACAACAGAAAAAATGGCTCAGATATTAAACAGTATTAAGGAACTGCTGCTGATTTTCTAGGTGTAATAATGGTATCATAGTGATGGAAGAAAATAGCCTCGTTTTAAAGAGATGTGGACTAAAGGGATGATGTCTTAACACCTGCAACTTTCAAATGACCCAGCAAAATATATATATATATATATGGTAAACTATTTGTTTAATTTAGGAGAACACACAGAAGCTCAATGAACTCTTCTTTCAACTGTCCTGTAAACGTAAAAAAATACAAAGATCATTTCAAACCTAGCAGATTGGCAAACACTAAGTCTGGCAAAATATTATATTTCCTGAATTTGATCCTTATTCTGTGCTTATGTTAGAAAATGTCCTTGTTCTTAGGAAAGACATGCTGAAGTATTTCAAAGCTAAAGACCATGATTGCCTACAACTAATTCTAACATGATTAGGAAAAAAATTAATATAAAAATGTACATAAAATCATGTAAAATTAAATATGAGATAAAGCAAATGTGGTAAAGTATTAATCGGTGACTCTGAATGGAAATTACACTGAGTGATTCTTGCAACTCTCCTGTATGCTTGAAATTATTTCAAAATTAAGGCTTACAAAATAAAAGTTAGATAACTATAAGGTCATGGCAAGGATGTGGTGTAATGGTAGCCTTCACACTGCTGGTGGGAACAGAAGTTCACAGAATGACTACAGACAGTAATATGATAATGTCTAGTGAACTGGGGGAGGCACACACACTTTGACCCACAGCCCCCTGTGAGCACAGTCCCCATGCTCTGGATATATGTAAGAATGTCACTCTCAGTATCATAATAGCGAAAGACTAGAAACCATCTCAATATCCCCCAAGAAGAGGATGAATAAGCAATAAATTCTGCGGTATGCACAGACAATGGGATGTTACATATATCAAAAAAAATAAAGTAGAGCTCTAAATGCATCAATGTGCACAATTCTCAAAAACATAAACATGAAGGAAGACAGGAAGTGGCCAAAGAATACACGATGTGCTTTTTATATAAATCCTAAAACTATGCAAAACAATACTACATATTTTTATAGATGGCCACACATAAAATAAAAGAAGAGATATAGAGGGAAATAATAACCATACTCAGGGTTTCGTTACTTCTAGGAGGCAGTACACAGAGGGCTTCAAGGATGTCTGTATGTTTTATTTTTTAAGCTGAGTTGTTGGTACATGGTGCTAAATATTTTTGATATTCTTATATGCCTGATAAATTTCATAACATTAAAACACATTAATTCAAATTTCCAAAGACATCCCTACTGGGGTGAGGTCTGGGAACCTGGCTTCTCTTGCAGCATGAAGTCTGCCGAACAACTAAGACAAAGCAAACGAAATCTCTGGATGAACGTCAGCAAACCAAGCGTGGAGGGGTTTAATTTACAACGCTGTGCCCGCCTTGTTATCTGTAAAACAACACTAACATTACGAAGCAATAACAAAGCAAACGAAATCTCTGGATGAATGTCAGCAAAGCAAGAGCGGACGGGTTTAATTTACAACGCTGTGCCCGCCTTGTTGTCTGTAAAACAACACTAACATTACGAAGCAATAACAAGGATAAGAAAAATTATGTTGTACTTAATTTTGCTGCACAAATAATAAAATATGAACATCTAATATAGTAATTATAAAAGCTACACTTTCTTATCCTTTCAAGTTATTTGAACACAGTACTTTGCAGGGATAGAAATTCTGCTAAAATAATCTTCCTTTTCTTAGTAAAGTAAAAAAAAAAATGACTCCAAGCATATCACAAGGGGAAAAAAGCCCAAAGCCCTGCACAGCCACTGCCACCTCTGTCACTCACAACTGCAGTGTCGCTAACGCCCTTAACTAACTTCATCTGGACACCGCCTACTTCTGAGGCTAAGAACAGACAAGAAGAAGCGAAGCACACCTTCCTCATATTTTCTGCATCTAAGGCGACTATTTCCAGCTGGTCCCTTTCCTGCTGGACCTCGGCCAACCTCTGCAGCAGCGCCTCTTTCTCATCCTGCAGCCTTCTGCACTCGTTCTGGGCCTGCGCGGCCTGGCCCTTCACAGTCCCCAGGTATTCCTGCAGCCCACTGATGACGCCTTCTAAGTCCTTCTTCAGGGCTTCATTTGCTGCTATCTGGCCTAAGCAAGACAGAGAAAGGGAAGGTGATGATGTACACAAGAAAATGCTTTCAGGATATATTATTACTGCATTTAGACTCCTTAGCTATTTGTTACTAGCTAAGAATGAAATTCTAAGCTTCCAATTATTTCCTACTATCTTAGTTTTCATATTTAAGATACAGTAACAGCTTCCCCCTACTACCCATGGAACAGGACTATCAAGCATGTATACAATAAAAATAGTGTAGTCATTGGCATTGCTTATGAAATGCTTAATTCATGCTGTAAAAAGTTTAAAGTAGTAATTTCCAAATAAAATAATGAAGAATGTGCAACAAAACTGAGATCTTACTACTGGACACATGAAACAAAACCAAGTCAAATCCAAGATGAGCAACATTAACCTATAACCTGAAGACTTCAGAAAACAACCACCAATCACATACTGGGTACCTACTATGTCCAGGCACTTTATGAACACTTTCTCATATAATCCTCTCCAAAACTAATGATCACGACAAAAATAACTTGTCCCAGGTCACACAGCTGATAATGGCAAAACAAGGACTGGGATCTTTTTACACCAAGCCAAGGTTCTTATCACTACGGTCTAGTATCTTCCTCTTCCTCTATTTTGGCAATGTCACAATTTAAATTTGCATTGCAAAAATAGATTCAAAAATTCTTTCTGCACTCTCCTTATAACCAGACACTGAGTGCTTGATAGCAGGGATAAGTGACAAGGATTTTATACCTTAGAAGAAGACAATCACGTGCCAGTGTTTATCATGATCACGTACGGACTTCCTGCCATAGTGACCTGACTCAGGAGGACATCAACCCAAGAAAACCAAAATAAAAATGTTTACCTTTATTAAACATTTTTGAGAACTCTGTAAGTATTTCCCTATTAAATACTAGCACTAACAGCTGAAGCATATTCAGCTAATATGTGGATTAACGCCTGTCATTTGTCTTTTACTAACACTGAAACCGGTACACCTCAAATCATGCTTAGAATTCTCACCTTCAGTAAGCTGTTGTTCAAGGTCCTTAATCTCTTCAGTTTCTTTAGCAATTCTAGAAAGTATCTCGTCCAAACGGCTCTCAAGCTGTTTGTATTGCTTGTTCATAATGTCAAACTGTTGTTCTTTACCCCTTTTCTGAGCCTTCATATGGCACTAAATTGAAAAAAAAAAATCAAAATTCTTTGAATGTTTATAAAGATAATAACCCTTAATAACATTTCTAAGGAAGAATGGAAAAGAAAATGTAACAGTTTGCATCTGTTTTGTGTCAGACACTGTGTTGTTTCCACATGAGCACTTTTCTTTGCGACCCCATGGACTGCAGCACGCCAGGCCTCCCTGTCCATCACCAACCCCTGGAGCTTGCTCAGACTCATGTCCATTGAGTCAGTGATGCCAACCATCTTGTTCTCTGTCGTCCCTTCTCCTCCTGTCTTTAATCTTTCCCAGCATCAAGGTCTTTTCCAACAAATCAGCTCTTTGCATCAGGTGGCCAAAGTACTGGAGCTTCAGCTTCAGCATCAGTCCTTCCAATGAATATTCAGGACTGATTTCCTTTAGGATTGACTGGTTTGATCTCCTTGAAGTTGAAGGGACTCTCAAGAGTCTTCTCCAACTCCATAGTTCAAAAGCATCAATTCTTTGGCACTCAGTGTTCTTTATGGTCCAACTCTCACATCCATACATGACTACAGGAAAAACCATAGCTTTGACCAGATGGATCTTTGTCGGCAAAGTAATGTTTTTATAATATTTTGGGGGAGATAGAGACATGGAATAAATACTTCCTTAGAATTCAATTTTATTTTCAATTCTTTATACAAAGAAACATTTTGCTTTTAAGTTCTATAAACTGGGAGTTGAGAGAGGCCTCAAAGACCATTTAAGCCAGTGATCCTCAAGATGGAGGACCCTATGGAGGCACTCCCTTCTCCTCCATCCACTACATATATTCCTGGTACAAAAAGAGCTTTCACACACCCACATGTACCTTGACAGTCATTGCTTTAGGGAGCTACTGTTAACTGAAAGGATTGGATTGTATTTCTCAGGTGTGCTGGGATAAAAAACTGAGAACCAATGATCTAGTCTAACTCTCTTTCACGCATGAGAACTGAGTCTCAGGTCCACCACATGACTCGCCCAGGTCTCCTCAGGCAACTGTTCATGTGGAGACAAAACAATTCCCCAGAGAACCTGTGTCCTCCCACTCACACCCGCACAGCTCTAGCTTGCCCCCAAAGGACCAGAGGAACAGAACAAAAATAACTCAAGAGAAAGTTATCAGGAGAAAGAACTATATCCATCTGAGTAACAAACTCCATTCTTCTCAAGTCTAAGACTGTAATCTGACTACAAGACAACAGTCCCCAATTTTACACGCTGTTGCCTCCAAAGACAAGAAAGTCCCCTCATTTCTGAAGAACAGATGAGAGCCAGCTTGACTCAGTGGGATTTTCAAAACTCCTCCTACTCTCCCTGAAATCTTTCTCAAAAGGTAACTAAAGATAAAAGCTTAAATTCTAAGTAAATTTAGGATTTTTGTGGCTCAGAGTGAATTTTTAAAATCTTCTGCCCTCATATCTGTATCAACAAATCTTAAAAATTCACCATTAAAACTTCTACTGAAATCTCTACATGCAGGACAAAAAATTAGTTCAATACGTCAATGATCTGCATTAAACACCTGGGAGCAAAAGCATATTCAGCGATTTTCACTATGGTGGAGCTCACAATAGAGGTATTGTAAAAACAGGAACTTACATCTCTGACTCCTCCTCCTAAGTCCTTTGTACAGAGAGAGAGAAAATAATCATACCTTAACTTAGAATGTGTCCTGTTAAAACTGAGCCGTTGAGAACAGAGAAGCTGTGAGCGGAACGCTTTCTAATGTTGCCTTGAAACTCATGTGCACTTCCCTCTCTGACAGCCACATTTTTGTAAGCGCCTCGGAGCCTCTAACCTCCCAGCACTTCAAACCACATTCCTGGCGGAGACTGAGCGGCAACCCAGCCCGTCCAATCGCAAGCAGCCTCTGCAAGCAGGCCCCACCCTCCACGCTTTAAATCACAACACAGGAAGCTGCCCCAGGCCAATCACGAAAACCTCTGCAACAGATTACTACAGGCGGATTCCCTCTAGGGGTACCGGTACCTTTTGCTTCCACAGGGCATAGCTAGATAGTGAACAGGGATACAAATCTCCCCTCATTCCGTTTGTCCCTTGTTCCTCTGATACTTCTGCTTCTAGCTAGCTGTGAAGCGTTTTCTCTAACTAAAAGGGGATTTGATTTTCACATAGTATCTTTTGTTTCTGAAAACTAGTTAAATGCTTACGTTTGTTGAAAACTTGATTAGGCTTGGCACTGAGCTAATTTTAAAAGTAATTAATCTCTTTAGATTTGTAACTCCTTTGTGAGCAGAAAGTCATCTAATAGCATAAGCATGGGCTGCCTCTTCCTAAAAGGGAGACTTGGGAAATCATTTAATCTTTCTAAATCATATTTTTATCTTATTTGTTGTTATTCAGTCACTAAGTTGAGTCTGATTCTTTTGTGACCCCATGGACTGTATGTAGCCTGCCAGACTCCTCTGTCCGTGGAATTTTCCAGGCAAGAATACTGGAGTGGGTTGCCATTTCCTTCTCTAGGGATCTTCCCGACCCAGGCATGGAACCCACATTGCCTGCATTAGCAGGCAGATTTTTTTTTATTCACTGAGCAGCTAGGGAAGTCCCCCCCCCCCTTTTTTTAATCTTATGCAAGTTAAAAAGTCACCAATCTCATTTGGATGCTGTAATAAAATAAAGTTCCTCACAGTATATGCCTAAACCCAAGTCCAATGCAAGACACATCATTGTCACTTAATACATGTTTCTCATCATATCTCACTTACTGCTTTCTGATCTCTCAAGCTTTTACTTTTAAATTCTATTTGCAATTCAGAAAAATACTTCATCTGATTAGATAATAAAAGTTAGTCTATATCTGCAGAAAAATATGCACAATACCATGCTTGATTCTTTCCCTCTTGCTAAAATGTTCACATTCTGCAGCAATAAAATGGGGTGCCAGACACTAGCCAATAAGGTAACTTTGTGCAAACTAGAAAAAAGATGCTCCTTCTGGATAAATGAATTAAAAAGAGACATCCTCTGGTACTCAGACTAAAGCTACAACCCTAGAACTAAACTTCAGGAGTCTTAAAATCCGGCCTGCAGGCTTCATCTCCACTAACACATTGATCTTGACTACCTTCCAAACTTGCATGCCTTTCCTACTTGTCATTTAACCTCTTTCTATATGTAATGCTTTACAGACATCCAGTGTGTATTAGACTCCCTGTATGCCAAGACCATCTCAGGTGTCTGTTGAAAGCAATAGACAATCTAGTGTCTAATTCGGAGAAGGTGATGGCACCCCACTCCAGTGCTCTTGCCTGGAGAATCCCAGAGACGGGGGAGCCTGGTGGGCTGCCGTCTATGGGGTCGCACAGTGTCGGACACGACTGAAGTGACTTAGCAGCAGCAGGGTCTAATTATACTCATAGGTCACAGAAGTCAAACAGGGAGAAAAGGAGCTTTGGGTAGTACCTATACGCCTGTTCGAGGCTATTTTCCTTAATGCAATCATTCTAAACATAGGATTGGCCCCGGGGATACAGTTCCTGTCCTCAGGGGCCTTACATGGGGTGGTCGACTTTTGAGCAAATAAATGTGATAAGGGAAGATATTATAGGCCATATTATATATTATTTAAAGTCTCTAATTTATCATGTGGGCTTCCCAGTGTCTCAGTGGTAAAATATCCGCCTGCAGTGCAGGAGATCAGGTTCGATCTCTGCATTGGGAAGATTCCCCGGAGAAGAAAATGGCAACCCATTCCAGTATTCTTGCCTGGGAAATCCCAGAGGAGCCTGGCAGGTTACAGCTGGGTCGCGCAGCAGTCGGATATGACTTAGTGACTAAATACAAACAACAAACAATATGTATATACACACGTTATATACACAAACACATAAACACGTCGCTCACATTTGTGCACCAAAGCAAGAGGTCTTCAGAAAGGACTCTGAGGCCAAAAATGATGAGACATAATATCTATTAACAGAAAAATGATATTCTCACTCCCACAGAACAAGCCAGAGCTCTCTTCATTTACTTACATGTTTTGGGTCTTTGGAATCCAGACTATCAATAACTCTTTGGAGGTCCTTGATCTCCTCCTGCTTTTCAGCCATTTCTCCTCTTTGCTTTTCCATCTGCACTTCTAGATCAAGAGCTTCCTGGCGTAATTTATTTAGAAGCTGTATCCTGCCACTCAGCTGCTTGAGAAGAAAGTCTTTCTCTGCTTCTGAAATCTAGTTCCCCCCACACCCCAATACATAATTAGCAAAGGACAGAAACGCTGATTTTCAAATTTACGGAAAACAACTAGTACAATTTTAAAAAGTATAATCGTATGCTCTGCCAGATTTTTTTAGTAAAAGTAAAATGTAAGAGTTATCTAGGCAATCCACGATATCGTATACTTTTATCTTTATTACATGTAAAAATGTTTATTTTATAAGAGCATATGAAAAAATAAATGCAGGTAGTAATGAAATTTTTCATTCTAGTACAAATAACATAAATTATTAATAATAATAACCATAGCCTTAATGGTAGTTGACTTTATACAACACTTACCCTTGTATTAGAATATAAAACTAACTGACAGTGTAATGAAAAGCCTTTATTATAAGGCCTTATTATATTTAAAAATATAAATATTTTAAAAATATTTAAATAACTCACAAAATAGCTATTTTTTTCCTAAGTACATTTTATAAGGATCTATTAAATATTTTGTACATTTTTTACTTCTATCAATTTATCTATATAAAGCTTTGGCCAGTGCTGTTTTAAAACATTATTTAATTATTCTTATAAATTGTAAATTCTTATAAACTATTCTTGACAGCTCCGTCCGCCTCATCCCATCATTTCTCCTGCCAGATTTTCACCTAATCTCCTTTCTCTCCATGACTACCATCACCTTTGTAGTCCGAGCCGTTATCGTACCTTGCCTGTACTAGACAACAGCCTCCAAACCAATGTACACACCTCCATTCTTCCCACCTCTCTCAGCCCGCTTCACTTTCATCAAGTAGGAGAGTGACCTTATAAAAATACAAATAAGATCAGCCACTCTACCACCTAAAGTCCCTCACAGGTTTCCTATTCCATTCAGGATAAAACTTGTACCCCTTAAAGTGGTCTATGATGCCTGGCATGAGCTTTAACCTCATCTGCCACTGCACTCTCCCTCACTCTGCAGAGGACTCTTCAGTCTAAAGCCTTTTGCACACTCTGTCACCTCTGCCTGGAAGGCCTCGCTGGCTACCTGTCATCCTTTCTCAGCCTAAGTATCGCCCCCTCAGTGAGGCCTCTGTGGGCTGCCACACTCTACAAACTTTAATCGTTTCTCCTAATTTTCATTTTTCCCTCCCTACAACCTGTGCTGTTTATCTACACATGTCTTCTAAACTCATTTTTACTATCTGTTGCCTACTTCCTGTCCCTGTGGGGGGAACACAGCTGTTCATTACTCAGGGCGCAGCCAGTCAGTAACTGCCACACAAACCCAACTCAGTTTCTGGTTACTCAACAATCTGGAAGTAGCAACAGAGGGCATCTTTTTAAAAGAATATGTAACTTGGACTTCATGTTCTTTTCTACTTACTATGGTGTGAATACAGTTACCATCATAATTTTGAAATACTGATTTTTAGAAGTTGCAAATAATTAAAACCTTTTACATACTTAAAAACTAAAATGTCAGAATACTTCCTTTTTTGAACTTTCTTCCTATTCAACTACGTCACAGGTTTTGAGCTGTTTACTTCTTTATAAACATCATCTTTTTATATACTGCATTTTATATCACTTATATTTTTGCTATCTGTGTTTAATAATGTTATTACAGAGATGTCTTCTGGCTCTTAATCTAGGTCCCAGGATCTTAATGGTGGGGACTGTTTAATTAAATTAAGAAAGATATTAGGAAGCAGCTTCCCTTAATAAATTAGACACTTTCATAATAGAGTAAATGGAATGTATCTTTTTTATGTAAAAGTAATGTAAACCTGTACACTCTATAAAATGTTAATAGGATGTCATCCTGAATGGTAGGAAATGAAACTGGACAATGCTAGAACCATGTCTGACTCGAAATTTGTTATTCCACAATTAAATAGGCAGCACCGATTTAAAGACTGTTTGAAGACAGTCTTCACTTTTGATTTGAAGAGATTTCATTGTTTGAAGACAGTCTTCACACATTATACAGCTTTGGGAACGGCACCCCCATTTCATACAGCTTTGCTTTTACCCACCTTTTGAAGTTGTACGGCACTCCCTCTTAGCGGTACAGCTTTGCTTTTACCCACCTTTTGAAGTTGTACGGCACTCCCTCTTAGCGATACAGCTTTGCTTTTACCCACCTTTTGAAGTTGTGCAGCTTCTTCCCGTTGTTTGAATTCTTCAGTGGCTCTTAAAATTTGTTGTTCTGCCTTTTCTATTTCATCATGCAGTTCTGATAGTCGAGCTTGTGCTACAAATTTAAAAACCACGCACACAGACACACACAAGAAAAATATTTAATTCTCAAATTTCTACCTTTTTCTTAGCAATAACTTCCCCTACCCCAATTCTGTAATTATACATCACATGAATAAAAAAGTAATTGCTTATGATGGTTTTCCTCTCTATTAATCTATAGAATAGTTTCATAATATGACATAGAGCTATAACTGATCCATTTACCTGTAAAATTATTAACATAAAAGGGGCATTACTTGATAGTCCCAAAATTAAGGAACCTTTGAGAGACTAAGGATTTTACTTGAAAATATGCACTTACAAATCAATGATTTTCTACCTCAAATTTCTAATTTATCTCTCGCTTCCTCCTTCCCCATCTCCTGTAAAACTATGAGCCCCTTGAAGCTAGTCAGTACATATATCTGATTTAGTTTTGCTTTTCCCTTCCAGAGCCTTGAATATAGTATATGCAGACATGGACAGCCAGCCCTTTTTTCCTATCTCCAGGTCAACCTCTATAGGCCTTCTGAGTTTTTCCATTTAGCTGCCAACCAAGGGAAGATGGACCACTAATCTCACTGACTGAGATCCCCACAATGGGCCATGATTACCAGTGAGATAGATGCATGAACTCAAGACTGCTTTCTAATTCCTTCATATGCATACAGCTAAGTGGGTAAGTGCATTCAAAGTCTGCCATTTGGAAGGTCTCTAAGTGTCCCCTTGGGTTGATTTCTTTCTCTTTATGACTTGCCAAGAAGTGGTAAGATTCCTTGAATAACATGATTTGGGAGGCAACTGGGGAGGTAGAGTGTGGGACAGGTCAGGAAGAGTGAGAAGTCAGCCTTAGACCCAAGCCTAGGAAGAGTACACTAAGCTGGCTTACCCAAAGCACTGCTTCAGGTTTTAGCAACATGTATAGGAATCAATAACCATACTTGCTTCAGTCATTACTAAATGTGCTTTTGAATGTGCAGGTCCAATGGTAAGAAGAATCTGTTGTCACGACAACCAGATTTAAGCATTCTTGGAGCCCCTGGACATGTTGCCAAATTTTGGTCAGATTATAATTCTCCCTTGTAACAGGAATGATTAAAAAATAACCTGCTCAATGAATCACTACTTTTGTTTTAAACTTCTCATGTAAACGCCATCATAATAAATATCTTCATCATGTTTAACTAGAAGAATTTTAAAAATCAGCATATATATTCAGTCTTTTTACATATTTAAAGTATTCAAAGTAACTTGTTTTAACCTGTACTTATTTTGTTCTCTTTGTCTTCCAGCTCCGTGTCCAGTGGCATATGGGCTTTCAAGCTCACATGCTCGTTTCTAAGTTGCTCCCCTTCCTCTGGCTCCATCCTCTTGATCTCAACTGGCTGGGCATTATCCACAATGTAACTCTCTGTGGCGAACATATTTCTCTTGTATCTGGACTTGCCAATGTAAGGGCTTTCATCTGGGGCTTTATCAACGTCAACATACTAAAAACAAGATGAACAGAGCTTATGCTTTAGTAAGTAACCGCTATGCAGTCAAGTGACATTTTTCGTGTTATTAGTGAAGAATACAGCCCAGGATTGTTTAAATACTAATCTTGCATATACAGAAGTTAAAAAAATACATATAATTATATATAAAATTCTTGTATCGTATTCTTAATACTAAAAAGGAACTAGAACAAAAAAAATGGTCTCAAAAAGATTCCTCTTCCTATCCCTGAAGAGTGAGCTGGATTGATTGATTATGGAAGTACCTACAGATATGTGCTTTTTTAAAGTACTGCTGAATCTCTCAAATCAGAAGTCTAGGTGTTGTATTTTGGTTTCTTGGCTGGCATATAAGTAAAATCTCAGTCTAATAAATTTTAATTACTGAACTTTTACTAAATGATACACGATATTGATTGGAATCACTGGATCTTGGAAGTTAAATGGCTGTCGATTGCAGTGACATTCACGGTATTTGTATAAATAATGAC
Organism: Bos mutus; assembly: GCF_027580195.1. NCBI lineage: Eukaryota > Metazoa > Chordata > Mammalia > Artiodactyla > Bovidae > Bos > Bos mutus. The sequence continues at coordinate 2,469,381 of NC_091624.1, forward strand.
CGATGAATAGTGAACCCAGTGACTCCTGAACAAACAGTACAGGGAGATGACTGTGCCATGGACACCGAAGCAGGCAGTGCAGTTTTCCTGGAAGTTTGGATTTAAGGAAGTGGATCAAACTACACTTTTGAGTGAGGTAACTGAGGATTAGAAGGTTGCTCCAGGTTACAAATATGGATGTGGGCAAATATCCTTTTGGGGCTTTTAAACTCTTATGGACACTGCTCTATCTCACTGAGCTAGATCATTCACAGATTGAACCAAAATACATTTACTCTGCTGATATCCTCATAACAAGAATGTGATTAACAATAAATTTTTTTAAACATCACCACTACCCTGCCCTCCCCTGCCCCCTTCTATCCTGACTTTAATTTGGATTACTACAAAATTAAAATAACTCACCTCTGAGGGATAATAATTCAGTGGCTCAAATTTAGCATCGATTTTATAAAAAGCCAACTCCTGTTCCAGTTCATACTGTTTTTGACACGCTCGCGTTAGTTCCATGGTCTTCTGTCTTAGCTGTTGGCCCAATTTGATAAGAAACAACACACAGATTCAATAAGTTAGTATAAAGGTAGACTGGTGTGGCAAGTTCTGATCATAACTGATTATTTGATTTCAAAAAATCCCACAGCACACAGAACACTAAGAGCATTTTATCTTAATTCTAAAGTATTATAAAAAATGAAATACAAAACTATCATTTCATAAGAGATCACATAAGAGACCTTTGAAGTTCATTATGTTATTTTAGGATACAATGAAAAGTTTTTTAAAAAATCATTTAAATTTGTTTAATCCAAATGTGAAAATAATTCTTATCAATTATTTTTAAGTAACTAGTCTACCAAGGATCTGCTTCCTGATTTTTCCAATAATTGGTACTAATTCACTTAATTTATTTACAATAGCCTCATGGATAGGCGTGATATTAGACATTAATTAAAAAGAAATTAGAAGGACTGAGAAGGATGAAAATAGGAAATTGGTTTTAACTGTTGTGCTGCTCTTGCTGTCATATTTTGGCTAACAACATCTTGGTTTTAAGTGTTCAGAACATTATTTTTGTAATAGAGGATAAGGGATATAAATAAGCTCAATCAGATCCAAATATGTGATATTATTAAATTTTTAATAAAGTAATCCTACTCTACCACAACTTTTTAGTTATTCTTGGAAATTTTAGGAGCTAAAAGAAAACAAATCATCTAATCTTCTGAATTTATAAATAAACTACAAATGCCCAAGTATTGCCTTTTTTTTTTTTTTTTTTTGCCAGAGCTCCAGATTTGTTTCTAATGCCAGCCATGTTTAAAAACAACTGGACTATATGAGGATCTTTTACTTTTATCTAGTTTGTTTCACTCTTTCTATTTCATATTCAGTGTTCCCATTTCATTTAGTTTATGTTTTTCAATTTCTCCATCTTTTTTTTTTTTTTGATGTTCTCAAGACTTTATCAAGGGAGAAGGCAATGGCACCCCACTCCAGTACTCTTGCCTGGCAAATCCCACGGACGGAGGAGCCTAGTGGGCTGCAGTCCATGGGGTCGCTAGGAGTTGGACACGACTGAGCGACTTCACTTTCACTTTTCACTTTCCTGCATTGGAGAAGGAAGTGGCAACCCACTCCAGTGTTCTTGCCTGGAGAATCCCAGGGACGGGGGAGCCTGGTGGGCTGCCGTCTATGGGGTCGCACAGTGTCGGACACGACTGAAGTGACTTAGCAGTAGCAGACTTTATCAAGCATAATAGAAAAGCTTTTGTACATACATATATATAAATATATGAATAATATATATATTTTAGAAAACTTATGAATTCTTGCCTAACTAAAAAATTTATGACATTTTGATTCCACGTTTGACAGTATGAATAGAATGCTATATTTCTAATTTAAAACAATATGCAACAAGCGACAAAGGTTTACTATACAGCACAGGGAACTACAGTAAATACCGTGTAATGACCTAATATGGAAAATAAATTTTAAAATAACACATATATATGTGTGTTACAAAATCACACACACATATATATATAACTGAATCACACACACAAAAAAAGAATTCTACTTTTTGAAATTTAGTAATGCTTATCTTTTTGCCAGTTTTTCTACATGTCCTATGGACATCTAATAACAATGCATGAGATAAAAAATTTTAAATATATTTGTGTAGGATATGATTAATATAGAGTAGTTAAATATAAATCTACTATATTTAAATTATTAATGACATCACTTAAGATGCTCCTATTCTTATTTTTTCTGCACTTGATAAAATATTCTCAGAGAAATCTATCAATATGATTATGTATTTTTTCTTTTCCCTTATATTTCTTCTGACTTTTGCTTTATATATCTTTGTTTCTTTGCTGTTAAGGTGTCCAATGGTTTATGATATCTTCTTTGTGAATTGTACCTTTTATCATTAAAAACACTCATCTTTGTTTCATTTAAAATAAATAAATTTAAAAAAGAAACTGAATCCCAGATTGGTTAACTGACTTGTCAGACGTTAAATAGTGGTAGAAATTAAATATTTTATTAACTACCAGTACCAGCTCCCTTTCTACTACACCAATTCTTGATTTATTTCAAAGGTCCACTAAGTGATTTCTGCTTTTTCATTGCCCCCAGCATCCAATAGTAGACACTAGACAAAAAATATGCATGCAGAAAAATTTCTTTCATACAAAAACGCAAGCTGAAGAGAGTAAAACATAAACAAAACATTTTATAAGGCCCACGAAATCAAAGTCGTGCATGATTTAGCTTTCAGTCATCTCCTGACTATCCACCTGAGGGGAAGAAAGGCTACCGTGGATAACAGGCCATCCTGACTGAGAACTCACGGTATGCGAGACTCTGCGCTAAGCATCTGGCATGTGCTATCTCACTAAATCTTCACCACCACCCTATGAGATGACGGAGCTGCACAGAGAGGTTAAATAAGTTGCCCGGCTGGTAGCGGAAGAGGCAGAGCTCAATTCCAAGTCTCCTGATTTCAAATCTAACTCTGTTATACTACACTGCCTTCCGTGTCCTGCTGTGGGTGCCAAGCACATCACCCACACAGATGCTTTCACCAGTGCTCACGAGTCCCTAGTCTCAAGAAAGCAACTCACAACCCACAGTGTCAACGACTCTTGGGCTCTTCTCCTCAAAGATCAGCGGCAGTGTGCTGAGTTGCCCAGTTGTGTCCGATTCTGCGACCCCATAAACTGTAGCCTGCTAGGCTCCTCTGTTCATGGGATTTTCCAGGCAAGAATACTGCAGTGGGTTGCAATTGCCTTCTTTGGTGGCAGTGGGGAAAAACAAATGTGACTGAACCATGGAGGATACATGAATTGGCCTCTGCAGGCAAATACAGTCTGACCTTTGAACAATGTGGGTTTGACTGAGCAGGTCCACTTACACGTATTTTCCAATAGTATTTACTGTAGGACTAGACAGTTAGTGGTTGGCTGAATCCGCGGATACCAAGAAACTAAGGATACTGAGGGTCAACTAAAAGTTATACGTGGGTTAGCCCCCATGTTGTTCGAGGGCCAACTTTACCAGTAAATACTCTGTGCTCTGTGTCTTTTACAGCAGTAGGCTTAGCATAGAGTAAGCACTCAGTAAATGTCCATTGAAGAAATGCATAAATGAGAACAGCTGGGAGTCTAAGGCCCTGGAAAGTAGGCTAGTCACAGTATCAGTTGTGGATAATCAAGAGTTGACTGAAGTTAACATATTTACCAGTAGGAAAAATAATACAAATTCTTTCCCCCACATTCATACTCACTCTCCTATGTATACATTCATTAAAAAAAAATATGTACAGACACAAGCACATTTCTCAAAAGGCAAGCCAGTTTCAAAACTTAAAATGGACGTAAGTATATTAACACAAGTTATCATGCAAACCATGAAAAACAGTGTACAATTCAGCCCTGAACAAACTACCTTTAAGGAAGAATAAAGAATCGGCAGACAAGGGTCTGCAAGAAACCGAGACAAGGGCTAAAAGGAGGAAGAAGCAGACAGACAGCGTCACCTGGAGAATTCTAGAGAATGAGGCTGTGACAATGTAAGTTGCTCTTTACTGACAGCTTACCTTAGGAAGATATGTTTACTAACACCTGCATTATTTTTATATGGACGCATTTTATCATTATCCTACCTATGAGTTTCAAATTTACTACCATATTACTTAATTTAGTTCCTTTTAAATCATTTTCAGATTCATAACCTCACTTAGTCATAGGGCAGGTAAATAGTCCTCATTTTAAAACTGAGGAAACAACAAGAGTTAAATAACTTAAATAACTTGAAAAAGACAATGAGAAATATTAATATTAAAGTTAATTATTTGTTGGTGGCAGGAGAGAAGGACCATTACAGGTTAAATGACCACCAAGTTTTCCTTCAACGCTATGATGTTTCACTTAGAAGTTAATCTGCATACTACATGAGGAATTACTTTATGAAACTAGAATATTTTACAACTATAGATGATATTACCACCAGACATTCTGCATAAGATAATGGAAACTGTTTTTCAAATGTAGGTTCTTAAAATAAGACACAGAATTCTTTTTTTAAAACATAGAACAGTTCTTTGCAATCATAAAATAACAAGTAAAACAAGATGAATTTAAAGAAGAAATATAAAACAGCTAATAAACATATATGCAGTACTTCAATAACTAAAAACATTGTGAAATTAAAGCAGTGAGATTCTATTTTTTTTCTACCCTATTTACAAGTTCAAAATAATATCAACTGAATTATATCAACTGAATAATATCAACTGATTGGGTTCCTTTACCCATTCCTATAGAAGTGTGAAGCAATTATAAGCTTTTTGAGGGGTGCATTAATATTTATCAAAATTAAAAAATTTTAAACTTACAGAGATTATGCTAAGGAATTACTAGTATGAATGTATAAGGCATAAAGATTTTTTTTTAAATAAGATTTTATCTACAGTTCTGTTCCTAATAACAAAAAAGTGGCAGCAACCTAAATATTCAGTAGACTGAATAAATTACGCAAAATCCACATAACGGAACACAATACAGACTGAACAGAAAGAGAACTTCCGTGTGTGCATGTATGTGAGCACACAAGTACATGTGCATGTAGTTTGGGAGAGCTGACCAATGATATACTCTTATTTTTATAAAAAATAAGAGGCAGAATTTTAAAAAATATACAGTAAGATCCTTTTTAAATCAGAAAACATTCAAAGGTATATATATGTGTATATATATTCAATTACATGTATAATTAATATATATTGCATAAGCATAGAAAACAAAATGGATACATATTCACCTCCAAAGAATGGGATAGGAAAGAATGAAATCTTCATTTTCCACTGTATACATTTGTGTTGTCTGAATTTGTTATAATAAACATATTAACTTTGTGTATAATGTATTTTAAATAGTTAATGATAAAAATAACATAAAGACTTAAAGAACAGCACAGTCTGCCTTCTAACCAAAAACAGTTACAGAAAAGAAACAGCAAAAACTGTTGATGACTTACAAAACATTTATTTACAGCACAAACATAGCAACATTATAAAGAAACAAAAGAGAAAACTAGGTAAGTGCAAGCACTCCTAATTTTGGGATAGCACCAGATACAGAGCACAAACGGGAGGGACGTGGGTAGACCCATGGCTGGGTCATGCTGATGCCTGGCAGAGACCAACACAATATGGAACGCAATTATCCTTCAATTAGAAATAAATAAATAAATACAATACTTTGCCAAGGTTTCCAACAGGTTGACTAACATGCATGGAAAATCTCAGCATATGGAAGTTAAAATCTTCCTTTATCTTAGTAATAAAAGTGAATTTTATATTACCAAAAAAGATCAGTAACTCAGGAAAATTCATTAAATGTTCACCAATGTAATGTGATACCAAAACCTTACCACAGTAAGTACTGTTTTTTGTATTTTAAATACAAACATTAAGTGACGGCACAAAGAGTTCACTGCTAAAATAAAACTGACTGTAATACGTCTTCAACGACTTAATTACTCATCAATCCATTCTATTCTGGAAAGGAGTGCAACAGATGTATGTATAAGACCATTGACAATCACTGAATTATTAACATCATATATAATGTGCCTTCAGAATACGGTAGGCATACCTGAAACTACCTTCGAATAAAAGGCATGTGAAGAAAGCCACAAACGTTATGAATGTTTGGCTAACAGAGCTGGGGAAGCTGTCCTGATTTTTACCATGTCCCCACTGATAAAGAAGCGCTCAAGAAAGAGGTGTGTAGACTTCAAGCAACAGTTTCTCTCTCCACACAGAGAAGGGAATGCTTTTTCCGCCCCCTTGTTTAAAAATACAAGTGTTTAGGCAGAATTCTTGTCAACAAATCAAGTAATTAAGCCAGAATGCCAATTTTGAAAGAGGGATGCCAAAAAAAAAAAAAAATTAACTGTATAAAGGATTCTATTAATTATATGAGAAATATAGTTCTCTAAAGTTATGCTTAGATCAGAGAAAGAATTGTCAAATGAAAAAAAAAGAAAAGAGTACCATCAGCTATTTTTTCCTTCAAGGAAAGTAGCCTAATAATTTTATAGGATCAGATTCTCTAGGTTGAAAAAGTCTTGTAAGGTGATTTTAGTCATCTCCCTAACTTTTTTTTTAATGTTTTTCCTAAACCCTGAGTACATGCCTGTTTCAATGAGAGGAACACAATCCAGAGTCATCACATTTTATCTCAAGACAGCTATTAGATTTCCTCTTCGTTACCAAATGAAAACCTGCTTCCATATAATACTATTTGCCATTTAATTTTATCTCGTGGGAGCTTCATCAGTAACTCCAGCGCCTCTTCCATGAAACAGCCCTTTGACTACCAGGCTCCGGGCACAGTCGCAGACAGCACGCGTCTTCTGGGCAGCCGTGCCATGCAGCGCGCAGCCAACTGCGACGCGTCAGGACTGCAGCACGCTGTTTCCGTGAAACCACATCCTCCCCGTTCTACGGCCAGGAAGTTGTGTTTTCAGCCCTAAGAACAGAGAATTTTCTATTTCAAGAGAATACAGTCACGGCAATGTAAAACACGGACTTACCAGCTCATTTTTCGTGTTAAGGTTACTCTCGAGCTCCTCACAGCTCTGCTTTTGTAGCATAGCCTCCTCTTTTAATGATCTGTTCAATTTATCTTGATTTTTAATTTCTTCAAGGAACTGTGCTTGTTTGCTTTTAAGCTCTTCAGTTTCCATCATCTTCTTCTCCAGGTCTCTTTCCAGTCTTTCTACCTCTTCTACCAGTACAAATTGAATAGTTTATGAATCATTATATTTTCTACTTGAAGAAAGGCAGGACTATTTCTTAAATAACAGCAAAAGAAGTCTTAGAACAGTAAAAATACAATTCTACTTTTTAAATTATTCACTATGGTTTAGGGAAAAAAAGACTATTTTGAGCTAGAAAGTGATTTATACTAAGAGGAAGGAAGGCATAATCATCTGGATAACGATTTTAAAAGATAACATTTTAATTCCTAGCATTTAACTAGTATTGATAAATGAGGCGGCTTTTTCCAAGTCTCTTAGAAAAAAACACGCAAAATTTTATTTGATATTAGTGATTACACTTTAAAGGATGCTGCAAGCATGCTTACAAAATAAAATACCATGTTATCCTTCATGACAGGTGGATTCTTTACCAGCTGAGCTACCAGGGAAGACATCTTAAGAATCCTTCTAAGGCTTCCTGTGATGCTTGGGATAGGATCCAAAAGGTTTACATCAAGAACTGACAAGGCTTTTCATGATTTGGTCCCAAATCCCCTCTCCAGTCCCGTTTTCAAGCACACATTTCTGAAATGATTCCACTTCTTCAGTTTTCTGATGCCTGTTCTCATCTACACCTTCTGCCTGGAAGTGTCTTCCTCCATCTCCTACTGGCCTGTTTTGCATCTTCCAGGTTTGGTTTTTTAAAATAAAACACTATGAGAACCCAGCCCCGACTCTACCCTCCCCAGAGAAGATGCTTCTCAGGAATGCTATGATGCCACCCTGCACCTCTGCCGTGGCCCTCGTCACAGGAGGAGTTGGTGTCTGCCTTGCCCACTATAGTTTTATGAAAGCAGAAACTGCATCTATCTGTGTTACCACTGGATCCCGAGAGCTCAGCATCACTAAAAGCTCCTAATTAACATTCAGAGTTGAGAATGAATCGTAAGTACTTTAAACACTTCCCCCAACATGACTTCCCTTTGCATCATTTATGTTTTTTAATGATTCCAAAACATCACCTTCTGGGAAACAAATGTTGAGTTAGGGGGATCCCAAACTAATGAAAGTTTACCACATTTCTCAAGTGTTGGACCAAACCACATGAAACTGCTGTTTTTTATCAATAAACAAGGACTAATGTCAGTTTCAAATGGTTGAACATATAGGTTCATAGCCTGTAACTATTACATAACTATTGTGTTAGGCTATTTCATACCTCCTCTTCCCTTCAAAACTCCCATACTTCTATTTTCTTTTTTCAGTTGATGATCTCATACTTTAGACAGACCCCACCAGAAGAAACTCCTCATTTTCTTACCACCAAAGCAACAAAACTAACACCTACACACATCTTCTCTTCCTTCTGATGGAGGAAGTGTCCCACTGCACTTATCAAGAGACAGTCTTTATGCTTCTTCTCTGGTCTCATCTCCTTGGCCTCCCAAGGACCAAAGAAACTAAGCCACGATCTCTCTCCACTTCGCTCTCGAATGTTCTGTGTCTTTGATTACCAGCTCTGATGCTTCTGACAATTTCCTGGTGTGGAAGTGATTGGCGAAATTTTTTTTAACTTTTTAAAACTCATTTATTAGGTACTAGGGGAGAGAAACTGTGGGAGGAAATTTCAAATCTTTATCCAAATGTCTTCCTCCCAATTCATTCTTCAATCTATAATCTAGCATTTGTTCCAACCACTACTTAACTGCTTTTGTTGAGCTCATCATTATGTTGCCAGTCTAAAGCCCTTCTCTGCGCTCATCTTTCTTCTTCTGTCTCAGTGACATTCAACATAGTTGACCACTTCCTCTTCTGAAAACTTCAGACTTTTGCAACCCACTACTTCCTGGTTTTGTCCTCCCTTGATGGCCTCTCTTTCTGTTTTCTAAGCTGGCTCCCCTTTTTGCTCTCCCCAACGGCTGCCCTGCCCGAGAGAGCTAGTTGATTCAGATGGAATTAAGTATCATTTTTATGCTGACGACTCCCAAATTTACATCTCTAGGACAGATCTCTTTGAACCCCAGACACACATTTCTGATTCTCTTCTTGACTGCCTCACAGATATTCAAACTCAGAGTTCTAAGTTCTCCCTTTTTCAAAACAATATTACCAGCAAACTACTTACTTAAGCCAGAAGCCTGAGGATTATCTAATCCATTAGAAAGTGTTGCTGACTCCACTTCCAAAGTGGATCTGTCTGTTCCACATCTATCATCTAAATACAGGCCACCAACATTCCTAAGCCAATAGCCTTCCAACATGCCCCTTTATCACCATTTTGCCCTGCTTTAAGTCATTCTCCATCCTGCATCAGAAATAATCTTAACATATAACACCTGCTTAAATGCTGTCAGTACTTTCTGCAGTGCCTGGAACACACCCAAAGCCCAAGCCCTGTGTCATCTCGCCCCTACCTCTCCAAACTTTAACAGCCCAGGCCCCGTGTCATCTCGCCCCCATCTCTCCAAACTTCAACTTGCGCAATCCTCCTGTCAGATTGATCTTCTTTCTGTCTCTTAACTCACCAGCATCTTCCCAACGGCAAAGTACAAGCTTTTCCCTCTCCCTCATCCTCTCCCGCCTTTGCCTTCAGCTTATATGTCATTTCCTCAGACAGCCATTCCTTTACACCACTTTCCATAAAAGGGGTTCAGCTCTGTTACTTTATCTGGGTTTAGTTGTCTTTTGTCTGTCTTCTCCACTGAAACAGAAGCTGCCTGAAGGCCAGTGCCTTACATCTTGCTAGCCCTATCTTTAGTGCCACATACAGAGCCTGGCTCACAGCACACGCCTGATGAGTATTCGCTGAGTTCACTGATCTGTGGTGCCATTTTCTATGCAAATTTTAATAGCATTATAAAGTTAATAACAAATATATCTTTTCTGGATCATTTCTGAAAATAAATTCCTCTCCCATCCAAATTTAGTTTTTTAAAAAATATGTCACTTTACCTAAACTGAATCTCTCAAAAGCTTCTTGCCTGTCCTGAGTGGTTACTGGCCGACCTTCCAAACTTTCCAGTGATCGGAGGTGAAAAATGGTGAACTGAAGGTAATGAGGAAGGGTCACAACTGGATTTTCAGCTAGGATCAGAGAAGTCAAATCTTGAAGTGGTTTCAACTTGCTTACATCTTGGAGCTAAAATGATATTAATAATATTATTGGCATAATTGAATTTAAACATCATAAACATACATAAGGAAAGTAATAAGTCAAGGAAATTGCTATTATCATGACAAGGAACCTATTCATAACACCCATTATCCAATGGTAGTTTGAAGGGAGAACAGAAAGGAATATTTGAGGATCTAGAATGTATCAAGAGCAATATTTGGCATTTTCCACATGCCATGTCATCTGTGACTCCTCACAGAAACCTATGACATAGCATCTGAATTTTATAGATCATGAAACTGAGGTTCAAAGAGTTTAGGTGACTTGCTCAAAGCTCAAAGAGTATATGTGAATGAAATAGGATTTGAATTCAAGACTGGGTAACTCTAATCCTATTATCTTTCATTACACTGAATGAACAAATCAAAAACATAAATGGCTATAAAAAAGAAGTTTTGTAAATCTTCAGATAACTGTTATAGTTGATTTAAAAGAAATAAGGGTACATAGAAACATTCAAAGTTCTGAAGTGAGGTTTTACATTTATCCAGAGAGGGATTTTAAAAGGTTGAGAATACTACTACTAATAGCCCATGCAGACAAATCTCCCTGAACGGAGGCTCTCGTTGAAGCCAATTCAAACACGAACAGACGAGAGAGTGGACAAAACTAGACATAATAATAGATAAGCATTTATTGAATGAGCTTCCTGATAGCTAACAGTACTATCTAGGGATCAACTACTTTAGGAACATGTGTGGCCATGTTAGATGAATTCCTGGCTACCTCCTCCCATCACCCGCTAAACTGCGAGATCTCCACGGTGACGCCGTGTAACGTGGCATGGAGCTCGGGTCTGAGTCTTTTGGGCTGCCACGGTGAAATGGCAGAGTCACCTTATCAGACCTTCATAAAGATGAAACAGGAAAGCAGAGACACTGCACAGCCTTAAACAAAAGTTACTTATTACTACTACCTTATGCCGGTAAAAGTGTAAAATACTAAATAACTCTAAGGCTATATTCCTTAAAGTTTTTATTTTCACATTTTATCATTCCATCTGAGCCCTATACCACTTCCATAAAGAAGGCAGGGGAGAAACTATTTTTTTCCAATTTAAACAGTGAGTTTTAGACAGATGAAAATTTATCCAAAGATCACAGAAGGCAAATCTAGACCCATACTACAAGTCACCTCTTTTATTTTCTGTTCTAAGGCTTAAGTTCTTTAAATTACAGGAGTATTGTTTCCATTTTAATACAGATTTAAATAAATTAATGCTTTCACTTTGCAATGTTTATTGAATATCTAACTATAAATGTTACAAGAAAATTATAAAATATACTCATATATTTTATGACAGAGAAAAATACATGTCACCATCAGCTTATATGAACCATGATAAAGTTGCTTTACTACAAAAAGCTAGTGATTAACAATTCCTGTAACACTTAATACTATAATCAAGGTTAATTCAGATTAACTCATAAATTAAAAAAAAAAAGAACTCTGCTCCAGGCATTCAGTGACATGGATTCTGGCACAAGCTGAAAGACTTTGGGTTAACTTGAGAGTTAACCTCTCCAAGACTTTACTTAAAAATGGGAATTAAAAAATGGTGCCTAATTCACAGAATTATAAAAATAACCCTTGCACTGTCTCTGTAAGAAAAGTACTCAGAGGCTCAAATGAAATGAAAGATGGGAAAATGCTATGGGATCAACTCTCAGTTACCATGTAATCATGCAAAACCAGGTCTGTGTATATTTAATTACCATAGAGAATACTAAGTTATATCTGCATTTGATGTTTGGTCAAGGACATCAGAAGAAGTCCCATTAAAAAAAAAACACTTAGATTTTAATCTTTTTACCTCAACAAGTCCAAAAAATGTAAATATTCTTGCTACTTTGAACAACTTACTGATGATATCTTGTTGGCTTTCAGATTGAGGACTCGCAAACATTTTAACTTCTTCCCTAACCACGCTGGAATATGCTCAATTTCATTTCCTGCAAGGTTCAGCTTTTGTAGATTGTGCAGATTTTCTATGCCTTCAATTTTGCTAGAAACCAAAGGGTAAAATCAAACTTAGTAAGTACAATGATAGTGTCCCTTCATTGTATTTTAAAAATAAACAGGCTTGGTTTTATGTGGAGTTGCTTTTCATAACTATAATTTACAAATGAGAATTTTAAAATACTGGCTAAAAACAAATTTAGCAGAACAGCTCCAGTAAACTCTTCATTACTGTCCGTGCCCAGGAATCCCAACTATCTTACCTATTGGACTTTAGTGTCCCACAACACAGAAAAGAAGAGGCTGCCTGGGAAAGTCTCCCCAAACACTGTGAAGACTGCCAGTGGACAGCAAGGGGAGAGCCAGGAAGCTCAGCAGCACACCCTGCTACGCAGCCTTCTACAGGCTTCCACAGCCCTGCACTCGAGAAGAGGTCCTCAACTACGACCTTAAGTCACCACCAAAGATCAGCTATGCCAGCCATGAGATACGGCTGCCATTGTGAGAGGGTGGAACCCCAGAATGTACTGTATTTATGAATAAAGATGTTTTAGTCAATATTTAAGAAAACATTTATCACCTGCATTGGTGAATTTTCATTGATGAAATATTTTCCTGAGTTGATTGCAATTTAATTCGTTTGTCAATTCTCTATACTGGGCAAACTTACTTACAGTTTTATTTTGTTGAAAATATTTTCATCAGGATCAATTTTTTTTTATACAAACTTGACATTAAGGATTTAATCCATTAATCATATTTTCCCACCATTTCATTTTTTCCATATTAGAGCTTCTGCTACAGTTAGGCTGTTTTGTTCTTTGGCCATTATATATACCAAGTCTTACGTGGAGGGAAAATATACAGACGTAAAGATTTTCAACACTTGATAATTGTATCATTTTGCCTAAAACGAGTTTTCTATGTGTACTTTTAGCCTCTGTCAGTTTTATTATGTTTATTTCTCAGAGTAATATATATTATGAAGTAGAAACAAGACTGAAGGCATATTTACTACAGAAATGAGCAAAGAACATCAGGATAAAATGCACAGGCTCAAAACAGGTCAAAATATCTTTAGGATCAAAATGACAGGGTTAAAACACTCTGCTTCATGCCAACTTTCTTAATGAATAAGGCAGTTCATCACAGACTGCAGCTGGGAAAACTTCCTGTCAAAAATGGAACAAAGATAAAATTTGGTAATCAAAAAGTGTAGCTCCTTCTTTGGTAATACTAGGTATTATTCTGTACTTTAGAAATGCCAAAACATGACAATTATCCTATGTGAAGGGCTAGACTACAAGTGAGTAACCAAAGTGCTGGCTCTTCCAAAGGCTTCTTGCAGTAACACGGGCAGTGTGGACCCACCTCATTACCAAAGACGACGACCGTGCAGTGCCACCCGGAGGAGGCTTTACTCACCAGATTTTGTTATATGATAGGTTGAGTTCACGTAACTTTAACAGCTTGTCCACCTTCTCAATCTTCCCTATTAGATTATGGCTGAGATTCAGTATTTCAAGCTTAGTACATTTTTCCAAATTTTCGATATACTAATTGGAAACAAATGAATAAATGCTTTATACAACAGATGCCTTGACATAAGCTCGACATATAAGCATATGCATCAGGGGCTGTTCTGATCAGTCACCGGAGATTAAGCCGTTACTGCTCCCCTGGACAGTATCCTAGTGTGGCTCTCTTTGGTCAGGAGGGGCCACTCTCCCCAACCTGCCAAACTTTTCTTGCCCTACAGGAGATGACACTTCCTCCATACTAAGAAACTGAAGACTGTTCAGCGAGAAATTTCTCCATCAGTCCTTTCCTCCTTCTCCACTTTTCTATGCCTCTCCCTCTCTCCCTTCCTTTCTTCAAAGTTCAGCTAAGGTACTCATGCTCTGCCATAATGTTCCCCATCTCCTCTCCTTGTGTTCTTGGATCCTCAACCTTTCTCTCTCCTGGGTCTTCCCTCAAGTTTAGAAACAGTCACTATTTGGAACTTCCCTGATGGTCCAGCGGTTAGGACTCCGAGCTGCCAATGCAATGGGCATGGGTTTGATCCCTGGTTGGGGAACTAAGATCCCACATGCCACGTGTGGTATGGCCAAAAGATTAAAAAAAAAATAAAAACAGTCACGATTCAACAGATATTCACTACACACTTGCTACATGCCAGATGTGGCACCAGGCAATGGCAACATACCAGTGCACCAGTTTCCCTGCCACTGGAATCTACGTTCAACACACTCAGTTCAGTTCAGTCGCTCAGTGTGTCCAACTCTTCGCAACCCCATGGACCACAGCACGCCAGGCTTCCCTGTCCATCACCAACTCCCGGAGCTTGCTCAAACTCACGTCCATCAAGTGGGTGATGCCATCCAGCCATCTCATCCTCTGTTGTCACCTTCTCCTCCTGCCCTCAATCTTTCTCAGAATCATGGTCTTTTCAGATGAATCAGTTCTTCACATCAGGTGGCCAAAGTATTGGAGTTTCAGCTTTAGCATCAGTCCTTCCAATGAATATTCAGTGTTGATCTCTTTAGAATGGACTGGCTGGATTTCCTTGCAGTCCAAGGAACTCTCAAGAGTCTTCTTCAACACCACAGTTCAAAAGCATCAATTCTTCAGCGCTCAGCTTTCTTTATAGTCCAACTCTCACAACCATACATGACTACTGGAAAAACCATAGCCTTAACTAGACGGGGCTTTGTCGGCAAGGTGATATCTCTGCTTTTTAATATGCTGTCTAGGTTGATCATAGCTTTTCTTCCAAGGAGCAAGCGTCTTTTAATTTCATGACTCCAGTCACCATCTGCAGTGATTCTGGAACCCAGGAAATTAAAGTTTGTCACTGTTTTCATTGTTTCCATTGGAAACAAGCTCAGTCTCCTTTATATGATACAAATCACCTCACACAACACCTGTTTCCTACTCAGCTTTCACGTTACCACCCTTATTTGCCACTCAGTTCAGTTCAGTCGCTCAGTTGTGTCCAACTCTTTGTAACCCCATGAATCGCAGCACGCCAGGCCTCCCTGTCCATCACCAACTCCCAGAGTTCACCCAAACTCACGTCCATCGAGTCCGTGATGCCATCCAGCCATCTCATCCTCTGTCGTCCCCTTCTCCTCCTGCCCCCAATCCCTCCCAGCATCAGAGTATTTTCCAGTCAGTCAACTCTTTGTATGAGGTGGCCAAAATACTGGAGTTTCAGCTTTAGCATCAGTCCTTCCAAAGAAATCCCAGGGCTGATCTCCTTCAGAATGGACTGGTTGGATCTCCCTGCAGTCCAAGGGACTCTCAAGAATCTTCTCCAACACCACACTTCAAAAGCATCAATTCTTCGGTGCTCAGCTTTCTTCACAGTCCGACTCTCACATCCATACATGACCACAGGAAAAACCATAGCCTTGGCTACATGGACCTTTGTTGGCAAAGTAATGTCTTTGCTTTTCAATATGCTATCTAGGTTGGTCATAACTTTTCTTCCAAGGAGTAAGCATCTTGTAATTTCATGGCTGCAGTCACCATCTGCAGTGATTTTGGAGCCCCAAAAAATAAAGTCTGACACTGTTTCCACTGTTTCCCCATCTATTTCCCATGAAGTGATGGGACCGGATGCCATGATCTTCGATTTCTGAATGTTGAGCTTTAAGCCAACTTTTTCACTCTCCTCTTTCACCTTCATCAAGAGGCTTTTTAGTTCCTCTTCACTTTCTGCCATAGGGTGGTGTCATCTGCATATCTGAGGTTATTGATATTTCTCCTGGCAATCTTGATTCCAGCTTGTGCTTCTTCCAGCCCAGCATTTCTCATAATGCACTCTGCATATAAGTTAAATAAACAGGGTGACAATACACAGCCTTGACGTACTCCTTTTCCTATTTGGAATCAGTCTGTTGTTCCATGTCCAGTTCTAACTGTTGCTTCCTGACCTGCATACAAATTTCTCAAGAGGCAGGTCAGGTGGTCTGGTATTCCCATCTCTTTCAGAATTTTCCACAGTTTATTGTGATCCACATAGTCAAAGGCTTTGGCATAGTCAATAAAGCAGAAATAGATGCTTTTCTGGAACTCTCTTGCTTTTTCCATGATCCAGCGGATGTTGGCAATTTGGTCTCTGGTTCCTCTGCCTTTTCTAAAACCAGCTTGAACATCTGGAAGTTCACGGTTCATGTATTGCTGAAGCCTGGCTTGGAGAATTTTGAGCATTACTTTACTAGTGTGTGAGATGAGTGCAATTGTGCGGTAGTTTGAGCATTCTTTGGCATTGCCTCTCTTTGGAATTGGAATGAAAACTGACCTTTTGCAGTCCTGTGGCCACTGCTGAGTTTTCCAAATTTGCTGGCATATTGAGTGAAGCACTTTCACAGCATCATCTTCCAGGATTTGAAATAGCTCAACTGGAATTCCATCACCTCCACTAGCTTTGTTCATAGTGATGCTTTCTAAGGCCCACTTGACTTCACATTCCAGGACGTCTGGCTCTAGGTGAGTGATCACACCATTGTGATTATCTTGGTCGTGAAGATCTTTTTTGTACAGTTCTTCTGTGCATCCTTGCCACCTCTTGTCAATATCTTCTGCTTCTGTTAGGTCCATACCATTTCTGTCCTTTATCGAGCCCACCTTTGCATGAAAAGTTCCCTTGGTATCTCTAATTTTCTTGAAGAGATCTCTAGCCTTTCCCATTCTGTTGTTTTCCTCTTATTTCTTTGCATTGATCACTGAGGAAGGCTTTCTTATCTCTCCTTGCCATTCTTTGGAATTCTATATTCAGATGCTTATATCTTTCCTTTTCTCCTTTGCTTTTCGCTTCTCTTCTTTCACAGCTATTTGTAAGGCCTCCCCAGAGAGCCATTTTGCTTTTTTGCATTTCTTTTCCATGGGGATGGTCTTGATTCCTGTCTCCTGTACAATATCACGAACCTCCGTCCATAGTTCATCAGGCACTCTATCAGATCTAGTCCCTTAAATCTATTTCTCACTTCCACTGTATAATAAGGAATTTGATTTAGGTCATACCTGAATGGTCTAGTGGTTTTCCCTACTTTCTTCAATTTCAGTCTGAATTTGGCAATAAGGAGTTCATGATCTGAGCCACAGTCAGCTCCTGGTCTTATTTTTGTTGACTGTATAGAGCTCCTCCGTCTTTGGCTGCAAAGAATATAATCAATCTGATTTCTGTGTCGACCATCTGGTGATGTCCATGTGTAGAGTCTTCTCTTAAGACAGAGAATACCAGGCAGAAAAAAAAACAAACAGCAAAGACCCTAAAAGAATGAAGCTGGTGGGCTTCAAGAATGGAGAAGGCTTTTTACACTGCCAAATCAAACAACTTCTTCCAAGTTTTCATGCTGTTAGATGTTGCTCTGACATTTTACAGCACATCTGTTTCTCCTGAAGTTCTTCCTTCTCTGGTCTCCATCCATCACACTCTTGGATCTTCTATTCCAACAGCGCGTTCAGACTTTTTCACTGGGTCTGTCTCTCCCAGACCCACTCACTTCCTTTGACTCCTCCTCAATATTTCTCCTCTTAATTCTAGGCATTTTCCACACTAAGTTCCCAAAATCAGAATAGGCATTTTTCACACTAAGTTCCCAAAATCAGAAACTAAGCTTATTCACTTCTATATTTATTCCTACAGCCTAATGTAATACCTGGCGTATATAGAAACCACACAGTACGGATTTACTAACTTGATATTTTATTTTTACAATCTTTAAACTCCAGGATGTCTCCTTTTTTCCTATTTAATTACATAAAACATAAATATATTCTAATTAAAATTTAAAACAAAACATAAAAAGCTCTCTTCATCAGGTCTCCAGTTCAGCTTCCCCACCAAAAAATCTCACTGCTCAAAGGTAACCCTTGTTAACAGACCGATGTATATACACACACACCTTTCTATTCATTAAAAAAGTATTTTGAGACCTTACTAAAAATACTTCAGAATTTGTTTTTTCCATTAAATATACTGGACCATTCCCCACATTAATACGTAAGAGTTCTGGGAGTTTGTTTCTGTTCTTGTTTTCCAAGACACTTGAAAGGATTTCATGGTGTGCGTGCATGCTAAGTCACTTCAGTTGTATCCAACTCTTTATGACCCTATGGACTGTAGCCCACCAGGCTCCTCTGTCCATGGGATTCTCCAGGCAAGAATACTGGAGTGGGCTGCCATGCCCTCCTTCAGGGGATCTTCCTGACCAGGGATTAAACCTATGTCTCCTGCAACTCCTGCACTGCAGATGGATTCTTAACCACTGAGCCACCAGAGAAGGCCATTTCATGGTATACTGCACTATAATTTTTAAGCAATTCCCTACTGACAGACAACTGGTTATTTTCAATTTTTCTATTTTAAATAATGCCTAATAAACATTACTTTTCAGATACTTTTGGATACATGTGTAAATATTAACAGACATCAAGAAATAGAACTGCTATGTTGGTGAGTATAAACTCAGTAAGTATAAACTTAATTGCTGGATCAAATAAGTACATTTGAAATTTTGATAAATACTATCAAACTGTTTTCCTAAAATCCTGTACCCATCTATACATCCACTAAGACCAAATGAGAAGATCCATTTCTCACATCTTTCTGAATGCTGAAATAATCTTTTTAATTCTTATCTATTAGACATACAAGATGAGAAATGGCATCAAACCATTGTTCTATTTCTCATCTCTTTGACATTAATGAAACTGAATATACTTTCATGTTAACAGCCATTTATAACACTTTTGTGAACAGACTTATCCTCTGCACATTTACCATTTGGTGTCTCTTTCTATTGAATCACAGGTGCTCTTTATATTATGCGGATACTGTTACACATGCTGAAGACACTACCTGCCAGCTTGTTGTTTTTCTTTAACTTTTTAAAAGATAATAATTCGTTAAACACCACTTTTTAATCTTTATGTAAGCTAAATTTGTCAGTATTTTTCTTTGTGGTACTAGGGTTAGTGTTCGATTAGAGGGCCTTCCCAACTCTAAGATTAAAAATACATTCTTTCCTAATACTCTGATAGCGCTTTTGTTGGTTGATTTTTGTTTTGTTTTCATTACGATTGTCAATCTCCTGGAATTAATTTTTGTGACTGGAGGCATCTAAGTTTATATTTTTTCCAACCAAAAATATTAAGTTGTAAATAATAAAAATAATAATAATAAACAAAAATAATAAAATAATAATAAAATAAACAATAAGAAATTATTTTTATTAAAAAATAAAAATTAAATTCCAGTGTACTCATGGTGTATAGTTTATGAATAGAATAAAGTAGTAAACAGTTTGGAGCAGGGATCAGTAATCTTTTTCTGCAAAAGGCCAGGTAGTAAATATTTTTTGGCTTTGTGAGGCATATATAGTTTCTTTGACAATCACTTACTTCTGATATTGTAACACAAAAACAGCCACAGGCAATATGGAAATAAATGAGTGTAGCTGTGCTCCAATAAAGCTTTATTAACAAAAACAAGCAGTAGGCCTAACCTGGCATTTAGACTGTAGTTTGCTGACGCTTTCTAGAGAGAATCACTAACATGTAGAATAACAGGAGGTTATGAATTTGAAGAAGTCACACTTCACACTTCTGATGGAGAACTGTCACTAGAAACAGTAAAAGATCTGCAACAAATCCAGCGACATTAGGATGAAATAGTACTGTAAATCCCAGATATATTTATTTTTTCATTTTAAAGCACAAAAATTAAAATAATGTCTGTATTCAGAAATGTTGGTAACCTACCTTAAATTTCTTGCCACCATCTTTGGAAAGTGAAAGGTTCAGAGATTTTACCAAGGCCAAATTTTCCTGTTTAGTAAGTTTTTTAACAAGGGCTTCTGTAATATATCGAACTCCTGCATGTGAATCAGCTTCTGAAGTTATGCAAACAGATCATTATCAAAAGAGGAAGACATGAATACTTTGAGAAACAAACTGTCTTAATGTTAAACAACAACAACAAAAATTTAGACCATGCAATTGTAAAAACAGCTGGCTAGTTCTAATTGGAATATTTAACTAATATTTTACTTTATGTAGCATTTCATAATGATGACAATAAGTTATACTTCATAAATATTAACTGTGTGTAAGCTTTGTATTAAATGCTTTACATTAAAAAATGCAATTTGTACAACAAACCTTTGGGATAGAAATTACTATTCTCCTTTATAAAAAAAATTAGAAAAATAATTTGTTCAACTCTTACAGCTAAAAATGTGCAAATCTAGGACTTGAACCTAGCAGATGAATCTAAAATTTATACTTTTAAGTATGGGCAGCACTGAGGTTTTTAGCAGTATTTTAATGTTAGTTTTTAAAACTAACAACTTAGCAGCAGCAGCAGCAGTATTCATCAATAGAATTTGATGACCATGATTTCATGACATAGCAAAGAAATCACAAAAAAGTTTTCTTTGTATTTAATCACAGTAAGTAAATTTCTTAAGAAAAGAACCCATTTTTGAAAACAGATTCCTAGACTGACAGAATGCTTTTAAGAAAAACATAAAAACCTTGGTGAACATTCATATGTGTCCCTGATGTGAGAATCAGTCCATTCACAGATTGGTAGCTTGCCGATAAGCAGCCTGGAACAGCCCAGGGGTGGACAACATGTTTATACTGAATTAAGGCACTCCATTCTGAAGTGAGCAGATATGCCTTCCCCTCAACCAAGGACGATGGTAAACTGGCACATGAACTTTAAAGCACTCTCCTGCCACAGGAGATAAAGCTTCCTCTTTCTGGAAACCCTTCTCCTAACCCTTCGCCCTCAACCGGAAGCCTCCATCCTCCACTGTCCTTAGACAATTTCTGTCAAAAACAATGGGTCAAGTTACTAGTAGGATGGATACATGTTATAGTTGGACCAAAAATGTAAGTTCAATATTTTCCATCTGTACTTAGAAGAGTATTTGGTGAAATTTGTAGATTAAAAAGCATTACCTTTCTGGTCATGGTGGTCCAAAAGCATAGTGTTTTCACCCATAATCTCGACTTGCTCATACCACTGTCTTCCAGAATGAAAAGGCAGAGTCTCAGATCCGTTTAAAGGTGAAAGTGACCTAGATCTCATATTGGACGTAAGAGATGATGGACTAGGAGAGTGAGATGATGATGGCATCTTTGTTTTGGAAATTTTTTGCTGAGGACCTTTCTTCATTGCAAGAATAAAGCCAGGTATCCATCAAAACCTGTAAGAGTTTCCAGTATATTTAACAATGTTAATTTTTAGAGCTATCAAAACTATTAGTCTATTTCTAAAATTTTCAAGCCTACAAAATTTTAAATTCAGAAGTTATAGATGCTAGAACTCACACTACTCCAAGCTGATGCAAGCAGACATCATTTCAGACACTGGTGATTACCTTACCAGAGGGAAGAGAGACCTCCAGAAGGTCTTGTACTGACATGTACTCCAGCCAGAAGCCTCATCTGTCACTTTGGTTCTCAGTTTATGGGACCAAACTAGTCACAGTGCCTCTTCTACTTACAAAGAGTTCTAGAGTGCATAAAGCTGGAAATACTTGACAACCAGCAGCATTTCACGCTGATCAGTGCTCTCTCGTTCCTGCAACAGTTTCTTCCTCTGGCTTCTGGGACACCACACTCTCCTCCCGTCTCCCTGGCCACTCCTCAGCCTCCTTTCCTGGCCAAGGCGCATCCATTCACTCTTTAAATGTCAGAGCTCCTCAGGTCTCCTCTGATCTCTCTCTAAACTTAATTGAGACAACCTAATGTACACCCATGATTCCCAATGCCACCTTTTTACTGATGTTTATATTTTCAATCCAACTCTTCTGAGTCCAGACACCTATTCTCAACTGTCTACCTGACATCTCATTGGCATCCTGAATCATGTCCAGATTGAACGTATCATTTCCCTCATCCCGCCCTCATTTTCTTCCCATCCTGTTCCTCCCCCAGCGTTCCCTTACTAGTGGACAATGCTCTTGGGAATAAGCCAGAAACTGGGAGTCACTTCCTTCTTCCCAAAACCAATCAGTCACCAAGTTTTGTCAATTCTACTTCCTAAGTATCCCTCAAATTAGTCCCCTTCTTTCCATCTCCCCTCTCGTCTACTCTAATTCACACACTCATCAGACGACTGTAACAGCTTCTAGCTGATTTGTCTATAAGCTCCCTTCCCTTCCTCTTCCACCACTACATTGCGGCCAGAGTGACCTATTTAAAAGGTTCATCTATGGGTCTGTAATAAATGAAATATTTATCATGATCTATGCGAGCCCGCGGGATGTGGCCCTGTCTCTCTAGCCTCACATCTGTCACTACTTTCCCAGACTCTGTGGGCTGGAGCCGCACCGCCCTCTATATCTAATTTCTGGTGCAAATGCTTGCCTTTGGTCTTTCTTTTTTTTAATCTTTTCAGGAGTTCTCACTATATAGTCTGCATATTAACTTTAGTCAAATAAATCATTTGTAAAAGTTTTCTCCCACCCTGTGGTTTCCTTTCTACTAATTGATACTGTCTTAAAAAATAAAACTGTTTATTTTAGTGTGCTGGGTCTTCCGCTGCTGCCTGGGCTTTTCTCAAGAAGTGCGGGGACTTCTTCTTGTGGCGGCTTCTCTTGTTGCGAAGCATGGGCTCTAGGGTGCGCTGGCTTCACTCACCGGGGCTCCTCTGCTCTAGAGCACAGGCTCAGTAGTTGTGGCACACGGGCTTAGCTGCTCTGTGGCATGTGGGATCTTCCTGGCCTAGGGATCAGACCCGTGTCTCCTGCACTGGCAGGCGATTCTTTACCTCTGAGCCACCAGGGAGGTCCCTGAGATATTGTCATTTGATACTCATTTAAAATTTTTAAAGAAATCCAACTGGTCTATTTTTCCTTTTGCCGCCTGTGCCTTTGATTTCATATCCAAGAAATCACTGCCAAATCCAGTGGTATTAGGTAAAAGTCCAAACTCAGATAGAACGCTAGCTGGAGTAATGATGAGAATCAGTTCTTCTCTCAAATTAACTTGTAAGTCAAATCACACAATTAACCTAGTAGAATTTAAGTTCCATGAAAGTAGCGATATTATTCACTGATGTATTCCAGGCCAAGAACAGAGCTTAGAAGATGGCAGATAATTACTATTTATAGAATGCATTATTCATAAAGAACCTAGAAACAATAAAATGCTATTCAATACTTCAACAAAAGGCTATCTTCATGAGCAGTATCAGTCCTCAATACCAAGAGTCCTAACTTACAAGTCAGGTTTATGCAAAAAAGATTTTCATGATATACAACTGCTCTTATAAGCACACTGCAAAAATTATAAATCTGCCAAACTTTTAGACCAAAAAATGTTATAAGATGTATAGGTCTCGAACAAGCTGCATTAACAATGCTTCTACTTTGCTCAGTATCCATAATCTCCCATACCCTCACTACTGAAAATGCAGTGTGTGTATGTGTAGATGTTAGTCACCCAGTTGGGTCCAACTCTTTGCAATCCCATGGACTGCAGCCCACCAGACTCCTCTGTCCATGGGATTCTCCAGGCAAGAATACCGGAGTGGGTAGCCATTCCCTCGTCCAGAGGGTCTTCCCGACTCAGGGGTTGAACCTGGGTCTCCTGCACTGCAGGCAGACTCTCTACCGAGCCACCAGGGAAGCCCTAAAGTGTGGAGACAAAACACAAACTATTTTTAGAAAAGTAATCTGCAACCCAAAGTTTTTGGATAGCTCAAATCCTAATGCCAGGGACTTTCCCAGCTGTCCAGTGGTTAAGTTTCCATGCTTCCAATTCAGGGGCTGTGGGTTCGATCCCTGGTCAGGGAACTAAGCCCCACAGGCTGTGTGAGGCATGGCCAAAAGAAATAATAAAATAAAAACAGGAAGGAAGGAAAATAAATAAAAATAAATGGTAGCTTTTTAAAACATTTTAATTTTTTTGAAGGAAAAACAGAAAATTTAATACAACAAAAGCACCACTGAACTCACGATCTAGCGTCTTGGAGACTAGTTTGAAGGCAGCAAAAACCTGCTAAATTTTTTTAAAAAGTGATTATTGTTTCACAGGTATATAGTACAACAAGGACAACTGCCTTGTTCTACAATCTAGATCACTTTAAACTGCAAATCTATGTCTTTACTTTCTCTTTAGTTTTTTTCATGTCAAATCATCCACAAAGGTCAGAAAAGCTTCCCTCAATTCACACAACTGCTATTGATGTCTTAACCACAAAGCTTTAGGACCTAATTTCACAAGTGTGGCAAACAATTTCTATCTTAACATTCTGCCAAGGCAAAAAGTCTCTTTGTAATACGCCTCATTCTGTGTTAGATTGTACTGGTGCTCTCTTTCTAAATAATGATATACTCAAGCTTGAAAGAGCTAAGAGGCATGTGCTTTAATAACACAATTTTATTCATTCCTGAGTTAAATACAATTTTCATAAGGGCAAAGGACTTAAAAAATAAAAGAGGAGTGGTACAGGGCCCAGTTCCCACTTCTGTATGTCCTTCTCTATCTCATAGCATGACAGAAAATGATAAGATTAGAATGACAGCATGCTACATGCTCCAGAGATATGCTTTATACACATTTTTAGTTTCTTGGTTTAAAAATGCATGTACATCCTACATTTTTATGCAACACAATTATTTTATACCCTGCACTTTAGTCTTATCTCTAACTTCTTAAAATATTGAACCATCCTGAATTCCTCTCACAACATCCTAATGACCAAGACTCTTTGGGCCTCACTAGAATATCATGAGATCTCTCTTGATTAGAAAAACTCTGCCCTACTCAATAATAGAGTTAAATAAATATATTAGAATGGATTCCAGAAATCAAAATCAACTCCTTCCTTTAATGAATTGTAACCTGAAAGATTAAAGGATGGCTTTGAAGTCACAGTGCATTCCCAGACCTCCTCCCTGGGTCGCCATAGCCCCTGTAAAGCCTGGACATACGATCTCACAGAAGAGCTAACTCAGTAATATGGGCTTAAGGATTTACTGTACTTGAGGAAGGACACCTGGCAGCAGTAAAACCTTGAACCACGAGTTTAAGAGAGAGCGAGCGATGCTGCTTGACCAAGGCTGCGGTCTGCAATTACATAAACAACAGAAAGACCGAGCAATAGAAAAGAGAAGACAGAGACGAGAGGCAGGGCTGGTGTGTGTGAAGGGGAAGGATAAACTGAAATCAAAACAAGTCCAGAGCTGGAGATACATTTTGCAAACCCGGAAGGTAAGTCTGCAGAATAAAAGAAAGCCACTGGAATGATGTGATAATCAAAGTCATATGATTGAGCATCCTGTCCTCAGATTCAGAAACTGGCCTTGATCTAACAATCCCCTCCACCACAGCTTAGTAGAGTCTACACCTTCACCTCTATCCAGCCTTTCTAAGATTCCATCATCTCTTATCTTTTCCAAATTAGGCTGCTGCTGCTGCTAAGTCACTTCAGTGGTGTCCGACTCTGTGCGACCCCAAAGACAGCAGCCTGCCAGGCTCCCCCGTCCCTGGGATTCTCCAGGCAAGAACACTGGAGTGGGTTGCCATTTCCTTCTCCAATGCATGAGAGTGAAAAGTGAAAGTGAAGTTGCTCAGTCATGTCCAACTCTGCAACCCCATGGACTGCAGCCTACCAGGCTCCTCCATCCATGGGATTTTCCAGGCAAGAGTACTGGAGCGGCATACCATTGCCTTCTCCATCCAAATGAAGCAGATCTCTATAATTCCCAAACCTTCCATCTCTCTTCCCAGCTACTCCAATAAGCAAATATCCATCCCCATTTCTTGACCTCCATATCCCTCTCCATGGCACCCCTTAGCCCTTTAATCACATCTCAGTACTTTCCCTATAATTCGACTTCATCCCATACCCTCTGACACATTTAAACACTCTTATTCTCCAACTAGTCCTTTCAAATACCCTGACTCCTATTTCTCACCAAGGGCAACTCTCCCATCCTGTGCTCGTCAACCTTTGCCTCCCACCCTTCATCCCATTCTGACTGCCAAGTTCTCCCACAAAGTCTCTTCCCTAACACTGTACTAGTCTTCTCCATTTCTCTACAATTCTCTTCAGTGCCCTGCCTCCACATTTCTGTATTCATCCCGATTTCCCAAACTGCTCATCACAGCAAATATTCTGACATCCTAATTCATTCAAATACTCTGGCTTCTAATTATCCCCTCTTCAAACAAAACACTCCAGTCTCCACCCATTCCACTTCATCTCAACCCAACTGGCTATCTACGTGCCTCTCTCTTCTAACACCCTGACATCTGTGTCCCTCCGTATCCTATTAACATCCGGAGCTCTCCTCTCACATCTCTCTCCATGCTACTCAAGTATGGGAGAAAAAAAGCTTCCCAAACCTTTTCATTAGTTTATTTTTTTTCAGTCATTCAATTTTATTCCACAACTTTAAGGCACCAAGAACTGTGAGGCTCTAAGAATACAGGGCTGGGAAGGCAGGACTTCCACACTCAAAACACACAAGAGGATCAGGTCTCTGCCCCAAATAGCATCCTTCCCAACACCTTACAAGTAGAATCAAATGATTATTTGTGAAACAACTTGATTATTGCTTGTTTCTCCTTCTTGAGTTTAGGCTACAATACAGTAGAGGCTGTATGATTTGGTGCACAATAAATATTTGTTGAATGAGTGAAGAAAGGCCTGTGCTAAGCACTCTAAAGACATTACCAAACAAATTCTTGCAGATAATGTATATTATGATAATTATTAACCTCATTTATAAGTGACAATGTATCCTTAAGAACTAAGAGCTTGGGTTCTACAATTAAGTCTGAGTTCAAAGGTTAATTTTCCACTTTCTGTGTGACATAGACAAATTATTTAACTTCTCTGATCCAGTTTCATCACTTTTAAGATGGGAATGATAACCTCGTTCAAGTTATTTTAAATTCTAAATCAGTTAATGGGGAGGACTCAAGGATGTAGAACCGAATCTGGCACACAAGGTACACTCAAAAGCAGTCAGCGAGCATTTTCACAAACGAGAAAACATTAGCAAGCCCAAATCTCACAGACGGTCAGTAGCACAGTAGCAGAATCAAGACGTGAAGCCAAGCTTTGACTTGAAAATGCACCTGTCCCTTAACCGTTATACGACAAAGTATTTGCTCTTCCCCTTCTTTTTCTTCCCCATATCCCAACTCTCTTTTTTCCTCCATGTACTGTGTTCCGGTCGATTTCAGGACGCCCGTCAGGGTACCCACACCATCCTGTATCCCAGCCATTCCCCGCAGACACCTGGCACACCTCCACCCCGCTCCGCTCGGCAGCGGGACCCTACCTTTCACTCGCCGAACCCCCGCGTCCACACCTCCCCACACTCCGGCCCTTCATCCCAAAGCCCCCACCTCGTGACCTCCTCACTTCTAATCCAAACCTCCCTCCATCCTCCTCCCCCGCCCCACGCCGGTTCCGGGCCCTCCCTCCTTCCCATCCAATCCCAACTCCCAGGCACACGCCCCCGCCCCGAATCCGTCCCTCGCTGGGTCCAGGCCTTCCCGCCTTCGCCGCTGGTCCCCACCCGCTCCGCCTGGAGGCCGGAGAACGGCCTAGACCAGGCCTGGCACTCACCACGAAAGAGCGAGGCCGAGCAAGCCCGCCGGACGAGGCCGGGCGGAGAGGTGCCGGCAGTTCCCTTCAGGCGCCCAGCGGCGCAGCAGCCATTTTGTTGTGTTGTGCCGGTTGCCGTGGGGCCGTGCGCGCCGCGTGGGCGGAGCCTGCAGCGGTCACGCCCCTCCCCGGAGCTTGGGGGCGGGACCAGGCTTCCCGCCTCTTTGTCGGCCAGGGCCGCGGGCGCGCAAAGGCGCGTGGGAGCCCGCGGGAGCCCGCGCGAGGCGAGATTTCCCGCTGCCAGCGGCGAGAGGCCCTGCTCTTTTCTGTGAGGCGAAGCGGCCGACTCCTCATGCTCAGGCCTTGACACACTCCGCGGGGGCTGGGCCTGAGGACGACCTGAGAGACCCATGTAGCTGTCACCAAGCCCCCGCATTTCCATTGCTGGCCGTCTGGCTTTGAACTAGTGTGCCTCGCACGCTCCTCCTTCGCACGGCCCGTTTCTGAGGCGAATTCTCTTCTTCAGGGGCCAGACAGGTCAGACGTAGATGAACCTCTGAGGGAACGCAGTTTAGGCTTCACATGCACCCGAGGTTACGGGAATGAGAGCAGCCTGGGAGTCCTGGCTGAGAATAGTCCTCAGGTTGTGACAGGAAAGCCAAAGCAGCTGAAGAAACTTCGGCTGTGGCCTGCCTGAAAGGGCTGCATTTCACCACATATTTTTAACACATAGTTTAAGAGAATTTAGCACTTACTGTGCTGAATACTAGGGAAATACAGTGAATTCTTTTTAAAAACATGGTCTCTAAGGACACCGGTCCTCCATTCCAGCTTCCCATTTTCCAGCTGGTACCCTGGACAGTATTAGGCAAAGGTCATTAGGCAAATGACCTTTGCCTAATGACGCCTCATCCTTCCTTAAGTCTTCTAAGAACCAAAGAACTTAGTCAAGGGAGTATGGGAGTGGGGAAAAATCTGCTTGGCAAAGGGAGCAACTTGTGCAAACCCCAGGAGGAATGGGGAGAAGGAGCTTGACAATGAGCTGATGTTAAATAAATCAGGATGGCAGCCAAAAATCTGGAGTGCAGAAGCTAAAGCAAGAAGAGAGGCCTTATTATGAACCATCTTGCTGCTGCTCTGCTGCTAAGTCACTTCAGTCGTGTCCGACTCTGTGCGACCCCAAGATGGCTTCCCACTAGGCTCCCCCGTCCCTGGGATTCTCCGGGCAAGAATACTGGAGTGGGTTGCCATTTCCTTCTCCAATGCATGAAACTGAAGAGTGAAAGTGAAGTCGCTCAGCCGTGTCCGACTCTTCGAAACCCCCTGTACTGCAGCCTACCAGGCTCCTCGGCCCATGGGATTTTCAAGGCAAGAGTACTGGAGTGGGTTGCCCTTGAACCATCTTAAGCACTTGTAATTTTTCTCAGAGGCAGAGATGGATTCAGGAATCAGAAATTCAGGTAGTTTTCAACAGGGGGCGCCTTTCACGTTCACATTTAAGTGAATGCTTCTCTCTCCCCAACTAGTATTTAAGCAACACAGGAGACCCTTTGCGGCGAAGGCAATGTCACCCCACTCCAGTACTGTAGCCTGGAAAATCCCATGGACGGAGGAGCCTGGTGGGCTGCAGTCCATGGGGTCGCTAAGAGTCGGACACGACTGAGCGACTTCTCTTTCACTTTGCACTTTCATGCATTGGAGAAGGAAATGGCAACCCACTCCAGTGTTCTTGCCTGGAGAATCCAAGGGCCGGGGGAGCCTAGTGGGCTGCAGTCTATGGGGTCGCACAGAGTTGGACACGACTGAAGCGACTTAGCAGCAGCACGAGACCCTTTGAGCTCTAGAAAAGTCAAAATTCATGAAAAGCCCCACATTTTAAATTGAAAGGACGATCTATCCTTTCTTAAAAAAAATTCTAAGCTCAGATGATATTTATTAGTTTGGAATGTGTACATTGCTGACTTTCAGTTCTATTATTTTTTGTTGTTTTGTTCTGACACTTGGTTGTTGTTTTTTTTTCTTCTCTTTTCCCACAGAGAATTAGATTTATTGTGTCACCTCACTGCTATATCCCTTAAAGTCTGTAATGATATTCAGGTAGGATCCATTATCAAAACATGGTATGCTGGTATAGTTCATTATCAATCTAGTAAGTAGCTGTCAAAAATATACACAAAATCCAGAGACTGGTCACTCAGTCAATTCAGTTGCTCAGTCATGTCTGACTCTTTGTGACCCCTTGGACTGTAGCACACCATGCCTCCCTGTCCATCACCAACTCCCAGAGTTTACTCAAACTCATGTCCATTGAGTCAGTGATGCCATCCAACCATCTCATTCTCTGTTGTCCCCTTCTCCTCCTGCCTTCAGTCTTTCCCAGCATCAGGGTCTTTTCAAATGAGTCAGTTCTTTGCATCAGGTGGCCAAAATATTGGAGTTTCAGCTTCAACATCAGTCCTTCCAATGAACACCCAGGACTGATCTCCTTTAGGAT
Source organism: Bos mutus (assembly GCF_027580195.1). Taxonomy (NCBI): domain Eukaryota; kingdom Metazoa; phylum Chordata; class Mammalia; order Artiodactyla; family Bovidae; genus Bos; species Bos mutus. The sequence continues at coordinate 2,499,876 of NC_091624.1, forward strand.
GGACTGGTTGGATCTCCTTGCAGTCCAAGGGACTGTCAAGAGTCTTCTCCAACACCACAGTTCAAAACTATCAATTCTTCAGCACTCAGCTTTCTTTATAGTCCAACTCTCACATTCGTACATGACTACTGGAAAAACCATAGCCTTGACTAGACGGACCTTTGCTGGCAAAGTAATATCTCTGCTTTTTAATATGCTGTCTAGGTTGGTCATCATCTTTCCTTCCAAGGAGCAAGCGTCTTTTAATTTCATGGCTGCAATCACCATCACTAGATCATTCAAGTATGACCTAAATCAAATCCCAGAGTGACAAATAGATTCAAGGGATTGGATCTGATAAACAGAGTGCCTAAAGAACTATGGGTGGAGGTTCATGACATTGTACAGGAGGCGGTAATCAAGACCATCCCCCCAAAAAAGAAATGCAGAAAGGCAAAATGGTTGTCTGAGGAGGCCTTACAAATAGATGAAAAAAGAAGAGAAACAAAAGGCAAAGGAGAAAAGGAAAGATATACCCATCTGAATGCATAGTTCCAAAGAATCACAAGGAGAGATAAGAAAGCCTTCCTCAGTGATCAGTGCAAAGAAATAAAGGAAAACAATAAAATGGGAAAGACTAAAAATCTCTTCAAGAAAATTAGAGGTACCAAGGGAACATTTTGTACAAAGATGGACACAATGAAGGACAGAAATGGTATGGACCTAACAGAAGCAGAAGATATTAACAAGAGGTAGCAAGAATACACAGAAGAACTATACAAAAAAGATCTTCATGACCCAGATAACCATAGTGGTATGATCACTCACCTAGAGCCAGACATCCTGGAATATGAAGTCAAGTGGGCCTTAGGAAGCATCACTACAAACAAAGCTAGTGGAGATGATAGAATTCCAGTTGAACTATTTCGAATCCTAAAAGATGATGCTGTGAAAGTGTTGCACTCAATATGCCAGCAAATTTGGAAAACTCAGCAGTGGCCACAGGTCTGGAAAAGGTCAGTTTTCATTCCAATCCCAAAGAAAGTTCAAACTATCACACAATTGCACTCATCTCACATGCTGGCAAAGTAATGCTCAAAATTCTCCAAGCCAGGCTTCAACAGTATGTGAACTGAGAACTTCTAGACGTTCAAGCTGGATTTATAAAGTCAGAGGAACCAGAGAACGAATTGCCAACATCCATTGGATCATGGAAAAAGCAAGAGAGTTCCAGAAAAACATCTAATTCTGCTTCATTGGCTATGCTAAAACCCTTGACTGTGTGGATCATTACAAACTGTGGGAAATTCTTCAAGAGACGGGAATACCAGACCATCTTTCCTGCCTCCTGAGAAATCTGTATGCAGGTCAAGAAGCAACAGTTAGAACCAGACATGGACTGGTTCCAAATTGGGAAAGGAGTACATCAAGGCTTTATATTGTCACCCTGCTTGTTTAACTTATATGCAGAGTGCATCATGCAAAATGCCGGGCTGGATGAAGCACAAAATGGAATCAAGATTGCCAGGAGAAATAACAATAACCTCAGATATGCAGATGACACCACCCTTATGGCAAAAAGTAAAGAAGAACTAAAGAGCCTCTTGATGAAAGTGAAAGAGGAGAGTGAACAAGCTGGCTTAAAACTTAACATACAAACAACTAGGATCGTGGCTTCTGGTCCCATCATGGCAAATATATGGAGAAACAATGGAAACAGTGAGAGACTTTATTTTCTTGGGCTCCAAAATCACTGCAGGTGGTGACTGCAGTCATGAAATTAAAAAACACTTGCTCCTTGGAAGAAAAGCTATGACCAACCTAGACAGTATATTAAAAAGCAGAGACATTACTTTGCTGACAAAGGTCTGTCTAGTCAAAGCTATAGTTTTTCTAGTATTCATGTATGGATGTGAGAGTTGGACCATAAAGAAAACTGAGTGCTGAAGAATTGATGCTTTTGAACTGTGGTGTTGGAGAAGACTCTTAAAAGTCCCTTGGACTGCAAGGAGATCAAACCAGTCAATCCTAAAGGAAATCAGTCCTGAATATTCACTGGAAGGACTGAGGCTGAAGCTGAACCTGCAATACTTTGGCCACCTGATTCGAAGAACTGACTCGTTGGAAAAGACCCTGATGTTGGGAAAAGTTGAAGGCAGGAGGAGAAGGGGACGACAGAGGATGAGATGGTTGGATAGCATCACTGACTCAATGGACATGAGTTTGAGCAAGCTCTGGGAGTTTGTGACAGACAGGGAAGCCTCGTGTGCTGCAGTCCATGGGTCACAAAGAGTCAGACATGACTGAGCAACTCTGTAACTCAATGCAGGAGCTTGAATTCCTAATTCTCTCTCATAATGATTTCTGAAGACCTCCTTAGTAATTAGGCCTTTGATGGCCTTCACTTAGAGTGACACTTAGGTTCTGGCTGGTAGGTTTAAGGATAAAGTGAGAGACCAAACTGAATCTTAGGAGATGATCCCTTAGTATTCCCGTCCACTTATTGAATGTTGGAAGTAATGTCTCCTGTTTCATTTGTGATTTTAGCAATTTGAGTCTTCTCTTTTTTGGAAAGAGCTTAACTAAAACTTTGTTAATTTTGTTGCTCTTTTCAAAGAACCAGCTTTGGTTAGGTTGATTTTCTCTATTGTTTTTCTACTCTTTTGTTATAATTCAAGTTGATATGCTGCATGTTCATTTTTATTCAGTTCAATAAATTTTCTTTTCTTTCTTCTTCTTCTTCTTCTTCTTTTTTTTTTTTTTTTTTTTGCCAATTGGCATGCAGGATCTTAGTTCCCTGACCAGGGATCCAATCCACACCCCCTGCAGTGGAAGCATGGAGTATTAACCACTGACTCCAAGGGAGTTGCTCTACTCTTTATTTCATTAATTTCCACGCTAATCCTTATCATTTATTTCCTTCTGCTTGCTTTGTATTGGTTTACTCTTTTCACTGTCTTAAAGTGGAGATTAGGTTTTTGATTTGAGATCTTTTTTCCTTTATAATGTAGGCATTTATAGCAAAAGATTTTCTGCTAAGTGCTGCTTTAGCTGTATCCCTTTTGTTTTGGTGTGTTGTGTGTTTCATTGTCATTCTTCTAAAACTGTTTTCTAATTTCCCTTGTAATTTCTTCTTAGACTCATTGTTTTTTTGTTTTTTGTTTTTTTAATGAATGCTCTGTTTAATTTTCACAGATTTGGAAGTTCCTCAAATTTATTTTGTCATTAATATTTAATTTTGCTCAATTGTGATCAGAAAAATATGTTTTTTCAGTCCTTTTATACTAATTGAGGCTTGTTTTATAGCCTAGCATATGATCTATCCTGGACAATGTTTCATGTGCACTTGAGAAAAATGTATATTCTGTTCTTTCGGAATAAAACGTTTGTCTACCAGGTCTAGTTGATTTGTGGTGTTGTTCTAGTCTTTTTCCTTGTTGATCTTTTACATAGCTTTTCTATCCATAACTGAAACGATTATTGTTGAAATTTTCTGTTTCTCCCTTCAACTGTCCATTTTTGCTTCACATATTTTGGAGCTCTGGTGGCAAGTATATATGTTTATAATTGTTATATCCTCCTGATGGGTTGACTCTTCTGTTCTTATAAAAATCCCTCTTTATCTCTAGCAATTTTTAAAATTTCAAAGTCTGTTTTGTCTAACATAGTATAGCCACTCCTGTTTTCTTATATTAATAGTTGCTGTTTGCATGATATATCTTTTCCTGTCCTTTTACTTTCAACCTATTTTTATCTTTGAACCAAAACTGTATATTCTGTAGATAGCATGTAGTTGAATCTTATTTTTTATTTGCCTGAAAGTTTCTAGCTTTTAATTGTACAATTTAATTTATTCTTTTATTGTTATAATTTATATACCTTGATTTATAGCTGCCATTTTATTTTTTGTTTTTATGTTTCATTTTTTTTTTCTTTATTCCTCCTTCAGCTTTCTTTTACTTTAAATAAATATTTTGACTAAGAATTTTCTAGTTTTAGTATTTTAATTAACTTAAAAAAAACTTCTTTTTTTAATGATTACTCTGTGGCTTACCATATACACCTTAACTTATACAAGTCTCCTTCATATTTGTACTAATCTAATGCCAGTTAAACATAAAAATGCTACTCCACAGAAATAGCTTTATTTCCTCTTTCCCCATTTTTGTGCTATTATTATAGTACTTACAACCTGCATATATGTTACTAACACACCCAGTAATTTGTTATTATTACCTTATATAATTTAACTTTATTAAAGAAGCTGACAAAAGAAAGGAGAGCACATAAATATTTGTAGAATATATTGTGTTTACCTTCCACTTAGGTTTGATTTTTTTGTAAAAAGTACTCATCACTCTTAAAATGTGTTATTTAATCTTTTACATGGCATTTATTATTTATCACATATATAGAAGAGGTTATAAAAATTTAAATACAGCTTAAAGAATAATAACATAATGAATACTTGCATATCTACCACCCACATTAAGAAACAAATGCTCTCTTTGTAACCCTAATGTACCCATCCCCTGTATCATTTCCCACCCTTTTTCCCAAAGGAAAATGACTCTTATATTAAAAATTCTGAATTTTATTTTAATAATCTCCTTGCTTTTCTCTATAGTTTTTTCAAGTATATATTTGTCCTTAATTAATATAATGTTTGGACTTCCCTGGCGGTTGAATGGTAAAGAATCTGCCTGCCAATGCAGGAGATGTGTGTTCAGTCCTTGGGTCAAGAAGATCCCCTGTAGAAGGAAATGGCAATCCACTCCAGTATTCTTGCCTGGGAAATCCCATGGACAGAAGAGCCTGGCTGGCAAGCTGCAGTCCATGGGGTCGCAAAAGAGTCAGACATGACATACTGACTTAACAACAACAACAAATATAATATTTAGCTTTGAATAACTAAGTAGAAAGCCAAAAGTAGAAAGTCTACTTAAGGAAAGGTCAAGATTGCCATTATTAGGATCCCTAAAGTAGATAGGTGATTATTTTCTGGATCACAACCTTGTTTTATCTCTTGAGAGTATACAGGAACTGCTTCTTAGGATGTCAGTGTACATGGTCACATAGTGAGTAAGAACAGAAATCATGGCAACTAGGCTTCTGATAGGAAGTAGTGTGGGTCAGGAGCAAAAAGCAGGAATTTCAACAGAATGTGATTGGTGGTGGTGGTGTAGTTGCTGAGTCATGTCCAACTCTTGCGACCCCTATGGACTGTAGCCCACCAGGCTCCTCTGTCCATGGGATTTTCCAGGCAAGAATACTGGAGTGGGTTGCCATGCCCTTCTCCAGAGAATGTGATTACAACCAGCCAATACAAATAGGAACCTAGATCAGACTCACGTGGGCATTCTTACCTCAAGTTAGAAAAATGATAGAAGAGCAACATAAATCTAGGTCCTTTGAGTCCCAGCTGCTCCAAGTGTTTGGGTTTTCCTGTAAATCTTGCATACTGCTGTCATCAAGGATTTTCCCTTCATTATCCTATTGAGAAATCCTTTTGCCTCCCTCTTGCATTGGATCTTCTATTACATGTATCCCATATCTCTATTCTGTTGGTTTTTTTCTCTACCACTCTTTGGTAGTGACACATTTGCATAGGGTTACAGAAGGAAAAAACTTTTTCTAAATCTTGCATTTAAAAAAATGTCTTTGTTGTTACAGTTGATGGATAATTTGGTTGTATATAGAGTTCTACATTAGAAATAATTTTCCTTTAGAACTTTGAAGATATTACTTCTTCGTCGTCTTCTTCCCATGCTGAAAAGCCCAAATCTTTCTCCATTCTAACTCCTAATCCTTTCAACTCCTACTCCTTTATATGTCACCTCTTTCCTTCTCCCTCTGGAAACTAGTAGGATCTATTTTTCTGTTCTTAGTGTCTCAAAAGTTTCAAATGACATGCTTTGGTATCAATATATATTCATCTTTTTGCTTGGCACTTGGAAGGTTTCTCTAATCTAATAACTATGTCCTTCTGTTGTTAAATTTTTTTCTTATTATTTCATTGATGAAAGTTCCCTCCATTCTTTTCTGTCCCCTCTTTCTGGAGCTCCCATTATTCATGCTGGTCCTCTAATCATCTTATCCTCCATCCCTTTGTCTTTTTGCTTTAATTTTTTCTTTGAAGATTTACTCTACTTTATCTTCCAAAGTTTTCTGCTTATGCTGTCATGTTTTTCATATCCGAGAGCTCATTTTGTTTCTGAATGTTCCTTTTAATAGTATCCTATTCTTGCTGCATGGATGTAATATATCTTTACAAGAATGTTGCGTCTTGTTTGTTTGTTTTGTGGAAAGGGTAATAGTTTTCTTCACTTTGTATAAGCTATATGTCCTCCAAGATTTTCCCCTCCTTAATTTTAGGGGGAAAGTTTATGTTAACAAATTTACGTTAGAGGCTTTTTTCAGACATCTGACAACTTTTCATTGTTTGCTCTGTTGTGGTGGAGGAGATCTTTAGAAGTTCAGTTCAGTTCAGTTCAGTCGCTCAGTCATGTCCGATTCTTTGCGACCCCATGAATCACAGCACACCAGGCCTCCCTGTCCATCACCAACTCCCGTAGTTCACTCAAACGCATGTCCATTGAGTCGGAGTTGGGATGTATTAAATTTAAGATGCTAATTAGATTGCCAAGTAGAGATTTTAAGTGAGGCAGTAGATATTCAAGTGGAGGTTTTGAGTAAGACAGGTAGAAGAGAGCTCCAGGGAGTGAAATTTAGATGTATTGGTATACAGAGATGGTATTGAAATCCATGCCATTAAATGAGATTGCCTGCCAGTAAATGTATGTAGAAAAAGATTTTTAAAAAGACCAGAACCCTGGAGCAAACCAACATTTAGAAGGAGAGTTTCTCACTGGAGATATCAATTTGGAAGTCATCATTGCTGCTGCTGCTGTTGCTGCTAAGTCACTTCAGTCATATCCAACTGTGTGCGATCTCAGAGACGGCAGCCCACCAGGCTCCCCCATCCCTGGTATTCTCCAGGCAAGAACACTGGAGTGGGTTGCCATTTCCTTCTCCAATGCATGAAAGTGAAAAGTGAAAGTGAAGTCGCTCAGTCGTGTCCGACTTCTAGTGACCCCATGTGCCGCAGCCTATCAGGCTCCTCTGTCCATGGGATTTTCCAGGCAAGAGTACTGGAGTGGGATGCCATTGCCTTCTCCGAAGTCATCATTAGAGAGATGGTATTTGAGGTAATAGCTTTATGAGGGAAGTCGAGGGAATTACAGTTTGCAGTGTTAACTTAAAATAGTCAAATAGCTCAAGTGAAGAGCCTGCTAAAGTCTATATCTTTGATAGGAGCCTAAGTAAGTATTTTCCTCATTCTCCCTTTAAATGCTAAACCATACAGCAGCAACCCACTGATTCTCAACCAAGGGTTATTTTGCCCACGGGACATTGGTAATGTCTGGGACATTTTGTTTCATGACTGGGAAGGTTCTACTGACACCTAATGGTATCAGGCATGCTGCTAAATAGCCTGCAATGCACAGGGCAACCACTACAATACGTAATTCAGCCTCAGATGTCAGTAGTGCTGTGATTGAGGAAGTTTGAGATAACCTCAGTTGTTATCATTTTTTTGTTCATTGTTATTATCATAGTTTTGTTTATTTGTCACAAGTGGGGAGGAGGGGAATCTCCCTCCTCAGTATTAGGGAATGACAAATGTTTGTGGCCTATTTCAGTACTGTGTAAATAGAACTGAAAATGGTGTGAAATTTGATCAGAAGCTCTTTTGGCTCCATGTCTGTGTCACTGTCTTTGTTTCTTCTTAGTTATAGTTTAAGTCCATGCATGGGCCTGCATACAAAACAAGAAAAACACATTGTCTTCTTGTGATCAAAGTTTTGAAGCTTGTGTGAGAAGAGTTGGCATATATTAAATATGACCTTGAAATAAAATGTTTTTCCCTTTGCATGGCTTCAGTTACAGAACGAAATGGCCAAAAATTAAAACACAGCTACAGTCACTCTCACCAGAGCTGAGAGTTTTTCTGACTCTCGGTATGAAAATGTTCTGGGCTGAATTGATGCCAGACTTATCAGTTGCACCAGTTGTAATCTAAAAATCTTTTTACATTAAATCTTTTTAGTATACTTTTGCTTAGTAATTGTCTTATCATTGTTCCTGCTTGATATGGTTCAGACCTCAGTGGTTCAAATATTAGCCTACTGGTCGCAGTTTAGAAGATGGTCTTGCAACAGCATACATGTCAGTGGCATCAATTCCATGAGAATGTTCTTTCACTACTCATACAATTCCATTATTATTACAATTACCAACAAAATGAAGTCTCACTTTACAGCAATGAGGTTCCTACTTAACAAACACTATCAAAATCTTATGCTTTTATGGTAGATCATTTTTTAAAGTTGCTGTTGTGAATTAATGTTTGACACCTCACACTTTCAATAGTTTCTGCTTGTGTTTTACCTTAGAGAACAATTTTCTTAATTCTTTGTGTAGCATGTACTACCTGTCTATTCTTTTCATAAAATAAAGAATACTTGAAAGTCCAAGTAAAGTTGCTCAGTCGTGTCCAACTCTCTGCGACACCATGGACTGTAGCCTACCAGGCCCCTCTGTCCATGGGGTTTTCCAGGCCAGAATACTGGAGTGGGTTGCCATTTCCTTCTCCAGGGGATCTTCCCAACCCAGAGATCGAACTTGGGTCTCCCGCATTGCAGGCAGACGCTTTACTGTCTGAGCCACCAAGGAAGCCTATAAAGAATATTAGTACATCAAAAAAAGATGGCTACATCTTCCGTGTCAGAGCAGCAAGTTCAAAATGTGCTTAATTTCCATTCTACCCACCTTACTGTGACATTCATGGCCATATACAATCCGGCCCTCAACTGCCCTTTCAGCATCATCTTCTTTGGACACACCTGATGGTGTGTTTATTTGTTCATTCGTTTAGCAGCAGTTTGTTAAGTGGCTAAGTACCTTTTAGGTGCTGTGAAAAGTTCTGTGTGTATCCCTATTGTATATGTTAGACTCAGTACCTGTCATCATACAGCTGTAATCTAGAAGGGAAAACAGAGAAGTGAAGAAGCAACTACTGAAAACTTGTAGTTCAGGATTAATCTGTATAGGTAATTGAATGCAGCCTTGAGGAAAATAAGACAACAATAGCTTCACAGTTTCCTTGCCCATATCCTGGTCACTGATGGGTCACATCTGACAGAATGTGGTCCACTGGAGAAGGGAATGGCAAACCACTTCAGTATTCTAGCCTTGAGAACCCCATGAACAGTATGAAAAGGCAAAATGATAGGATGCTGAAAGAGGAACTCCCCAGGTCAGTAGGTGCCCAATATGCTACTGGAGATCAGTGGAGAAATAACTCCAGAAAGAATGAAGGGATGGAGCCAAAGCAAAAACAATACCCAGTTGGGATGTGACTGGTGATAGAAACAAGGTTGGATGCTGTAAAGAGCAATATTGCATAGGAACCTGGATTGTTAGGTCCATGAATCAAGGCAAATTGGAAGTGGTCAAACAGGAGATGGCAAGAGTGAACGTCGACATTCTAGGAATCAGTGAACTAAAATAGACTGGAATGGGTGAATTTAACTCGGGTGACCACTATATCTACTACTGTGGGCAGGAATCCCTCAGAAGAAATGGAGTAGTCATCATGGTCAACAAAAGAGTCTGAAATGCAGTACTTGGATACAATATCAAAAATGACAGAATGATCTCTGTTCGTTTCCAAGGCAAACCATTCAATATCACAGTAATCCAAGTCTATGCCCCAACCAGTAACACTGAAGAAGCTGAAGTTGAACAGTTCTATGAAGACCTCCAAGACCTTTTAGAACTAACACCCAAAAAAGATGTCCTTTTCATTATAGGGGACTGGAATGCAAAAGTTGAAGTCAAGAAACACCTGGAGTAACAGGCAAATTTAGCCTTGGAATACAGAATGAAGCAGGGCAAAGGCTAATAGAGTTTTGCCAAGAGAATCCACTGGTCATAGCAAACACCCTCTTCCAACAACACAAGATGTCACATGGACATCACCAGATGGACATCACCAGATGGTCAACACAGAAATCAGATTGATTATATTCTTTGCAGCCAAAGAGGGAGAAGCTCTATACAGTCAGCAAAAACAAGATTGGGAGCTGACTGTGGCTCAGATCATGAACTCCTTATTGCCAAATTCAGACTTAAATTGAAGAAAGTAGGAAAAACCACTAGACCATTCAGGTATGACCTAAATCAAATTCCTTATGATTATACAGTGGAAGTGAGAAATAGATTTAAGGGACTAGATCTGATAGATAGAGTGCCTGATGAACTATGGATGGAGGTTCATGACATTGTACACAGGACAGGGATCAAGACCATCCCCATGGAAAAGAAATGCAAAAAAGCAAAATGGCTGTCTGAGGAGGCCTTACAAATAGCTGTGAAAAGAAGAGAAGTGAAAAGCAAAGGAGAAAAGGAAAGATATAAGCATCTGAATGCAGAGTTCCAAAGAATAGCAAGGAGAGATAAGAAAGCCTTCCTCAGCGATCAATGCAAAGAAATAGAGGAAAACAACAGAATGGGAAAGACTAGAGATCTCTTCAAGAAAATTAGAGATACCAAGGGAACATTTCATGCAAAGATGGGCTCGATAAAGGACAGAAATGGTATGGACCTAACAGAAGCAGAAGATATTAAGAAGAGGTGGCAAGAATACACAGAAGAACTGTACAAAAAAGATCTTCACGACCAAGATAATCACGATGGTGTGATCACTCACCTAGAGCCAGACATCCTGGAATGTGAAGTCAAGTGAGCCTTAGGAAGCATCACTATGAACAAAGCTAGTGGAGGTGATGGAATTCCAGTTGAGCTATTTCAAATCCTGGAAGATGATGCTGTGAAAGTGTTTCACTCAATATGCCAGCAAATTTGGAAAACTCAGCAGTGGCCACAGGACTGGAAAAGGTCAGTTTTCATTCCAATCCCAAAGAGAGGCAATGCCAAAGAATGCTCAAACTACCCCACAATTGCACTCATCTCACATGCTAGTAAAGTAATGCTCAAAATTCTCCAAGCCAGGCTTCAGCAATACGTGAACCATGAACTTCCAGATGTTCAAACTGGTTTTAGAAATAGCAGAGGAACCAGAGATCAAATTGCCAACATCCGCTGGATCATGGAAAAAGCAAGAGAGTTCCAGAAAAACATCAATTTCTGCTTTATTGACTATGCCAAAGCGTTTGACTATGTGGATCACAATAAACTGTGGAAAATTCTGAAAGAGATGGGAATACCAGACCACCTGACCTGCCTCTTGAGAAACCTATATGCAGGTCAGGAAGCAACAGTTAGAACTGGACATGGAACAACAGACTGGTTCCAAGTAGGAAAAGGAGTATGTCAAGGCTGTATATTGTCACCCTGCTTATTTAACTTCTATGCAGAGTACATCATGAGAAACACTGGACTGGAAGAAGCACAAGCTGGAATCAAGATTGCCAGGAGAAATATCAATAACCTCAGATATGCAGATGACACCACCCTTATGGCAGAAAGTGAAGAGGAACTAAAAAGCCTCTTGATGAAAGTGAAAGAGGGGAGTGAAAAAGTTGGCTTAAAGCTCAACATTCAGAAAATGAAGATCATGGCATCTGGTCCCATCACTTCATGGGAAATAGATGGGGAAACAGTGGAAACAGTGTCAGACTTTATTTTTTTGGGCTCCAAAATCACTGCAGATGGTGACTGCAGCCATGAAATTACAAGACGCTTTCTCCTTGGAAGAAAAGTTATGACCAACCTAGATAGCATATTGAAAAGCAGAAACATTACTTTGTCAACAAAGGTCCGTCTAGTCAAGGCTATGGTTTTTCCTGTGATCATGTATGGATGTGAGAGTTGGACTGTGAAGAAAGCTCAGTGCCAAAGAATTGATGCTTTTGAACTATGGTGTTGGAGAAGACTCTTGAGAGTCCCTTGGACTGCAAGGAAATCCAACCAGTCCATTCTAAAGGAGATCAGTCCTGGGTGTTCTTTGGAAGGACTGATGCTAAAGCTGAAACTCCAATACTTTGGCCACCTCATGTGAAGAGTTGACTCATTAGAAAAGACTCTGATGCTGGGAGGGATTGGGGGCAGGAGGAGAAGGGGACGACAGAGGATGAGATGGTTGGATGGCATTGCCAGCTCCATGGACATTAGTTTGGGTGAACTCTGAGAGTTGGTGATGGACAGGGAAGCCTGGTGTGCTGCAATTCATGGGGTTGCAAAGAGTCAGACAGGACTGAGCAACTGAACTGAACTGATGGGTCAATTCTAATCCCAGAGTAGATTAGAGTAATCCCTTGGGAACACCCCAGGACTTGGGAAGACTATCTTGGGATTTCAGATCTGCTCTAAAGTGGATCAGTACAGGTCTTGTGGGCACAATTCAAACCAGACTCACTATAGGGAAACCTCAGAATCATTTCTGTATCTAAGACTTTCTACACAGAGTCCAGGAAGATAGTCCCCTTTCATGTTCATTAAATTTTGAATGGTTTCCTAGAAGCAGAGCCTGAGACTGGGAAACACTCTCTGCAAGTGGTTCATGGCGAGACTTTTCTTAAGAGAAGTTTGTAAGTAGGGAGGGAAGCAAGACAGGGCAGGAGAAAAGATAAGCAAAGGTGTGGTTTCAAGCAGGATCTTGCTTCAACCTGATCCCATGAGAGGCTCTGTAGCATGAGTGGTACTACAAGGTTGTCCCAGCTTGAGTCACGGGAGTCGTCTGTTGTATCCCCAGAACTGGTCAATTTTAACTGTGGGCCAGTCCCAGGAAAAGGATATAACTTCTCAGGCATTTCTGGGCAAGCTGTGTCCAGTGGCTGAAGTGAATTAGTAATCCCTGGAGAAGTGAGCAATTAGAAAAGTTAAGCAACTGATATTCCCAGCATCTGTAGCATGCATATACCAGGCCCAGAAAAGGGGATCTGACCAGGGCATCAACTGCATTTACTATATCAGGAAAGTGTTCAAGACCACAGCAGCCTCCAAATATTATGTCTGTGTCCGTCTTTGAAACATTTTTCCTAGAGACTCCCATTTGGGTATCTTTTCTGTTTTAGTCATCAAAACAAGTTTCTCTGCTTTGAATTCCAAAATTATCTGTGGACATTAAAAGGTTATCATTTAAATTCTTAGGTTTCCTTTTCAGTGATCCCACTATCTGATATTAATAATTAACTTGAGGACTTATTTAACCAAATTCTTCAAACTGAGTTCACACACAAAAAGGGCAGTTTCAAGAAAGGTTTTATCAACCGTTGAATCCTAACCCAGCCATGGACATTTTAAGCATAGTGTTTATTTTTTTCTGCTTGGGAAGAAGTTGGGAACAGGAGCAAACGTAAGTGAAGGGTCCCCTTTTCATTTACAATGTGTTTTGATTATAGTTTTATAGAGAGCAGAATTCAATCAATGCCACATGAAATTGACTTTTTAGTCCTGAGAAATCCAAGTGAATTTCTTTTCTCTGTTGTCTAATGTTATTTCCCTGCTTTTTAATATGAATACTTTGTGAGCTAGCATAACTTGTATTCTAGTACTCTGCATTTTCCCAGACTATTGCCCATGCCCCGAGGAAGAGTAATTTACTGACTGATGTTTGGTTAAAAATTCCAGACAGAAGCATGATCCCTATTTTTACTTCTTATAGAGGACTCTATTAAGTGTTGCCCTGGTTGCAACTGATTAAAATAATTTCCATCTGCCTCTTTGAAATACCATCCTTAGAATGAAATTCTGCTTTTCAGGACACTGTCCTGGCTTTATCCTAGATGATAAAATTTTGAGAAGTAAAACACATATTGTTAAATGTAAGAAAATTTGCTAATTTGAGTTAAGTAAAAAACATTAAAAATTATGTTGTACTAAATAATTTTAACAGTTTCAGCAGATATGTTGTCTCAGCACCTAATGTATTCTATGTTGGAGCCTCTGAAAATGTAGTAATGTAAGTTCATGGATACACAAAATCATTTCCAGTGACCATTGCTGTTAAAAGTTATCCTGACAGAAGTTTTACACATTCTTCTGACCAAGTTAATTTATGTCCAGAAAGTAAATTTCAAAGCTCCGCAAGCCTAACTGTATGTTTTCTTCTTATAGTTTCTTTTTACATGCAAAATGTTTCTTTATAAAACCCATATGTAGATGGCACACTGATCCTTTTTACATATGTGGATAAAGATGTGGATACATTGCACTACTGAGATCACTAGTTACTGAGATAAGTGCCATATGATTTTACATGCAAGTATGTGGGAAATGTTAAATAGAGAATCTGCTTCTGACTTGGGGGCAATGTAGAAAAATGTAAAAGTTGAATGAAGCAGATAAAGGTTATTAGGTGAAAAGATTTGGTGAAATGAGTTGAAAACCAAATCAACCAACACATGTACTTGTTTTAAAATTACACAATAAATACTAAAAAGAGATAATTTAGATACTTGATTTAGATACTTATTTATTAGGAGGAAAACAAATGTTAATATATAGAGGCATAAAAATAGGTTTGACTTGATTTTAAATATTCAGAGAAGTTAATAGAGAACACTTTGAACATTTGTTTTCCTAAACTATATTTAACATTCTAATCCCATGGTATTCTAGAAAAATTATTTTTTTCCCTAACATATGTATCTATCATAGGCTTTTACTACTTTCTGTTTAGACTTGAATCAAGCAAATTTTCTTCCAAACAAATTTGCTAATGATGCTCAAAAAAAAAATGTCAAAATTCTATTTCTATAAAATATACTGATCATATGCAGTGTACTTGAAAAGGGCTACTTACTAATTATATAATGACCAATGGACATGAAAATCATCATGAAAAGAAAGATTTTGATTTTCAATAAAAGTCTAGGTATAACTAAATAAATATGAGATATTTTATTCACTTATACTACCATGTGGTAAGTGATTTAGTCCATTCTCTACCTGATATCTGAATCCTCCCATTCTTCCACTCATCCATTGCTGATTAACTTTTGAGCTTCTTAATGTTTCTTAATGACTTTTGGTTATCTTGTCTATTAAAAATTGAATTCTTTAGTGATTGTCATTTTTAATAGACATTTACCCTGGATCAACTTTTTAAAAGTGATTGTTTCAAATTAAATTTGATAAGAAACTAAAATATAGAGGTGTTTGTGGAAAAATACATTTACTGTTTAATTTTATAAAATTTTTATATGCCACATATAGATAACAACTCATTTTCGTATATACCTAAAAAGACATTTGTTTTATTATCTTAATATATTTATATTTATATAAGTTAGTTAATAACATATGATTAATATAATCATAATAAATTATATTATCTTAATATCTCAATTATATAATATTCATCCATTAATTTTTAACAGATACAACCAAAAAGAGTTATCTGGAGGACCAAATGCAATTTCACATGTATATTTAGAAGCTTTATCTGCTCATTTTTCAAAAGCAGCAAAAATTTCACTACGCTATGACAATGGATTTCTCGTCATTCAGACAGACAAATCTATTTACGATTCAGATCAGTCAGGTATAATAAAAAAAGAATTATAATTTCTGGGAGGAAAGTGAGATGGTTAATGGTTAATACCTGATTAATGGTATTAGGACAAGTGGTTTATTTTGTGGTGGAAAAATGGAGTTAATTTCCAAATTACACCATACACAAAAGTAAAGATCTGACAAACTAAAGGTTAAATTATAAAACAAAGAATCAGCAAAATATGAGTATAATTTAGAGGTAGAAAGACCTTTGTTAGAATGATGCCAAGACTCCTTTCAAAATAGTTTTTTAAAAAAACAAAGTGATGTATTATAGAACTTAATACAGAGGCTGGATTTTAACTTTAAAAAATCTAATTTTTAATTCTCAATATCATCTTCCTCTATAAAAATATTTCAGTTTCATACTAACATTGAAAATTGTGAACTATATTGCAAAGTTCACCTAGCTATGTCTGCCTCCTTGTTTCCAGTTCGAAATGGTTTCAGTCTTCTTTCGGGAAATTTCGTCTACAAGTTATCTCAAGTGTGGGAAGAAAGGTTGATCTAATGGGGATGTACTGAATGCAGCTGCCCTTTATGAATGACCATTGAAGATGGTGTTAATTAGATAAACGTAATAAGATAAGACGGAGATCAGTTCAGTTCAGTCGCTCAGTCGTGTCCGACTCTTTGCTATCCCATGGACTACACCATGCCAGGCTTCCCTGTCCATCACCAACTCCCAGAGCTTACTCAAACTCATGTCCATCGAGTTGGTGATGCCATCCAACTATCTCATCCTCTGTCATCCCCTTCTCCTCCTGCCTTCAATCTTTCCCAGCATTAGGGTCTTTTCCAATGAGTCAGTTCTTCTCATCAGGAGGCCAAAGTATTGGAGCTTCAGCTTCAGCATCAGTCCTTCCAATGAATATTCAGGACTAATTTCCTTTAGGATTGACTGGTTTGATCTCCTTGCAGTCCAAGGGACTCTCAAGAGTCTTCTCCAACACCATAGTTCAAAAGCATTAATTCTTCAGTGCTCAGCTTTCTTTATGGTCCAACTCTCACATCCATACATGACTACTGGAAAAACTATAGTTCTGACTAGACGGACCCAAGATGGAGATCACTGACATAATTTTAGCATCAGGTCCCTGCCAATACACAATTAACCTGGCTTTAGACTGTCAGAACTATTTCTTAGACACATGATCAGAAGTGCCTGTATCTAAGGAAAAGCTTCCATCCTTCTGTCCAAATGTGTGCATGCTCAGTCGCTCAGTCGTGTCTGACTCTTTGCAACCTCATGGATTGTAGCCCGCCAGGCTCCTCTTGTCCATGGAATTTTTCAAGCAAGAGTACTGGAGTGGGTTGCCATTTCCTCCTCCAGGGAACCTTCCCAAACCAGGGATCAAACCTGAGTCTCCTGCATCTCCTGCTTTGGCAGGTAGATTTTTTACCGTTTAAGCCACCTGGGAAGCCCCCCAAATTTTGTTTTCCTCCCTCTTCTTAGATTTTGGCATGGGATGGGGTTGGTCTTGTTCAAATTTGATGCCTGCAGTAGCCTTCCCTGAATGTGTAGGCCTACTTTGTCGTTGTTTAGTCGGTAAGTTGTGTCTAACTCTTTGGCCACCACATGCATATAGCCCAGCAGGCTCCTCTGTCCATGGGGTTTCTCAGGCAAGCACACTGGAGTGGGTTACCATTTCATTCTCTAGGGGGCCTTCCTGACCCAGGGAGTGAACCCGCATCTCCTACATTGCAGGATTCGTTACCGCTGAGCCACTGGGGAAGGCCTCCCTGTACTCCAGTACTTAAACATGCAGATTTTGTATTAGAGAATGCTTCACTAAGTTCTGTCAACACAACTTACTGCTTATGTTCTTTCTCCTCTACTCTATAGTTAATTCAGACACCAGTGAGCTGCAGTCTTTCTTATCTACCAGTGGTTAAAAATACAAAAGTTTGTATAAAACTACTTTTTAATAAATTTAATATTTTAAATGCAAAAAAGAGAAATATTTAAAGGAACCCCATCCAGGAAATTTTTTGTGAAAAGAATATTTTTTTCTATTTTGCAGTTCATGCGCAACATCCTGATTCATCTTTCCCTTGGAACTTGGATTTAATGTTTTTTACTTTCTTAACTTTACTTTCAATTTCATGGCCCTCATATTGTAGGATTATTAATAATGTTGTCAGCTTGTGAGTTGAACAGAGTTTCTAATAATGACCATTTTTTTCTTACAGTAAACGTTAGAGTTTATTCATTGGATGAAAACCTAAAACCATTGCAAAAAGAAATTACCTTAACTTTTATAGTAAGTATGCCACTAATTTACATAAAAATTTAACTATGGCATTTTCATTATATGAATAGCTTTCATTATTATAATACCAGTAAAATATGGCATTAAATTATCCATTATTGAATAGAAGCAAGTATATATTTAGCATCTATTGTGGGTACAATTGGTAATTTTACACTTCCGTTATCCTGACTGACTTTTTGTGTGTAAATTTAATGTTAGTAGAAATACGTTTTGATGGCCCCGTTAAAGAACGCCTTTTCGTGGTGGTCTTTTTACACTCTTAAGTGAGTCATATTAGCTCATACCCTCTCGTTGTTTGTGAAGCGTGGGCAGATGTGCCGAGGGTTGTAGCAGTACAATTGTGGTACCAGTGAGAAGTGCGCAGTGTGCCTTGTATCATCACAACAACCTTATAGCGTCAATATAACCATCTCCTGTTTATAGACGAAAAGACTGAGGCTTAGAGAAATTAAGTAGCCACTCAGGTTATACTCATCATTGTTAGCTGAATCAGGCTTCAAATCCAGGTCTTTCTCCAGAGCTTCCACACTTAGCCTTTCTTGATTTATTTGGGGGATTACGGGATGTGTCCTTCATAAGCGTTTGAGTTCAGAAGGGCTAATAAGCACACATACCACAGTAAGCCGAGTAGGGGATGATGTAGGACCAGTAGCAGATCAGCCCGAAGGAAGGAAGTGCCGGAGATGATTATTAGATTACTCTGGAGGAAATTATGAAAGGATGAAAGCAGGTCCTGAGCTTGGTCTTTAAGACCGAGAGAGGCCTTTAAACCACAGAGAGGGTTTGATAGAGAGACGTTGGACCACGTTTTGGGTCCATGTTAAAGGTGCAGAGGTCTGGAGCCAGGAAGAAGCAAGGTACAGAGATGACCATGGCAGTGAGTGGACTGGTGGCTGCCAGGCCTGGAAACTCCCAGGAGAATCAGTGGCAGCTTTGGTGGATTACTTTACACCGTGGAAGTTCTTGGAGGGGACAGCAGGTTCAGATGAACTTGTCATAGAGGTAAATGGCCCCACGGAACCCATCGTTCCCTTGTTAGAATTCCCCACGGAGAGAAGACATTGAACAGGTCAGAGGCCATTGCTGTGGCACTGTCCAAGGTGATCTTGAAGACAAAGGGAGCCCAGGAAGTCTTTCGGGCATGGCATGACATCATGTAAGCAGTGTTTGAAAATTATCCTGGAGGTCCTGTTCAAGAAGAAGCATGGTGGAGAAGAACTTCACTGGGAGTTTATTTAACATATTCTAGATATCTACTGTGCTTCTTTTGTCTGTTGAAAATGTGCCTTTCTGCCTTAGACATTAGTCTTTGTTAACAAGCCTGACCAGTTGACAGCCATCGCCTCAAATCCACATAAACACCATATGGGCTCAGTTTCAACAAAGTTTCATAGAGCTTAATGAATATTTCTATAAGAACTACCAATTACATATTATGCTCAATGTGTGACCTCTGTACTTAAAGATAGTTTTAAAAAATGAAACTTTTTTTTTTTTCATTCAAAGGATCCAGAAGGGTCAGAAGTTGCTGAGACAACAAAAAAAAATTTTACTGGCATTATGAGTTTTCCTGGCTTCAAGATTCCATCTAATCCTAAGTATTTTAAATGATTTGTTGGTACAGTTGTTTCTCTTAAAAGCAGTGAAGGTAACTGGGTTATTGAACAGTCTGATGGAGCCATCAGCATGTGACTGAAAGATGCTGATGTTCCTTGGCTAATCTGAACATGCCAGTGAATGTCCTTCCTACCTAATGGAGGGTGGCACCTGCTGGGACTCTTCCACACTGAGATGGGGGTACTGATGCAACAACCGCCAGCTCTAAGCACCATGCTAGACCATTCATTCAATTTAGTGGGCACCTTCCACAGCAAAGTCCAGGGACTAGACACTGGCAGATTGACCATACTCCTAAAATGTTGAGCATGAATACAAAAGAGGAAAAAACGTGCAAATGGAAGATGTCTGCTAGCAGTGTTTAATATTACATAGATGCTTTGGAATTTTCTCTGACATTTATTCTTAGAACTTGGAAGATATTCTGAGGCGTGATTTGAGGCTTCTACATTGCGTAATGCCTTGAAAATGTAACACTTCAAAGCAGTGAGGGAAGGGACATTTATGGTTCTCCTGTTATGTGCGGAGCACTTTGCTAAGTCCTATATCATTCCTATTCTCAATATAAGGAAATTTAGGCTCAGAGAAATGTATAAGCTTGTTCAACCACACAGCCTTTGATGGTGGAGCTGAAATGGAAACCCAGATTTCACTAATGACCAGATTCATCCTTACTCTTTCCTTCTATAATATAATGCTGCAGCTCAAAAACTGGCCTTAAATTGTAAAATTTCCAAAGCTATATACTTATATTATTTTGACACGTTTAACCTGACTAAATGGTCCTAGAAATGATGTCTCGATTTTCTAGTATACTATATAGTATATCTATTAGTATGATTAAACTTTAAGATTGCTTCATTAACTGTGTAATCAATGCCACTAAGTGAAAAATATTTTCTAGCTCAATATGTATATATTGTATCCTAGAAAATGAACTAATAACGTAAATTTCAGTATGTATACAACTTTTCTTAAAATAACTTTTTGTTTATGATTTTAAAACATTTTTCAAATATGGTATATTAATTAGATGGAGTGTGGCCAAGAACTTTGGAACTGAAATGACCAAGTTTAAATCCCAGCTCTACCACCTTTTAGCTGTGTGTTCCTGGGCAAGCTATTTTACCTCTCTGGGCCTCATTTTTCTGATAACAAAGTGGAGATAATAATACAAGCTACTCACTAGTATTTTGGTTAGGATGCAATGTGTCAACATATGTAAAGCACATACCAGTGCCTATATGAATATTAGCTACAATCACTGGGTGAATTACAGATATGTTATTTGATGATATCTAAAATTTTAAATGTGTCACTTTCACAGGTATGGCTTATGGACAATTAAAGCTAAATACAAAGAGGACTTTACAACAACAGGAACTGCATATTTTGAGATTAAAAATCATGGTAATCTCTCATAAATTACTGAGATTTCCAATGTATGTTTTCACTAAACCATTCTCAATAACTTTGTTGACCAAGAACTCGTTAAGAAATAAAGGGCTGAGGGGTGGGGACAGGGGTGGCCTGGGAGTCAGAAGACCACAGGCCCGGGACTCACGGCCCGGCTCACCTCAGTTCAGTCACTCGACTCTCTGGACCCTAGTTTCTTATCATCATTCTGCAAAGGTCAAGTCCTATAAGAAGGTAGGATCAGATACTGTTCTTGCAAGATCCATAGTTCTTTGACTCTCTTAAGGATGACCTACTCATCTAAAGATGAGTCCAGGTAAGAAGAATCAGACCCCGGAGAAACGGGGAGACTGATCTAGGTTCTCACAGCCACTTTGTACGGTTGAGAATGAGAATGCAGAATGCCTCCTCTGAATCCCAAGCCAGTGCTCCCTCCTATCAGTCCTAAAAATTGATGATGTGTTTAGACAATTACAAAATATACTTATTTTGGAACTATCTATATTAATTTTACTAGCAGTTTTCTTATATTTCCTTCTGTTCACTTCTCAGAGGCATTTACTAGAATGTTAACGTGTATGCTCTTACATAAATTTGTTAAAGCTATTTAAACGATGATTTCCACCCATCAGATTGAGCGAGGCAGAGAGGTGTTTATAATGAAGAAAGGGCTGCTGCTGCTGCTGCTAAGTCACTTCAGTCGTGTCCAACTCTGTGCAACCCCATAGACGGCAGCCCACCAGGCTCCCCTGTCCCTGGGATTCTCCAGGCAAGAACACTGGAGTGGGTTGCCATTTCCTTCTCCAATGCATGAAAGTGAAAAGTGAAAGTGAAGTCACTCAGTCGTATCCGACTCTTCGTGACCACATGCACTGCCAAGGTCCAGCCCTGGCTGATCCAGGGAGTTCGAAGGGGAGACGGCTTCGGCGATCAGGGTACGATAGCTTTAATTAAATATTAATTAGAGATATAAAGAGTAATAGAATGAGGATAGCTCAGCAGGAAAATTCAGTGGAGAAAAGAGGCTGAGTAGCTTGGTTTACGTGGGAAACCAATAAAACTTCAAGACAAGAAGCTTGCACCACTTAGGTAGGCCACAGGCGTCCTTCCGTTCTCCTGAAGGAGAGACACTGAGGCCTCTCCAGTCAGATCTTAGAAGCCCAGACAAAATTAGTAAGCTTGGCAGGCTCCGTGCTCCAGATGGAAACTCAGCCAGAGTTTGAGAGAGAGAACGACATGGGGAGACCAGTCTTTTGAGGAACTGATCCCATTTTTTATTTTTCCAGAGTCTGTTTTTATACACTGAGATGTTATACAAAAGTCACGTGGGGACAGCAGTCCTGACTTTTATCAAAGTCAGGTGCTTCATACAAATGTATACAGAGGTCTTAGGGGTGTTACATTATCTTCTGGCCAGGGGGGCCTGCTGACAATTTATGACCCTCTCCTTGTGACAGTGGTCAGTCAACCAGAACACTTATTTCTCCAGGGGTGATTATTTTTGAAACAGACGCCACCTTCTGAAGGTACCAGATAAAGTTACATTCCTATAGGGTGAGGGTGTAGTGGGTTTTAATTAAGGAAAGAATTTGCTTAGCCTAAGGTCTAACATAATTAATATCAAAGGTTAATACTTATTTCTTCTATATATTCACTAATGTGTATAAGGGCAGGGGATGTGGAGACTTAGCAGTAAACATTGGCTCAACAAATGAAAAACCCTTCACCGATACAATTTCTAATCAGCCCACTATACTTATAGTTTTCTAACTTCTCTAAGGAACCTGTTTTTAGAAGGTTTAAAGTATCTCGTGCCTCTCATGGTTGGGAGGCTTTGAGCAATCACATGTGACCGGACAAGCCTGTCAGGCAGGCTAGAGACCCTTCAGAGGAGTTTGTAGGTTGAAACACTCCTATCACACCCAGGAATTATTATTAACTGGAGCTCTAAGTTAACTCCTTCTCCGAAAGAGGTGGTGGGGGACAGCCCCCCATAAAGTCAGAAGTGTAGGGGAGAGCACAAAGTAGTAAAGTAGGCAGGCTCTGGTTATGGGGGTAGATGCTCGAGGATTTCCAGGGGGACTCCTGAGGCTCGATCCCGCCTTTGCGTATGTCGAGCCTCCTTCCTCATGACCTTTGCCACGGGTGGAGGTCCTCACGCTGGCCCCCCGGCAATGGACTGCAGCCTACCAGGCTCCTCCGCCCATGGGATTTTCCAGGCAAGAGTACTGGAGTGGGGTGCCATTGCCTTCTCCGGAAGAAAGGGCAAGCATATGTACAAATCTGAAATATTTAACATG
Source organism: Bos mutus (assembly GCF_027580195.1). NCBI lineage: Eukaryota > Metazoa > Chordata > Mammalia > Artiodactyla > Bovidae > Bos > Bos mutus. The sequence continues at coordinate 2,523,046 of NC_091624.1, forward strand.
CTAAAACCACAGCAACCCAAGGCACTCTGAACCAATTAAACTCAACTTTGGAGTTGTTTAATAGCACTCTTGGATGCGGCTCGTAGTTACCAAGTCCTTGCTCTGTTTTTCGCCAGTGTGCCAGAGGGCACTTTTCTCTGACACAGAAAGGGCAGCCGGAAGAGTGAGACACTCACACTACCCTTGAACAGTCAGCCCCTCACCACCTGCCCTGGTCACCCTTGAGCCAAGGCTCCTTTCTCTCTGAAGGGCAGCCTTCTCCCCTTGGGTAATCAGCCTGCAGAGCAGTGCATGATAAACAGGATTGTGAAACACAGAATCACTTCCAGGACAGGCATAAGGAAAACACCTAGATCTGTAAGTGGTCAGAAGTGTTATTTGTGAATTATAGTATCAAAGAGTTGGAAAGTCTAAAACTCCCCTTTGTTCTAATTCATTTTTGTGAAAAAGTCATTTTCTACAGTTAATAACTAAAAGATGTCTCTCCGATATGCAATTTATGCTCATACTTTGGACACTGAATGGAAGAGAATTGCTAAACACAAGATGCAATTTAATAAATATCTGTCAGACGTTATTAATACGTGAAAGGCTTTATGAAGATAAACAAGATCAAGACATCCTTGTGCAGCTCATAATTTGATAGTAACACACATGCTTTAGTAAGGACATGACTGCTGGAGTAGAGAGATGAGCTTGACCCCTTAGGGAAGGATGAAGAGACCTCCTGGGGTACTGATGACCCTCATGATGAGGAGGGAAATATCTGTTACTGATGCTACTCTAGCTTATTGTGCTAAAGTTTCTTGTTTGAAATACAGTTACAAATATAGTTTAAACTGTATAATTCTTTTTTGCTTAGGTTTACATTCAGTGAAACCACACTTCTTTATCTTAGTAGAACTAGAGAATTTCTTCATTAGCCATAAAATCTTTGAGGACTTCAAGATTACTATAAAACCTAGGTAAGAAAATTATTATTTTCAGATTCATTTAGCCTCTGAATGTCAAGCAGTTTCCATTCAAGAGTTAAAAAAATGACTTATAGTGCTTGCCTGGGGTCTTGTGTTGAGAAAGCCTCTGAGGTTCAATGTCAAAAATACTGTGGTTAATAATATCTGCCATAGCTGTGGGAAGTGGGTTCAAGGAGATTTGCCTGAAGGGCATTTGCTGATTCCAGTCTTACTGTTGTTTAACAATCTTACAAGCAAAGAATCCTAAAGATTGAAATATCATGGTGGCTGTTCAGGTGACTGTAACTGTTTAAGTATTAAAAATATGATATGAAAATATTCACTTATTTGTTAATATTAATTGATCATACAACTTAATTAAGAAAAGTGGTTATGGAATTGATTAAACAGGCCCAGAAATCACACTTGGCAGACAAATTCATGGGAGCACTGGCTTGCCTGTTTAATATTTAAATAAGGAAAGTTAATGTTTTTCTTTGACTCAAAGGAAAAATATGAGGCTAAATTAAAAATAATAGCTCCAGTACACATTAGGAAGATGATGTCACCCCTTTTGCTAAAAGTATCACTCGGGAGACACATCTGCTGTGGTATGGAAGAAGTGTGGCCTCTCACAAATAGGAGACCTGGGTTCTAGTTCATTCTCCACTAACTCGCCATGAACTTAAAAACTGTGCAAAGTTTGAGTAAGCTCTTTTTATACCTCTGGGATTCAATTTCCTCATTTGTCATAGGAATAAAAATACATCTATATCTCATTGCAATAATCGATTTATCAAAAAAGGGGGTAATTCTTTTAAAACAGGTATTCTTACAATAAGAATGTAACTGAAGCTAAAGTTTCTGTTTCTTTTGGGATAAGAGAAAATTTAAATGACAGCAGAAAGGAAATGATGCTTGAAGCAACACAGAAAACAAAGATAAGGAAGAAATCGAGTTACCTTCATAGAAACGGAGAATTGGGGGTCAGTTCATCACTTAATCTCTTAATGTAGAGATTAAAAGTGAGCTTTCACCCCCAGGAGTTCACAGGGCCAAACAGAACATAACAAAACCACTAATGCTTGGGACTTGGGGAAGTTCTGTTAACGAAAGCAGAAAAACTGCAGTGATGTTTGTCTTCCATTTTGAGGCTTGAGTTTGCTAAAACCTACTCCCAGAGGCAGTTTTCTCCCTTTATAGATATGGTATCCTGGACCTGAGGTGAGCTTCCATCAGATAGAGATTGCAAATTATAGTCTCAGTTTCTGAACAGGATGAGACATGGTTTTGAGTCAGAGATTTTCAGCCTCGCCCAGGGTTATTTCTCCATGACCGGAGGCTTCAAGCTTAAAAGAAATGACCTAAATATTAGTCAGTTAAAAATACATGCCATAGGTGTTGGTGTATGGCAGAAACCAAAGCAATGTTGTAAAGCAATTATCCTTCAGCTAAAAATAAATAACTTTAAAAATATGTATGCCATAGAATCAAGCTTATGCTTTGTATTACCCCTAGCTGGAACTATAACGTCATTGTTAAGTGAAGATTTTGCAGGCTGATGAAAGCCAATTTGTTAATCCCTGCTGCTGCTGCTGCTGCTGCTAAGTTGCTTCAGTCATGTCTGACTCTGTGTGGCCCCATGGACGGCCTCCTACCAGGCTCCTCTGTCTCTAGGATTCTCCAGGCAAGAACACTGGAGTGGGTTTGTTAATCCCTAGCAGTGAATTATTCTCTAATACTGTATCTTCTACATTTTTGTCCTCCTTTCAAAAACAGTGGATTGATGGAGTTGCACAAATCATTAACACCTCAGAAGTAATTGAAAAACTGTCATATGAAAGTCTAAAAGATTTAAATAACAAGTATCTTAATATTTTTGTGGAAGTCCAAGAAAGTACAGGTGAGTTCCAAACTGATCTATAAATTCTTTTCTCACATTTCTTTCTTTTTCCAAAGTTCAGATAGAAATCTGAAACTTATTATTGGTGCAATGTTGGGCAAATACAGTTACCAGATATGCTCTACTATCCGTCAGCTCTGTGCAGGGGAAATGCTCATGAACGACATCTTTCTGCAGTGATGACCCCTACTCCCACATGTAAAGGAGAGCCTTTTAAGTCATTGAAAAGAACAGGTAATGCTGGTACCAGACAGTTTTGCTTGCAACAAACAAATGATATATTATAATTATTCACATATGAAAGCATTCCTGAGTCACTTGAGTGTTTGCTTACATATTATTAAATATTTAACATATATTTTCTACCACACTACCTGGTACATTTTTGAATATTGCCTTGGAGATGATAACCAACTATTTCACAAGTGAGTGTCTCTTCTCACAGGATTATTGACATTCTGCTCCGTTACTTGAAAAAAACGGAGGGATGAGGGATGAATGATCTGATAAACAGTCTGGAGCAGGATGTGCTGTGTTTAGCCGCTCAGTTGTGTCCGACTCTTTGCGACATCATGGACCGAAGCACACCAGGCTCCTTTGTCCATGGGGATTCTCCAGGCAAGAATACTGGAGTGGGTTGCCATGCCCTCCTCCAGGGGATCTTCCCAACCCATGGATCAAACCCAGGTCTCCTGAATTGCAGCTGAGCCACCAAGGGAAGCCCAAGAATCCTGTAATGGGTAGCCTATCCCTTCTCCAGAAGAGCTTCCCAACGCAGGAATTGAACTGGGGGCTCCTGCATTGCAGGTAGATTCTTTACCAGCTGAGCCACAAGGGAAGCCCCTGCAGCAGGATACTGTAGTTGAAATTGAGGAATGAGCATCTCACCAACCTCATGCAAATTTAACTTTACTGGTTCATGGAATGGCCAGATTCTTTCAGGGTAACCATGGCAATAATCCGAACTTAGATTCACAATTGCACGTGAAATGACCAAGGGTTTGACGAATGGCATCTCCTTATCCAAATTAAGAAATAGAAAATGAGAGTGGGCTCCTGTGCAGATTAATGGACTACATTGTGCTTGTCAAACTCTCAGATTGATCAACCTATTATTCCATTAGGTAGACTCTTCCAAGAAACCAAACTAACTGATGTCAAATATGTCCTCTCTCCTTACACACTGGATCTGGTTGCTACTTCACTTTTCCTGAAACCTGGGATTCCATATTCCATAAAGGTTGCTGCTGCTGCTGCTGCTGCTAAGTCACTTCAGTCGTGTCCGACTCTGTGCGACCCCATAGATGGCAGCCCACCAGGCTGCCCCGTCCCTGGGATTGTCCAAGCAAGGACACTGGAGTGGGTTGTCATTTCCTTCTCCAGTGCACAAAAGTGAAAAGTGAAAGTGAAGTCACTCAGTCCAACTCTTAGCAACCCCATGGACTGCAGCCTACCAGGCTCCTCTGTCCATGGGATTTTCCAGGCAAGAGTACTTCCATCAAGGTTCAGTTCAGTTCAGTTCAGTCCAGTCACTCAGTCGTGTCCGACTCTTTGCGACCCCCATGAATCACAGCATGCCAGACCTCCCTGTCCATCACCAACTCCCGGAGTTCACTCAGACTCACATCCATCAAGTCGGTGATGCCATCCAGCCATCTTATCCTCTGTCGTCCCCTTCCCTTCATGCCCCCAATCCCTCCCAGCATCAGAGTATTTTCCAATGAGTCAACTCTTCGCATGAGGTCACCAAAGTACTGGAGTTTCAACTTTAGCATCATTCCTTCCAAAGAACACCCAGGGCTGATCTCGAGTTTCAGCTTTAGCATCATTCCTTCCAAAGAACACCCAGGGCTGATCTCCTTTAGAATGGACTGGTTGGATCTCCTTGCAGTCCAAGGGACTCTCAGGAGTCTTCTCCAACACCACAGTTCAAAAGCATCAATTCTTTGGCGCTCAGCCTTCTTCACAGTCCAACTCTCACGTCCATACATGACCACAGGAAAAACCATACTAGACCTTGACTAGACGGACCTTTGTTGGCAAAGTAATGTCTCTGCTTTTCAATATGCTATCTAGGTTAGATGATTATAAAATCTATTATGTTGGACAGACCGTAGGGGTGTTCACCGTGGGGGTGAGGAATAGTACAAGCCAATCACCACGTCTGTGATGAAAAACAGCAGTCTACACACGGTAATCATTTCACCCAATCAGTGGCATGACTGAGCACACAGGTGTGCACGCACGTGCTCACACGCATGCACGCACACACACATGCAGCTTACGTACAAGCACATGGCACAGTGTCAGGTTCTTATTAAAAAAGCAATATCTATACATTGAATTGAATGTAATTCATATTATATATCCCTGAAGTGGTTAAAGCACCAACTTAAGAGATCCACATTTGACTACTGAACTAAATTCTGCCAACGTTTTGCTTGGGGTTTAGTCTAGGTTTTCCTTTTGTAAAAGGTTCAACATTTACCACTGAAATGAATTTGGCCCAATAGGTCCAGGTGAGGGATGTGTTTGCCCATTTCGTGGGACCAGTAACCTTGAAAGCAAGAACAGTGGATAAAACTCAGAAAAAGACAGATCTGGTTCCAAGAAAAAGTACAACAAATTATACTGATGGAGTAGCTTCGTTTATGGTTAATATTCCCTCTGATGTGACAGCTCTGGAGTTTCACGTGAGCCGAGTTCTCATTTGTTGCATTTTCTAACAGCCCTTCAGTCTGTGTGGGAGCTAGAATACAGGAAAGATGAGGGAAATTTTATATGTAAGTCTAGTCAATTTCTCTGAAACTTTTGACTTACGGGCACAAGAAATATAACTTAATGTACTGAGTATCACGTAAAGGGTATGAGTTTGTCAATTTTATATTTTAGAAATAACTTTTTTCTTCTTATGCTAAATAGTGCTATTCAGATCTGGACAATTTAGGGTAAGAATTGCCAGTGGAATACAAGCACACAAATAGAGACTTCTTTCATCCATTATTTCCAGCTATTATCGTTTCTCCTTCAAGTCCCATGCTAACTCTACTAAAGAATAGCCTACATTCTCTTTCAGGGGGCACTGCGTATAACCTGGTGTGGGCCCTTGGACTCCACATTTCCTTGCTTTTTTTGTTTTGTTTTGTTCTTTATAGTCTCCATTTTGAAGCCATAATCCCTAACTTGCCCTCTAAATGAGGGTGATCCTCAGGGTTCTACTCGACTCTCTTCTCTTCCTACATGAGATTTTTCTCTATGGTTCCCATAGCTTATACTGAAGACTCATCCTAAACACTCAAGATTCTTATAGAACTGTCTCTTCATATCTTTTTCTTGCTCTTCTGAAGAAGCATAAACATCGCTTTGTCCAAAATTGAGTACTGCCTGCCAGCCTCAAGCCTGGGTCTCCTCCTCCTGCCTGTTTTAGTGAATGGCCCCACAGCCAGCCAGTTCGTCACCCTCCTCCCAGCCACTGTCCTCACTGTGCAAGGGCATGGAGTGATTTCTCTGACACAAATCTCATCCCAACTGACCCCTTGTTCTCCTCTCCAAACTCATTAGTCACCACTCTTTCTATCACCCTTCAATGCCGAGGACCAGCCCCGGCTGATCCAGGTATTCGAAGGGGAGACAGCGTTGGCGACTATTTATTTATTTATCAAAGATATAAACAGTAATAGAATGAGGATAGCTCAGTAGGAAAATTCAGTGGAGAAAAGAAGCTGAGTAGCTTGGTTTACGCGGGAGACCAATAAAACTTCAAGACAAGAAGTTTGCACCACTTACGTAGGCCGCAGGCGCCCTCTCGAATAGCGGAAGGTGCCTCACCCTAGACTCCTTCTCGAGTGGGTCTTAGCAGCCCAGGCATAATTAGTAAGCGTGGTGGGTTCCGCGCTCCAGATGGAGACTCAGCTGGAAGTTAAAGGGAAGAATGACATGGGGAGACCAAGCGTTGGTGAACAAGGCCCATAGCTTTATTTTTAACAGGGGCTTTTATACCCTAAGTTACACATAGAGGATAATAGGGGATGCAAAGTCAGCAGTCTTTGATTCTTATCAAAAACCAAGGTTTCTTTCCTGCAAATTTATCGTATACAAATGGTTTAGGTGATTTACATCATCTTCTGGCCAGAAGGCCTACTAACATTTTATGACTCTTGACAAGGACTTATCAACAAAGACTTATTTTCTCTAAGAGTAATTATTTTAAGGTTTGGCGCCATCTTCCAAAGATAAAATTGCATTCCTATAGGGCGGATGTGTTTGTTTACAACAAAGGAAAGAATTTATTACCTTAAGGGTCTAAAGTTACTAACACCAAGGCCACTACTTATTTTTTCTACATACCAACTATATTAATTAATACACATTCAAGGATACAATTCAGGGGATGTGAAAACTTGGCAACAAGCATTGGCTCATCAATGAAATCCTTTACTAGTTTATTCTGACAGTTTCTAACTCTCTGAGAGGCTCTAAAGCTATTTGAATATCTTAAGCTTCCTGTGCCTCTCGAGGCTGGGAGACTGTAAACAATCGTATGCATAGCTGCAGGAGTCCGGGTGAACTTGTCAGGCGAGTTAGAGAGCCATCTGAGGGGTTTGGATTTAAACACTCCTAATTGCCCAGGAACTTTATTAATTGGAGCTGAAAGTTAACTCTCTGATAGAGAGAGCAAGATGGTGGTAGGGGACAGCCCCCAGTAAAGTCAGAGGTGAGAGCACAAAGCAATAAAGTAGGCAGACTCTGGTTTTTTGGGGGGTAGATGCTCGAGAATATCCGGGCGGACTCCTAAGGCTCGATCCCGCCTTTGCGTATGCCGAGCCTCCTTCCTCATGACCTTTGTCATGAGCAGAATGCCTCACCGGCTCCCGGCACTTCAAACCCCAGCTACACTGGACAATTTGCAGCTCCCTAATGCTCTGCTCAGAGAAGGCAATGGCACCCCACTCCAGTACTCTTGCTTGGAAAATCCCATGGACAGAGGAGCCTGGTAGGCTGCAGTCCATGGGGTCGCTAAGAGTCAGACACGACTGAGCGACTTCACTTTCACCTTTCACTTTCATGCATTGGAGAAGGAAATGGCAACCCACTCCGGTGTTCTTGCCTGGAGAATCCCAGGGATGGCTGAGCCTGGCGGGCTGCCGTCTATGGGGTCGCACAGAGTCGGACACGACTGAAGCGACTTAGCAGCAGCAGCAGCAATGTTCTGCTGCCTCTTGCTACAAGGCCTTTTTACCCACCTTAGACTCTCCTTCCCAGTTTTTTGATTCTCTAACGCCTACATATTTGGGGGTCAGCTATTAAATCATATCTTCCAAGGAGCCTTCTCTAACTACCCTCTGCTGATCAAGGGAGGTATTCTTACCCATGAAAGTCTCATGGATTTCAAGTTTCTTGAGGGCAAGAGCTGTGTCTGTCTTGTTCATCTTTGTGTCCCCAGCATCTACCATAGTTCCTGACATACTATTCAGTTCAGTTCAGTTCAGTTCAGTCGCTCAGTCATGTCCGACTTTTTGCCACCCCATGAATTGCAGCACGCCAGGCCTCCCTGTCCATCACCAACTCCCGGAGTTCACTCAGACTCACGTCCATCGAGTCAGTGATGCCATCCAGCCATCTCATCCTCGGTTGTCCCCTTCTCCTCCTGCCCCCAATCCCTCCCAGCATCAGAGTATTTTCCAATGAGTCAACTCTTCACATGAGGTGGCCAAACTATTGGAGTTTCAGCTTTAGCATCATTCCTTCCAAAGAACACCCAGGGCTGATCTCCTTCAGAATGGACTGGTTGGATCTCCTTGCAGTCCAAGGGACTCTCAAGAGTCTTCTCCAACACCACAGTTCAAAAGCATCAATTCTTCGGCGCTCAGCTTTCCTCACAGTCCAACTCTTGCATCCATACATGACCACAGGAAAAACCATAGCCTTGGCTACACGGACCTTTGTTATCAAAGTAATGTCTCTGCTTTTCAATATGCTATCTAGGTTGGTCATAACTTTCCTTCCAAGGAGTAAGCGTATTTTAACTTCATGGCTGCAGTCACCATCTGCAGTGATTTTGGAGCCCCCAAAAATAAAGTCTGACACTGTTTCCACTGTTTCCCCATCTATTTCCCATGAAGTGATGGGACCAGATGCCATGATCTTCATTTTCTGAATGTTGAGCTTTAAGCCAACTTTTTCACTCTCCACTTTCACTTTCATCAAGAGGCTTTTTAGTTCCTCTTCACTTTCTGCCATAAGGGTGGTGTCATCTGCATATCTGAGGTTATTGATATTTCTCCTGGCAATCTTGATTCCAGCTTGTGCTTTTTCCAGTCCAGTGTTTCTCATGATGTACTCTGCATATAAGTTAAATAAGCAGGGTGACAATATACAGCCTTGATGTCCTCCTTTTCCTATTTGGAACCAGTCTGTTGTTCCATGTCCAGTTCTAACTGTTGCTTCCTGACCTGCATACAGGTTTCTCAAGAGGCAGGTCAGGTGGTCTGGTATTCCCATCTCTTTCAGAATTTTCCACAGTTTATTGTGATCCACATAGTCAAACGCTTTGGCATAGTCAATAAAGCAGAAATTGATGTTTTTCTGGAACTCTCTTGCTTTTTCCATGATCCAGCAGATGTTGGCAATTTCATCTCTGGTTCCTCTGCCTTTTGTAAAACCAGCTTGAACATCTGGAAGTTCACGGTTCATGTATTGCTGAAGCCTGGCTTGGAGAATTTTGAGCATTACTTTACTAGCATGTGAGATGAGTGCAACTGTGCAGTAGTTTGAGCATTCTTTGGCATTGCCTTTCTTTGGAATTGGAATGAAAACTGACCTTTTCCAGTCCTGTGGCCACTGCTGAGTTTTCCAAATTTGCTGGCATATTGAGTGAAGCACTTTCACAGCATCGTCTTTCAGGATTTGAAATAGCTCAACTGGAATTCCATCACCTCCACTAGCTTTGTTCATAGTGATGCTTCCTAAGGCCCACTTGACTTCACATTCCAGGATGTCTGGCTCTAGGTGAGTGATCACACCATTGTGATTATCTTGGTCGTGAAGATCTTTTTTGTACAGTTCTTCTATGTATTCTTGCCACCTCTTCTTAATATCTTCTGCTTCTGTTAGGTCCATACCATTTTTGTCCTTTATCGAGCCCATCTTTGCATGAAATGTTCCCTTGGTATCTCTAATTTTCTTGAAGAGATCTCTAGTCTTTCCCATTCTGCTGTTCTCCTCTGTTTCTTTGCATTGATTGCTGAGGAAGGCTTTCTTATCTCTTCTTGCTATTCTTTGGAACTCTGCATTCAGATGCTTATATCTTTCCTTTTCTCCTTTGCTTTTCACTTCTCTTGTTTTCACAGCTATTTGTAAGGCCTCCTCAGACAGCCATTTTGCTTTTTTGCATTTCTTTTCCATGGAGATGGTCGTGTTCCCTGTCTCCTGTACAATGTCACGAACCTCCGTCCATAGTTCATCAGGCACTCTATCTATCAGATCTAGTCCCTTAAATCTATTTCTCACTTCCACTGTATAATCATAAGAGATTTGATTTAGGTCATACCTGAATAGTCTAATGGTTTTCCCCACTTTCTTCTACTATTAGGGAACATAAAGTATTGACTGGCTAAATGCATATTTCTCTTTCCAGACCTACACAAGAGCCAAGTGTCACAGTCTCCCTTTACTCTAACAGCATGAACTGTGTTTTCTTTGTTCTTTTGTTCATTAGTTGTCGTATTACCTTCACTAGCAAATAATATCAAAATTTTCAGCTTCAGGAAAAACACAGATAGTTCCAATCTCTTGTTTGAGCTGGCGCAGCGTAACTCTTGTATTTATGAGTTCCGCACTACCCTGTACTTTGCCATCATGAACAGATGTTTACTCTCCTAGATTCTTCTCCCTGTCCCTTTCCTGAGAAGTAGGGAGATTATTCACCGCTATTTCCATTCACAACCAACATTGCTATTAACTTTTAAGAACAATTGCCACATTCCTACCCACATTTTCCCACTCCTCAAATTCCTAATTCCTACTAGCCTATGGCAGAAGGAAATGAGTCAGTAAGTTGGCATGTCATTTAAGAAAGAAGGTCAGCCCTAGGTCTAGGATCTTTTCTCTCTCTGTCTCTTTATATTGTTTATTTAATTTATTTATTTTGGCTATGTCGGGTCTTAGTTGCAGTACATGGAATCTTCATTGCATCATGCGAATCTTTTGTTGTGGAGATGGACTTTCTACTTGTGGTGTGTGGGCAGTGTGTGGGCTCCAGAGCATGTAGGCTTCAGTGGCTGGGGCACCTGGGCTCTCTAGTTGTGGCTCACAGACTTGAGCATGCAGGCTCAGTATCTGTAGCACGGGCTTGGTTACTCCACTGCATGTAGGATCTTAGTTCCCCAGTCAGGGATCAAATCGGCATCCCCTGCACTGCAAGGCAGATTTCTTAACCACTGGGCCATCAGGGAGGTCCCTGGGATCTTTCCTCTATTTTACTTCACTGGACTCTTCCACAGTTAGGCTAGACATTCACATTTAAGTTTATTATTTTTTAAAATCAGTAGTCTTTCTGTAGTTACTTGATAACATAGCTTATCATGATTAAGGCAATGGAACGCTAACTTCCCTTCTCATAAAATGTTTTCACAGAACCAGACCTGGCACTAAGTGAATGCTAGCTAGGTGCTAATGATTACCTCCCCCGCCACTACGACCACCGTCATCATTACTAGCAATGCAAAGTAAAGTATCGGTTTTACATTTTTTTGACACTATCTTCTTTAGGTTAGAAATGATGACCAGGCCTTCCAGGAGAATATCAGGCCAGCAGTGACTATCAAGCAGTAGCCTACTCATCACGCGGCCAAAGTTTCCTTTCGCTTAGCTGGACAGACAGGTACAAGAGTTTGCTTGTGGGAGAACATCTGAGCATAACGGTTACCCCTAAAAGTCCATACGTTGACAAGATTACACACTACAATTATGTGGTAAGTTCAGTATCTTACTCGCATCTAGTCCCCTACTTGCAACATTTTCTTTACTTACAGAAATAATCCTTTCAATATTCCTTACCCGACACACAGCACTTGTTGCTGTCGTTTAGTTGCTAAGTTGTGTCCAACTCTTTGTGACCCCATGGACTGTAGCCTTCCAGGCTCCTGTCTCCATGGGGTTTCCCAGGCAAGAATACTGGAGTGGATGGCTATTTCCTTCTCCAGGGGATCTTCCCGACCCAGGGATTAAACCCCCCTCTCCTGAATTGTCAGGTGGATTCTGTACTGCTGAGCCACCAGGGAAGCCCCAGCACAGGGCAGTATCCAGTGGATATTTAGCAAATGAATGGATGAACTTACATCATGCCTTAGAGTCCATAGAGCACATTCACAAACATCTTCTCCACAGAGTCTGATGACACCTTTTTGAGCTCAGCAGACAGTGAAACAGCCTGGAGAGGCTGAGTGACCTGCCATATTCACAGGTAGTTAGTGGTTTTAGGATTTCCTTCAAGATCTTCTGACTCCTAGACAGGTCTTCCTTCCAGGACACAATGCTCAGGATTTGATCAGAGCCTGCGTTCAGTCCCCAGACTCATCAGTGACCTCAGAAACGTTTTATGGCCAAGCAGAGCATTACCGAGCATTGGACTGCTAAGCCTTGCCAACATTCCTCAAGAACACACCATGTTTACAAAGGGAAGAGTTTGAGTCCTATGCTCAAGGACAGATACAGTGATTCCAAGCGCTTTTCATAGCTTCTCAAAATATACACTGGCAAGGATGGCAACATGATACACTGGAAAAGGCGTGGGCTCTGAGTCAACAAGATCAAGGTTCCTGCCTCGATAAATCTGCATTTAGAAGCGAACCTTTGAATACAAACAATTCCAAACTATCTTTCTTTCAGTAACTGACAACATCTTGTTTACTAAGCCGTTTGCTGGAATGAGCAATAGCCTTATTGATTCTGAGAGAGGTACCTTTTAATCTAACGGGACAGTTTACACCTGTGAGTTTCCATTTCTGTAACTACTAAGTGGGGTTAGTAAAGCCACAATACACAGCTGTGAGGGTTGAATGTGTTCAGAACGTGTGCCTGATGTATAGAAGATGCTTGATGAACATCAGTTCTCTTCCGTTTTATCACCTTCCTAGTTCATAGCTCAGCATTAGACCCAATCTGAGGCACATTTGTTGCTGTGTATTTTTAGATTTCCTCTAAGGGCAGAATTGTTGGAGAAGGCAATGGCACCCCACTCCAGTGTTCTTGCCTGGAGAATCCCAGGGACGGGGGAGCCTGGTGGGCTGCCGTCTATGGGGTCGCACAGAGTCGGACATGACTGAAGCGACTTAGTAGCAGCAGCAGCAGCAAGGGCAGAATTGTACACTTTGGCACAGAGAGGAGACTCCCAGGTTCATCTTACCAACTTCTAAACCACGTGACTCAACACACAGTCCCTGCAGCCTGTGCGCCGGCCCACTGTCTTGTCACAGGGAAGCAGCAGAGCAGGAGTGTTGGGCCCACTCTGTCTAAATGCTGCAGAAACGTGAGGTGGCCAGCTCCAGGCGGGCCGCAGATACTCTCCCCAGTGGAGTTCCTCTTGAATGACTGTTTAATCTCACACTAAGATACTTTCTTTTTCAATTAATTTTAGATCTGCTGCTGCTGCTAATCTCTGCACAGAGTAGAGTCAAACGAACTTGGTTGGTTAGAGTCAACCCCTTTAGTTATCCTTATAGGTATACAAAGGGTAACTGTCCAGTTAAATTACTTGCTAATTACTTTGTATTAGATGAACACATATTTGGGAATAGCCTCAATGAAATGCTAAAATGCAGTTTTCTCTGGGAATAAATTAAAACATAATTCAATCTACATTCAGCAACAAACTTTCAGGTGCAACCAATCCCAAACTATCTTCCTTTCAGTGACTGATGACACCATCGTGTTTATTAAGCCATTCGTTGGAATAAGCAATAACCTTACTGACTTTGGGAGAGGGTACCTTTTAAGCTAATGCATAAAACTAAAGTTTCTTGCTCACTCCAGGGAAGTTATATGACTGAAAATACTAGAGTTCTGGTGAGTCGAGTGTATTAATTAATTGGAAAAGTGATAAAGAGGGGAGCAGAAAATAGGGGCCTGGTTTGAGAAACTACATGGTTACCCATGAAAGCTGCAGCCATGAATCTCTCTTTGCTCACCTGCCCTTTCCCCCTCCTATCCCCTGATGCTGCTGCAGCTGCTAAGTCACTTCAGTCGTGTCTGACTCTGTGCGACCCCATAGACGGCAGCCCACCAGGCTCCCCCGTCCCTGGGATTCTCCAGGCAAGAACACTGGAGTGGGTTGCCATTTCCTTCTCCAATGCATGAAAGTGAAAAGTGAAAGTGAAGTCACTCAGTCATGTCCCCTAATAACCCATAAAAACTTCTTTTGGATGCCACAGATCATGGTCACAAATTTTGATGAGGAATCAACCCTTCTCATCAAAAATAATTCATTGAGTATCCTTATGCCCTCTGTGCTCCGCTCTATCCTGAGTGGAACAGTAAACTAGAGGGTGTCATCTGATTCAGAATCTAGAAACTAGGGCTGGTAAGGACCATGAGGGGTGGTCAGTATTTACTTATTCGTTCATTCATTCAACTGCTCAAAGGATATCTTATTAGTTAATGCATTGCATAAAGCTCCAAGAAAGGAGAGTGTAAACGGTTTTCTAGGAAGTTCCATATCAATGTTATACGCCTAAAGGCTTAGCTGTTGAACAGCGTGTATCTGTAGATACATGAGGTGAAAACTAGGGAAATCAAGAAAGGCTGGGAAAACTGGAGAATTAGATTTTAATATTCAGTCAGTGAATGACTTGAACAGTATCTGTAAGTCAATTGTTTCCCGTAATAGCCACTGAATGTTGTTTTTGAGGGAGTGATTTTCTTTCTGAACAGATACTTCAGACTTTAGATAAAGATGAGCCTGGCTGTGGAATAGGTGGTGGCAGCAATAATGCTGAAGTGTGCTACTGAGCAGGACTCACTGTCCTCACCAATGGAGATGCAGATGGCGCCCAACAAGATGGTAAGTAACAGTTCTCAGCCAGTTCACATGAATATGCTTTTTATAAAAACACACTACCTTTTCTGGACCCACATTGATTCTCCCTTTAAATCCTCACTGCTCCCACAGCATGATTTTTAAAACTAAGTCAAACTTTTAAAATTTTATTGTGGTAAGAACATTTAGCATGAACTTTTCCCAATAACAAATTAAGTGTACAAAGCATTATTTTTTCTTTTTAATTTACTTTTTTATTGACAGATAATTGCTTTATAGAATTTTGTTGTTTCCTGTCAAACCTCAGTATGAATCAGCCATAGGTATACATATATTCCCTCCCTTTTTGAACCTCCCTCCCATCTCCCACCCCATCCCACCCCTCTGGATTGATACAGAGCCCCTGTTTGAGTTTCCTAATCCATACAGAAATTTCCCATTGGCTATCTATTTTGCATATGGTAACGTAAGTTTCCATGTTACTCTTTCCATGAATCTCACCCTCTCCTCCCCTCTCCCCATGTCCATAAGTCTATTCTCTATGTCTGTTTCTCTATTGCTGCCCTGTGAATAATTCTTCAGTACCATTTTTCTAGATTCTGTACATGTGTGTTAGAATATGATATTTATCTTTCTCTTTCTGACTCACTTCATTCTGTATAATAGGTTCTAGGTTCATCCACCTCATCAGAACTGACTCAAATGTGTTCCTTTTTGTGGCTGAGTAATATTCCATTGTGTCTATATACCACAACTTCTTTATCCATTCATCTGTTGATGGACATCTAGGTTGCTTCCATGTTCTAGCTACTGTAAATAGTGCTGCAATGAACAATGGGATACATGTGTCTCTTTCAATTTTGGTTTCCTCAGGGTATATGCCTAGGACTGGGATTGCTGGGTCACATGGTGGTTTTATTCCTAGTTTTTTTTTTTTAAGAAATATCCATACCGTCTTCCACAGTGGCTGTATCAATTTACACTCCCACCAACAGTGTAACAGTGTTCCCTTTTCTCCACACCCTCTCCAGCATTTATTGTTTGTAGACTTTTTGATGATGGCGACACTTACTCCTTGGAAGGGAAGTAATGACCAACCTAGATAGCATATTCAAAAGCAGAGACATTACTTTGACAACAAAGGTCCATCTAGTCAAGGCTATGGTTTTTCCAGTAGTCATGTAGGGATGTGAGAGTTGGACTGTAAAGAAAGCTGAGCACCAAAGAATTGATGCTTTTGAACTGTGGTGTTGGAGAAGACTCTTGAGAGTCCCTTGGACTACAAGGAGATCCAACCAGTTCATCCTAAAGGAGATCAGTCCTGGGTGTTCTTTGGAAGGACTGATGCTAAAGCTGAAACTCCAATACTTTGGCCACCTCATGTGAAGAGTTGACTCATTGGAAAAGACTCGATGCTGGGAGGGATTGGGGGCAGGAGGAGAAGAGGATGACTTCGGGGGCAAGCTCCGCCCGTGGCAAAGGTCATGAGGAAGGAGGCTCGGCATACGCAAAGGCAGGATCGAGCCTCAGGAGTCCCCCTGGAAATTCTCGAGCATCTACCCCCAAAACCAGAGTCTGCCTACTTTCTGCTTTGTGCTTTCACCTACACCTCTGACTTTACAGGGGGCTGTCCCCCACTACCTCTCTCTGAAAAAAGAGTTAGCTTACAGCTCCAGTTAATAATTCCTGGGTGTGACAGTGTTTCAACCTACAAACTCCTTTGGAAATCCTCTAGCCTGCCTGAATAGGTTTTTCCGGCCACATGTGATTGCTCAGAGCCTCCCAACTGTGAGAGGCATGAGATGTTCTAAACTGTCTAAACACAGATTCTTTTGAGCAGTTAAAAGATTGATTAGAAATTGTATTGGTGAAGGGTTTTTCACTTCTTGGGCCAATGTTTGCTGCTAAGTCTCCATATTCCTTACCTGCTGTGTCCCTGGCAGTGTATTGATTAATATAATTGGTGTAAGTCGTAGCCTCAATGTTTGTAACCTTAGACCCTTGAGTTAATTCTTTTCTTGATTGAGCCCACCTCACCTTTGCCCTATAGGAATGTAGCTTTGTCCAATGCTTTTTTGGAGGCTGGTGCCTGACTTTGGAATAATCACCTTTAGAGAAAGATAAGTTTCTTAAAATGTTAACAGGCCTCCTGGCCAGAAGATGATGTAATTCACCTGAACTTTTGCATATGATAAGTTTGAAAGCCTGGCTTCGATTAGGACCAGGAACTGCTGTCCTTGCATGACTCCACCCCTTCCCCCATTATCCTCTATGCACAACTTAAGGTATAAAAACTACTTTGGAAAATAAAGTGCGGGCCTTGTTCACTGAAACTTGGTCTCCCCATGTCGCGCTCTCTCTCAAATTCTGGCTGAGTCTCCATCTGGAGCGCGGAACCCACCATGCTTGCTAATTATGCCTGGGCTTCTAAGATCCGACCGGGGAGGCCTGTGTCTCCTCTCCTTCGGGAGAACGGAAGGACGCCTGCGGCCTATGTAAGTGGTGCAAACTTCTTGTCTTGAAGTTTTATTGGTCTCCCGCGTAAACCAAGCTACTCCTCTTTTCTCCACTGAATTTTCCTACTGAGCTATCCTCATCCTATTACTCTTTATATCTTTGATAAAATATTTAAATAAATAGGTTGCCGACGCCGTCCCCACTTCGAATACCCTGGATCAGCTGGGGCTGGTCCCCGGCAGATGACAGAGGATGAGATGGCTGGATGGCATCACTGACTCGATGGACGTGAGTTTAAGTGAACTCCGGGAGTTGGTGATGGACAGGGAGGCCTGGCGTGCTGCGATTCATGGGGTCACAAAGAGTCGGACATGACTGAGTGACTGAACTGAACTGATTCTGAGCGGTGTGAGGTGATATCTCACTGTGGTTTTGATTTGCATTTCTCTAATAATAAGTGATGTTGAGCATCTTTTCATGTGTTTGTTAGCCATCTGTATGTCTTCTTTGGAGAAATGTCTGTTTAGATCTTTTTCCTACTTTTTGATTGGGTTGTTTGTTTTTCTGGCATTGAGTTGTATGAGCTGCTTATACGTTTTGGAAATTAATCCTTTGCCAGTTGTTTCATTTGTTATTATTTTCTCCCATTCTGAGGGTTGTCTTTTCACCTTGTTTATAGTTTCCTTTGCTGTGCAAAAGCTTTTAAGTTTAATCAAGTCCCACTTGTTTACATTTGTTTTTATTTCCACTACTCTAGGAGGTGGGTCATAGAGGCTCTTGCTTTGATTTATGTCATTGAGTGTTCTGCCTATGTTTTTCTCTATGAGTTTTATAGTTTCTTGTCTTACATTTAGGTCTTTAATCCATTTTGAGTTTATCTTTGTGTATGATATTAGGAAGTGTTCTAATTTCATTCTTTTACATGTAGCTGTCCAGTTTTCCCAGCACCATTTATTAAAGAGGCTGTCTTTGCCCCATTGTATATACATACAATGAATATACTTGGACTTGATTGACTATTTCCTTTTTCATGTTGGGGAAATTTTCAACTATAATCTCTTCAAAAATTTTCTCATACCCTTTCTTTTCCTCTCTTCTTCTGGGACCCCTGTTATTCAAATGTAGGTGCATTTGGTATTGTCCCAGAGGTCTCTACAAGTATCCTCAGTTCTGTTCATTCTTTTTACTTTATTCTGCTCTTCAGAAGTTATTTCCACCATTTTACCTTCCAGCTCACTGATTCATTCTTATGCTTCAGATAATTCTGCTATTGATTCCTTCTAGAGTATTTTTAATTTCAGTAACTGTGTTGTTTGTCTGTGTATGTTTATTCTTTAATTCTTCTAGGTCTTTGTTAACTGATTCTTGAATTTCTCCATTTTGTTTTCAAGGTTTTTGATCATCTTTACTATCATTATTCTGAATTCTTTTTCAGGTAGTTGGCCTATTTCCTCTTCATGTATTTGGACTTTCCTTCATTTGTGTAGTATTTCTCTGTCTTTTCATTATTTTTTTAAAAATTATTGTGTTTGAGGTCTCCTTTTCCAATTCAAGGTTGAATTCTTTCTTCCTTGTGGTTTCTGCCTTCCTGAGGTTGGTCCAGTTGTTTGTGTAAGCTTTGGATAGGGTGAGATTTGTGCTGAGTTATGGTTTGTTTGTTTGTTTTTCCTCTGATGGGCAAGGCTGAGTGAGGTGATAATTTTGTCTGCTGATGATTGGGTTTGTATTTTTGTTTCGTTTGTTGTTTGGATGAGGCGTCCTGCACAGGGTGCTACTGGTGGTTGGGTGGTGCCGGGTCTTGTGTTCAAGTGGTCTCCGTTGTGTGAGTTCTCACTATTTGATGCTCCCTAGGGTTAGTTCTCTGTTAATCTAGGGTCTTGGAGTCAGTGCTCCCACTCCAAAGCCTCAAGGCTTGATCTCTTTTTGAATCAAGCTTCTTCATGTACCAGAGAATTCCTTATAAAGCCTTCTGTATGTTTGAATCACTGTTTCATATTTAAAACATACACTGGTCCCAGTTTCCAGAATCCCAAGAGAGCAGAGGAAAACATGGCTTTTCCTGAAAGAACTGGGCACAACTTACAAAGCATTGTTGTTGCCTAGAGGTACAGGGTTGTACAGCAGCTCTCTAGAGCTTATTCATCTCACTTAATTGAAACGTTATTCTCATTGATTAGTAACACTCTATTTCCCCCTCCCCTGAAAGTGAAAAGGAAAGCCACTCAGTCGTGTCTGACTCTTTGTGACCCCATGGACTATACAGTCCATGGAATTCTCCAGGCCAGAATACTGGAGTATGTAGCTGTTCCCTTCTCCAGGGGATCTTCCTAACCCAGGGATTGAACCCAGATCTCCTGCATTACGGGCAGATTCTTTACCAGCTGAGCCACCAGGGAAGCCCTCTCCCCTAGCACCTGACAACTACCATTTCACTCTTTGATTCTATGAATTTGATTGTTTAGATACTTCATTAAGTAGAATCATACTATTTGTCTTTTTTCATTTCATTCCTCAAGGTTGGTCCATGTTGTTGCATAATGCAGAATTTTCTCTCTCTTTTAATGAATAGTAATTCAGTGCATATATATATATATATATATATATATATGTATATATATATATAATAAAGAAAATTTGTATACATACACACAATGGAATATTATGTGTTTATATACATATTTATGTACATTTCCTTTATTCATTCATCTGTTAATGGACATTTAGGCTGTTCATACATGTTGGCTATTGTGAATAGTGCTGCAGTGAACACAGAGTGCTAACATCTTTTTGAGACCCAGATTTCAATTTTTGGATAATTACCCAGAAATAGGACTCGGAGAAGGCAATGGCACCCCACTCCAGTACTTTTGCCTAGAAAATCCTATGGACTGAGGAACCTGGTAGGCTGCAGTCCATGGGGTCGCTAGAGTCGGACACAACTGAGCGACTTCACTTTCACTTTTCACTTTCATGCATTGGAGAAGGAAATGGCAACCCACTCCAGTGTTCTTGCCTGGAGAGTCCCAGGGACGGGAAGCCTGGTGGGCTGCCGTCTATGGGGTCGCGCAGAGTCGGACACGACTAAAGCGACGCAGCAGCAGCAGCAGCAGAAGTAGGATTGCTGGGTCATACGGTAGTGCTATTTTTACTTTTCTGAGGAACTTCCACAGTTTCTCAAGTAGCTGCATCATTTTGCATTCCCACCAACAGTGTGCAAATGTTCTTTTTTCTCCAGATCCTCTCCAACACTTATTGTCTTTTTTTTAAATAAGAGCCATTTTGATAGGTATTAGGTGATATTGTGGTTTTGCATTGATAATTAGTGACTTGGAGTGTTTTTTTCATTCATGTTGGCCATTTTTATGTCTTTCTATGGATAGGGACTGGACTTTACCGATCTTTTGTTCCCAAGCTGCGAGACGGAAGGCACTCACTAAACCTGTTTTAAAGAAACGAATAAAACAACCTTAAAAATGCATGCATTCACTGATTTTTGTCTTGTACTTGTAATTCTTGAGGTAATACTTCTGCGAAGAGCAGATAATGTGTGCCACCAAGAACTCTGCTCACTCTACGCCTGTGCACGCCTGTACAGAAGGAGTATATAGATCAGAATTGTGGGAGCGGGACATGCTCTCTGATAAAATGTGCTCAGTCTAATTCTCTAAACTGATAATTTATGTTATTTGATGGAAGTATTTATTCTGGGGGATGTTCTCTCTATTTTGTTACAGATGGATCATTTAAGAAAATTCTCCAATCAAGAAGAAATTTGAAAGAGAAAATTGAAAATCTAGGTGGTTCAAAGATTTTTGTTGTTTTCAGAGTTATAATGGAATAACTCAGGATCTGCTGCATTCTAACCGATTGATGTAGGGCAGTTGAAAAAGATCTGTGGGCACTTCCAACTTTTACTTTCCACAGGGGTAAAGCAGAATGATAAATTAATCACTAGTTATTTAGCACAGTCTTGATCTAAAGGAAATAGGTTACCAGTATGGCCTTTCTCTATAATTAGAGTTAGTTATTAATTGTCTCATAGATTTTACTCTCTATCAGAGTAACTGGTACCCAGTTAAATGCATGGCTTCCATTAAATTCTTGCAAAAGCTAGGTATGATGGACTTCAGGATGAAATAATAATCAGTTCAGTTCAGTTGCTCAGTCATATCTGACTCTTCCTGACTCCGTGGACTGCAGCACACCAGGCTTCCCTGTCCATCACCAACTCCTGGAGCTTGCTCAAACTCACGTCCACTGAGTCGGTGATGCCATCCAACCAAGTCTTCCTCTGTCGTCCCCTTCTCCTCCTGTCTTCAGTCTTTCCTAGCATCAGGGTCTTTTCCAGTGAAATCATAATAGCCAACATTAATTAGATGCTTACTCTGTGCCAGGTGTTTTTAAGACTTATCATCAGATTTTCTCATTGAACACTCATCCCAATCACACGCAGTAGGTACTCTCAATACTCCCATTTTCCAGATAAAGACATCAGGGTGTAGAGAAATTAATAATGATTAATATGCCTAATGTCACACCAGGCAAGAATACTGGAGTGGGTAGCTGTTCCCTTCTCTAGAAACTATACTATCAGAGTGTTAGTCACTCAGTCGCGTCCAACTGTTTGTGACCCCATGGACTGTAGCTTGCCAGGCTCCTCTGTCCATGAAATTCTCCAGGCAAGAATACTGGAGTGGGTAACCATTCCTTTCTCCAGGGGATCTTCCTGATCCAAGGACTGAACCCAGGTCACCCACATTGCTGGCAGATTCTTTACTGCTGAGCCACAGCTCTCTTTTTCAGTACACCCGATGTCACAGGGTAGTGTGACGCACAGACAGAATTTAAACCCAGGTCAGATAGATAGTAGATCCCACTGCACTGGTGACCACTGTGCTCTACTGGAAACTACTTCTTTTCTTTGGTGTATTAATGTTTAAGACCTATCCAGATTATTTGGAAGATGGGTCTGAAAAATCCAATTCTTATATACCATTTAAATTTCAGATACACTATTAATAATGTTAATTATTAATTATTGGAGGAGTTACAGATACTGTGTTGTCATAACCGTAATAGCAACAACAAAGTTTCCTCCCATTTCAGCAGGTACATGCCTAAACAGTATCATTAGAAGACAGTATATAAGGAACAGTGTTTTTTAGAATCAGAGCCCATGTTTGGATCTTGGCTTCCAAGATATAGCTATGTGACCCTAGCCACATTACTTCATCTCTCCAAGCCTCAGTTTTTTTCTTACGCAAAATGGAGACAATTTCTCTCTGTCTTGCAGACTAAAGAGAATTAAATGAATTATGAGAGTTAAATAAGATTATGCAGGTAAAGCACTTAGCTCAGGAGGAATTCAATAAACAGTCACCCATAATGCTTCATTCTTGCCAAAGCCATAGTCTGACCTCGGCTAGGCAGAAATTATTATAATCATAATAATGGCAAAGTAAGCTTCTGAAAACTGAGCTATCTTGCCAAGTCCAAATGACTGGGAGAGATGGGTCCGCCACAAGTATCAGAGCTTCTATTCTGTGGTCCAGTGACCTTTGCACTTCATGATACTGCCTCTTGGCTTCAGGTCTGGTTCTGTCACTTAGCAGCTGGACCCACTTGGACAAGCCCCTTCTGCTCTCTCCATTGCTGTTTCCTCATGTCTGATGAAGAAGCACAATACGTGCATGCTCAGTTATGTCTGACTCTTTGCAATCCCATGGACTGCAGCCCATCAGGCACCTCTGTCCGTGGAATCTTTCCAGGCAAGAATACTGGAGTGGGTTGTCATTTCCTACCCCAGGGGATCTTCCCAACCCAGGGATCAGACCCGGATCTCTTGCACCCCCTGCATCGGCAGGCAGATTCTGTACCACTGCACCGCCTGGGAAGCCAAGAACATGACCAGGTCTAAAGTCCCAGTCCACAGCTTTTGAGAAGACAGAAGAGGAGAGCAGCCTAAATGAAAGCTCTTGTTCTTCTATTCACCCACTCAGACTTCATACTGACCGTGGCTTGATTGTCTTGGCCATGTCCAAGTGGAGGGTGACTGTTTAAGGGTTTTGAAACCAATCATACAGTCTAATTGAAAAAAACTCTAGGGATGTTTACAAGATGTTTACAAGATACAGGGTAAGACTTAGGTGTTCATGATGACTGTCTTCAAGGAATGGGTGCATATATGGCTTTTTCTATATAAAAGGATTAACTGTGAGTAGGGCTTCCCTGTTGGAGCAGATGGTAAAGAATCTGCCAGCAACTTGGGAGATTTGAGTTCGGTCCCTGGAGAAGGAAAATATCCTGGAGAAGGAAATGGAAACCCACTCTAGTATTCTTGCCTGGGAAATTCCATGAATGGAGAAGCCTGGTGGACTACAGTCCATTGGGTCACAAACAGTTGGACACGACTAAGCAGCTAACGCTTCACTTCACATAACTCTGTGAGTACCAATAAGCGAATCAGTAATAGGAGTTAGATCGTTAGATTTTGATTTAGAAGATATAAGGGAGAGTTTTCCAACCATTAGACTCTCTGTTATGGTACAGGCTGTCTGGGGAGAGAATACCTTCCCGTTCTAGGACTAGTGCGCAGGGGCTCGTCCACCACCGGTACTGGATGGAGTGGGGCAAGGGGGCAGGAAGCTGGCAGCAGCTCCTAAGTCCAGCCCTGAAACTTTGAATCTGCACTTGGCTAAGGGCAGTTGTATCATCTCAGCATCCACATTCAAACACCCTCTGATCCGGAAGTGATGTTCTGGTGGAGCCCATCGGCCGGAAGAGACGTGCGAGCAGAGGGCTGCGCGCATTACCATCAGCCAGAAGTGTCAGAGCTTTCACTGGGTGTTGCAACCTGGCAAACAAAGTGAGGTTGGAGGAGTCTTTCATCCCTGTAATTCTGGGAAGGCAAGGTACATGTCAGAACTCCTACTCCATGTGCAGTGCAGGAAGAGGCCACTAGGCAGAGTTTGTGCTGCCATGGGAAGGAGCACTTCTAAACTTGGCTTAATGTAGGAAAAGTGAAGTATAAACTTCTTCAGTTCAGCTTAAAAAGCTGAGTGGGCAGAGGTGGTAATACTAGCTTGGACACCACTCGTCCCAGCTCTGTCACAAACCCACAATGTAGCAGCTGCACACCATTTTTTTTTAATTCCCTAAGAGCTAATGAAAAAGTTGGCTTAAAGCTCAACATTCAGAAAACGAAGATCATGGCATCTGGTCCCATCACTTCATGGGAAATAGATGGGGAAACAGTGGAAACAGTGTCAGACTTTATTGTTTTGGGCTCCAAAATCACTGCAGATGGTGACTGCAGCCATGAAATTAAAAGATGCTTACTCCTTGGAAGAAAAGTTATGACCAACCTAGATAGCATATTCGAAAGCAGAGACATTACTTTGACAACAAAGGTTCGTCTAGTCAAGGCTATGGTTTTTCCAGAAGTCATATATGGATGCGAGAGTTGGACTGTGAAGAAAGCTGAGCACTGAAGAATTGATGCTTTTGAACTGTGGTATTAGAGAAGACTCTTGAGAGTTCCTTGGACTGCAAGGATATCCAACCGGTCCATTCTGAAGGAGATCAGCCCTGGGTGTTCTTTGGAAGGAATGATGCTAAAGCTGAAACTCCAGTACTTTGGTGACCTCATGCGAAGAGTTGACTCATTGGAAAAGACTCTGATGCTGGATGGGATTGGGGGCAGGAGGAGAAGGGGATGACAGAGGATGAGATGGCTGGATGGCATCACCAACTCGATGGATGTGAGTCTGAGTGAACTCCAGGAGATTGTGATAGACAGGGAGGCCTGGCGTGCTGCGATTCATGGGGTCGAAAAGAGTCGGACACGACTGAGCGACTGAACTGAACTGAACTGAAGAGCTAATTTGTAAAATGAAATATTTGACTAAATGATTCTGTGATATTCATTCTGTGTGTCCATCACTGGCCATGCACAATACTTAAAGTCTTGCTTAAAGACAGTATTATAGTTTGAAGAAACAATATGTTATTACTTCATTTGCTACAAAGCATCAACAAGAAATAACAGAAGTAGAAGGAACCCCATAAGCGTGTGTATTAGTAGCAAAGAATTTCCTTTAGTTCAGTTTCACATGATTTGAGTGGTAAATACTGATGAGTGCAATTTACTTAAATCTTATTTAATTTTACTGACTACCTTTTAGCCTATTTTCTTTGGTTTCTTCTTAATTCTAGCTGTACTACCATGAAGATCATGCAAGTCAATGTAGAGGATAACTAAGAAAAACATTGCAATTTTAGTTTAATTTTGTACTTTAAAAAAAGTCAATGACTTTACATTTTTATTATTTTAAAAATCTTTTATTAAAATTTTTCCAGTTTTATTGAGATATGATTAACACATAACATTGTATAATTTTCAGATATACAACATGATGATTTGAATTGTATGAATACTGTGAAATGATTGCCACAATAAGTTTAAGATACATTACCTCTTATAATTACAAATTTTTCTTCCTTGTTAAATAGGTCTTAAAAAGAATTTAACAACTTGCTTGTACTTTTTCTCTGAAACTGTAAAAACATATAAATAAGTTAGCTCTGAAAAATATTTTAAGATATAAAACATCTTAAATTCTCAGCAATAGTTACAGGGAAATTCTCATGTAACTTATTTACATATATAATGCATATATTTTCATGACTTAAAATTTGAAAGTAATACAACGTACAGACTTTTAAAATGCCAAAAAAAAATTTATCAGGAAATCAACAAAAAGTTTAAGAATAAGCATTAAAAAACCTGTTAATTTTCTTACACTACCCCTTCCCTAGAGTGTTAACACTGTGAACAGATTTCTAAATGGGATCATATTAATAAATGTGATACTGCATTTCTTCAATGTGCTTTTTAGAAATGTTAGAAAAATATCACAACTTACTTCCACATTAGTACACAGGAAGTAATAGTGTGAAGTATAAAGTAAAAATCCCTGACCTCACTACCCACCTGCTTCCCAAGATATTGTAGTTGTTTACATTTTTATATCCTTCCAGAAATTTTCTATGCCCATCAACATTTATATCTACATCTATATCTATACCTCTATATATTTTGTTCTTCCCACTCCAGTACTCTTATCTGGAAAATCCCATGGATGGAGGAGCCTGGTAGGCTGCAGTCCATTGGGTCGCTGAGGGTCAGACCCGACTGAGTGACTTCACTTTCACTTTTCACTTTCATGCACTGGAGAAGGAAATAACAACCCACTCCAGTGTTCTTGCCTAGAGAATCCCAGGGACGGAGGAGCCTGGTGGGCTGCCGCCTATGGGGTCGCACAGAGTCAGACACGACTGAAGCGACTTAGCAGCAGCAGCAGCAGCATGGGTTATTACCATTCTGCTCCTTGATTTTTATACTTAATATATTTTAGACACTTTAAATCAAGAATTTTGTTTTTCTATTTAGATATAACAAAAATTAAATGTTTGGTAAAATTCCTTAAAATTTTTAATTAAAAGTTGAATGACATACTTTAACAAATCACTGTATTGTATATTATGTTACCCTATCTTTTTATATTTCTAATTTAGATGTATCGAACACATACATAAGAATTGCAAGCAGAATTTGCTTGGAAAATTGGTTATGGAAAGTATATCATGTTCCTCAAAGGTATTCTAAAACTTTACTTTTAATTGCCTTAAGAAATTTTAATTATCCGAGCCTGACAGATAAATGGTCTGTCAGTCTTCCAAGGATTCCCTGGTAATTAAGGAGAGCACTGACATTTGGTCACAGTTATTTCGGTTGATCATTGAGTTGGTTTTTTCCCTCAGCACTTAGAAGAATTAATGATCTTTGCAGAAGAGTACTAATTCACTTGGCTTCCCTGGTGGCTCAGTGATAAAGAATCCACCTGCCGATGCAGGAGACCCAAGTTTGATCCCTGGGTCCAGAAGATCCCCACGCCAGGATTCTTACTTGGAAAATCGCAGGAACAGAGGAGCCTGGCTGGCTACAGTTTATGGGGCCACAAAATAGTGGACACGACTTAGCAACTAAACAATAATAACAACTTTACTCACCTTAAACTTTTACTAAGCAAGTAGTTTAGGGTGGTCTGGGCTTTGCATTTCTACATAATTATTTGAGTCTTTCTAGACAACTGCTTTGTAATAAACACTCTAACAATATATCATCCATTTTGGTATGTATTAAAGTACTGTAAATACTCCAAAGCTACTTATCTAACAAATAAAAGGAGTGTTATTTTCCTCACATAATAAACACACACTGTGAAACGATGGTGATCTGTAGGCCTTGGGAAGCAGTCAGTTTCTGTTCAGTTATCATGACCTGTCTGATGCACAACAGCCTCCTTTATGCCATTTCCCCATCTAAAACCACGTCTCCTTGACCTACCATGCAGGGTCTCTGCAGATTAAGACACCCTCCGCAGTGCTCTTGCTTACAGCTCCAGCTTATCTGCCAGCAACCCTCACCACCATCCCCCTACTGTGCACTTTCTGTATCATCAGCACCTGCTCTTTGCAGTCTTCATACTCTTTCCTTGAAGTCCTCTTTCTTAATCAACCCCCACCTCACCCCTGGCGATCTGCATTTCACATTTAACAACCCAGCTCAGACATTGAGCTCTCCAAAAAGTGGCCCCAAAGAATTAAATACTTCTCTGCATTCTCATTACAGTCTGTACATGCTAATATTGAAGCCCTTATTACCCTCTGTGATAACGTGCTTGTTTACCTATTTCTCTCCTTTTATTGAGTGAATTCCTTCAAGGCAGACCCTCTATTACTTATTCCTATACTCGGTCTTAGGACTGTACTATGCACATGCTAGACACTTAGGAAATGTCCTTGGAAAAGACAACTAACCAATGGACTCTGGTGTTAGGAAAATTCCTTTTGTTTCAGCTCTTTTGTATACTCTACTTTTCTTAGTAGGGGTCACTGAATGTAATTTAATTTTTATTTGCTAATTTACCACAGTCCTTTCAATGTATGGCAATGAAAACAAAAAGAGGGCCTATAGTCTAGGCTGAACCAGTTCACTCGGGCTGCTATACGAGCATACCACAGACTGTGGCTTACAGACAACAGAGATCCACTTCTATCAGTCATGGAGCCTGGGAAGTCCAAGGTCAAGTTACCAGCAAATCCAGTGTCTGACGAGAGACTGCTTTCTGGTTCATGCACGGCTGTCTTTCATTCCAGCCCCTCATGGCAGAGGGACAAGGGAATTCCCAGGGGTCTTTTTTTAAGGGCACTAATCTCATTCATGAGAGTTTTACCCTCATGACCTAATCACCTCCCAAAGACCACACCTCCAAGTAACAGCACTTAGGGAATTAAATTTCAACATATGAATTTGGGGGTGGGCATTCAGTCTGTGGCAAACCATATGTATCTGCCTCATCTAAACAGATTTGACCTACACACACAGCACTTTCAAGTGGCTCAACCTAATAGATATTCAGGTGATTGGTCTGATATGTAAGAGGACCTTGTCAGCCTCTGTTCTTTTCTTACTTCATTCCCACCTGTCGCCACTGATTTAGCTTTGTCTGTGGTTTGCCTAAAGACCCCATATGGGAAAAGCACAAATATTCTAATTCATAGGAGAGCATGTTAAATTGATTCCAAGTTAATGAAGAATCACCTATGTTTGATGGCTTTGAAATATTTTATTTTCCATCAGGCATCAGCTAGAGTTGATACTACCTGATTTTCTAACTACCTGGGAAATTCAAGCTGTTGGTGTTTCAAATAAAGGTAAGCAGCTAGAGGGACACACTGAATCAGGGGGCAGTTTGTTCATCACGTTTGTCGTTTTATCAACAGTTCAACCAGGACTTTGGCAATGATATATTTTAGACTCTCATCCAAACCTAGAATAAAAGGAAATATCTAGGTATGTGGGCATACTTTGTTCATTTAAAGTTTTTACAGGCCAGCCATCATGTTGTGAGCAATGATTTCAAGTTCCAGCTTTCCTAAAATCTTTCTGATTTGCTGGGGGGTTGAGGTAGGGGATTAAAAACAAGTCTCATTACTGAGTTCTCCCCCAAGTTATGGGTAACAGTACACACCCATACCATTTGTAAAATTATTTTTAAAGAAAATTTATTTGATTTTTCACAAGTCAATATTTTCACCCAATAAATGGGTTCCATAATAATTAATGACTTTTTTGCTACATTGAAAAACAGGATTGGGACAGACTGTTAAAAAATATCTATGCAACTGGGTAACCAGAACACCAACAGCAGCAACACAAGAGCAACAATCTGATAAAGTTAAGAGGATATTAAGTTCATCATTAAAAACAAAAAAGTAAGCACAGTACTGTATCACAAAGAGAAATAGCAAAGGTAGCTTGACAGGAAGCGATGTGAGGTAGGGCTGAGGTGGCTGAGTTATGAAGACTATGAAGTGCACAGACATCTGGGCGAGCCGGGCCAGATTGAACCAAGAGGGAAATGTCACAGTGCTGTCTTTCTCATCTGTTTGCTGCATCCAGCTGGTTCATGTACTTTGTGTTCAGCTGCTCTTATGTGGTAGCAAAACCTTTAAAGTGCTAGGGGGAAAGTGCATACGAATCAGTGGGATACACTGCTCCCATTCCCTTACTTATCAGTCATTATGAGCGCAGCAACGTTCAGTCCTACAGCTACATGTGGTGGGCGTGCTGTGTTGTGTTAAGTCGCTCAGTCACGTCCAGCCCTTTGTGACACCATGGACTGTAGCCCAGCAGGCTCCTCTGTCCACGGGGATTTTCCAGGCAAGAATACTGCAGTGGGTTGCCGAGCCCTCCTCCAGCAGATCTTCCCAACCCTGGGATTGAACGAGGTCCCTTGCATTGCAGACAGATTCTTTACCGTCAGAGACACGAGGGAAGCCCATATGTTGTGGGTATATGTTTCTACCATAGAGCCTCAATGTAAATTACTCCAGAGCTAATGGAAGTGACTCCATGTTCTTTTCTGCTTTCTTTGTTGTTTGTTTTTATAAGTTCATGAATATTGGTATAACTATAAACTCTGACTATATATTTGATGAGATTAAAAAAATAACCATTGTTTTTGAGGGTGGGGTTTTTAAAAAGGAAGTTATTGTTTTAGAGACATAAATAAATGGAAATGTTTATAAATAAAATAATACGCTGCTGCGATTTGCTTCAGAATAATTCAGGGAGTGCTAGATGAGGTGGGAATAGAGGGAAAAAAACACACCATGAGTTGATAATTACAGAAGCCGGGTAGTAGACCATTCTCTCTACTTTTTATATAGGCTTGAACTTTTCTGTAACAAAAAGTTTTTTTAACTTTACAGGTAATCATAATACTCTTCTGAAATCTTATATGTTTGTTTAGGTGTTTCAGACTAGAGAGAAGATTTTGCTTGTCCTGTTCACCACTTATCTGCTTTGGCCAGTATGCGGGCTGGCCCTTGGCAGACTCTCAATATATTAATTGATGAGGGGGAAAAAAAGTCACTAAGTAGAACTTTCAGGAAGAGAGAGAAAAAAGGAAACTCAATTCGTGTTTTTCTTCTCCTCCAAATAAAGAACATATAAGAATTTTAGAGAAGGGCAAGCACTCTGGGAGCGCCACGGCACACCTCTGTGCCCCGCCGCCCCTCGCAGGGCTGTGCACGGCTGATGCACTGCGGTTGCAGGTGTACACAGATGATTTCCCGGCCAAAAACAACAGTGTTACGAGAGTCCATGAAAAGGGCCAATCTCCAGCACGAAAACTCCGGGAGCTTGAGTGAGTAGGCAAGTGTGGCAGGAGAACCAACGGCTGGGAAGCCCGATGGCGAAAGCCCCGCACGTGGCTCACTGCACCGAGTGCGGGCTGCCCCGCGCACCGGGGGTGGGGAGCGGGAGGGGAGACACGAAAGACTCGGACTGTGTGTGACTCACGTTCCACCTCGGAAGCTCAGTGGAGGTTCTGGAGAGGGTCAATTCGTATTTCTGTTGAGAATGATGGGAGGCGAGAAACGTCTGCCTTCCGTAAATCGACAGCAACTCTAAGAGGCTGGCGGTTGCCGGTGGTGGGGATGGACTAGGCGTATGTGGAATGTCTGCTTACTGGGTGGGAGGCTTTATTTCAAAGCAATGAAAATAGTTTGGAAGTAGATAAACGTGGAGGTTGCAGAGCTTTGTCAGTGTACTAAATGTCACTGAATTGTTCACTGTGAAATGGTTAATTTTCTGTTAGTGAATTTCACCTCAGTACAGAAACTGCAGAAACGCTAGTGTTGGAGCCAGGAGTGGAAGGCGGCCCCTCTGTAAAAATAGGAAGGTTGGCAGATAAAATCATCCGTGAGTTGATGGCATGGCTAAAACTAGAACCTTGGTCTTTTGATTTCCAGGACCGTGCTCTTTTTACTAAAAAAAAAAAAGAAAAAGAAAAAAGGTTCCAAATGCTCTGGACCAACAAATTGGCCTTAATTGTGCTACGAATTGCAGTGCAGGGCAGGGGGCGTGTGATGGACTGGGAGACAGGCTGACATGTGTGCACTGCTGTGAGTAAAACAGGTAACTGATGAGAGCCGCTTCGCAGCACGGGGAGCTCGGCTCAGCGCCGGGTGGTGGCCTCGATGGGAAGGAAGTCCAAAAAAGAGGGGATGTATGTGTATCACTGATTCGCTTTGCTGTACAGCAGAAACTAACACGTTTAAAAGCAACTATACTCCAATAAAAATTAATTAAACAATCTCAGTGTGTTAAAAATGAATATGTAATACAGGAATTAAAATCCCAAATTCTAGTCTAGAATGCTCACGTAGTTAACACCAGTTTGTTTTCTCAGAGCACCACTTACAGCCATTTTCTAAGCAAAACTTGCATGGGCCCCAAGCCCAAGCTCTGATAGAGCTGTTACTTTCCTGTGAATTATTTATCTCAAGTTTATCATAACACATTTAAAGTGATGCTTGTTTACTTAATGTCTGCCTCTCTCACTAATAATGTCTAACAGGGGACTTACTTAAGGTCAGATTCTGTCCTGAACTTTCTGTCAGAACTAATCTATCTAATTCTTGCCACAGCCCTATGAAGCAGGTGGCTTATCTGCTCCCCCTTCATAGATAAGGAATCTGAGGCACAAAGTGATGAGGTAATTTGCCTGAGATCAAACAGCTAATAGAGTCAGGACCCAGCGCAGCCTGATTCCTGAGCCTACATTCTGACGCTGCCTGAGAGCGGTGACTGTGTTCACTTCCTCAGCACCGGCCACACACTACATATCTGTCGAATAAATGCATGATTTGGATTCTAGCTTAACAATCTCTCATATTTGGCTGTGTGGTCCTGAGCAAGTCACTCGACCTCTCTGAATTCAACTTTTATTGTAGCCACCATGCTGAGAGTCATAAAAACCCAAATAAGTTTATGGATGTGAAAACAACTTGAACAAAAATGAATTTTTAAATACAAATGTAGAGGATGACAAAATAAATGTTTCATAAATTACGTTCTTCTAAATACTTCATCTGGAGAAGGCAATGGCACCCCACTCTAGTACTTCATCTAAAGACTAATTTGTTTAGTGCATATTGGCAGAAAATTTCACTTTTTTCCTCTAAAAATCAAGGTCTTAAACTGAAATATTTAAGTATATTTCTTTATTAACTCTGCCTTCTGCTAGAAGGGAATTCTCTATATTTCCCAAAATAATAATCTTTCATAGATCTGAGCATCCCATCCTCAATATTCCTGAATAGCAAAGGCAAAAGATGAAAATGCTGTGTCAGAGACTGCTACTAACCAGCATTAATTCTTTCTTTGCTCCTTATTATCAAAACCTGAATTTTAGATAGCTATATTGCTGCCCTGTTTCCCTTGGATTTGAGTACAGCCAAGTCCCAGGTCTCCAAGGAAATGTAAATTGTATGAGTCTCTCTCTCTTTTTTTATTGGCTTCTTTTTTTTTTATAGCCCTCAACTCAGAAACAATTGTTGGAGCTCCAGCAGCCAACTTGGATCACGAGGTAACATTGAGGATGGAAGCTAGCATGGTGGAACAAAATTTTAACAGCCCCTGTTTTTGATGGCATGTGGATCTGCCATTCCAGCCTTGGCTTTCTATTATGTGGGAAATAAATAATTGAGTATTTCACTTAAGCAATAGTTATTTTAGTTGTCTGTTATATATAGCAGCACCTAATTCTAATTAACATAAATTCATTTTTCTTCACCTTGTTTCCCCGTCATAATACTCATCACAGGTTGGTATAACTGCTTATTTGATGATCAATCTTCAGTGCTCAACCCAAGCTCCTTCTCTGGTTCCCCATGGCTACTTCACGCCTGGCTCAGTGTCTGGCACATTTTAGGCATTCAGTAAGCACTTGTGGAATGAAAGACTGTAGAAGCGCCTAAACCTCCACCTGGTACCTCTTTTCCCTTTCCTTCTTCCTTTAGAGCTCATCCCAGCTGCCAACCACTTCCGTCCGATTGAGCCACTGTTTATCTCTTCCCATCCCTAAAGCAAACCCAGCCTCCCCTCTACACCATCCAAGCACCTCATCCCCCACCATCCCCTCCGTCTCCACGCAGCTCTCTTCTCCAAGCTAGGGATGGCTGGATGCACTCTGCCAGTTACGAGGATGGAGAAGCTGACTCGTAAAAGGAGGCAGGAGGGCTGGGGTGCCAACGCAGACCTTCTTGCCGAGCACACTTGACGCTAGATTCCACGTGGCCCTGGGGGTTTGAGTTCCTAGGGCGCTGAGGGAATTTTGAGAGGTAATTCCCTACCTAAATCAGGACCTTGCAGCTTCTTGAGGTGCCCCTAAGCCATGGCCTAGGCCTGGGCTCCGTGGGAGAGGCCCTCCTCACAGGGCAGAGTTCACCCTCAACCTTGCCCAACCCTCGTGGTCTCAGCCCCAGAGTCTGTCTCCAGGACCTGGTGCTGTAGCTGCTGAGACAAGGAAACCTGCCCAGGGAAGGGCAGAGGCTGCCGAGGTGTCCATCTCAACCTGCTTTGCCTCCTCCTCTGAAAGAGGAGAAAAAAGTTTTTAACAGCCCTCACCCCATATATATACCCTATGGTATATGTAACTTAATTCTAATATTTGGATAGCTGGCTCCTCCTGGTCTGGTAAACTTAATACCCTACTCTATTTTTTTTATTTTACCTAGAGGTTTTTTTTTTTTTTTAAACTGTGGCAAAATATACATAACATAATGTTTACCATTTTAATTATGCACAAGTACACAACTCGATGGCATTCACATTCACAATATGTTATGGAACCATCACCACCATTTATATCCCAGACTTCCTCATCATCCACAACAAAAACCCTGACCTACAGACAGTGTCTCTCCCTCTTCGTCTGTTTCCTTATCAGGGACTCTGCCTACACTTGACTGTTCTCTGGCCTCAGCCTTGTCGCTGATCCTACCTGTATGCCTGGCCTCCTGAGGAACACAGCCCAGGACTGCCCTAGCTCTTGTAACATCATTTCGTCGGACTCCTGATACTGGCTGCCTCTCTGCTCTTGTCCCTTTTGGAGAGGACCCTATAGATACCGCCTGCTAAAAGGAGTGCTCCCTAAGCATCAAGAGTTTAGGACATTGTCTGTCCCACTCTTGGGAGCTGACCTACCTTCAGGTCATAACCCTGACAATCTACATCCACTGTAAGTAATGAGACTGCTCTGTCTTTCTAACCACCATCTCCTTCCAAACACCACCTCATCCTTCTCTGGATTTTAATCCCTTCACCCCTACTGTCCCAACCCTCATCCTAATTTTACCTGTTCCGTTATCCTAGTCCTCAGTCCTTCTGTATCTTCGGAACTCCTCTAACCTTCCTGCAGGCAAGACCAGCAGTTCAGCGTTGCCCATTATGTAGCCTCCTAAACCTTTCTCATCGTCTTGGCGGTCTCTGTCACTCTGCCGGTGCCTGCCCTGTGTTGTTCGAGGAGGCCTCTGTGTGATGTGCTGAGACTTTCCCTTGGGGTCACATGTGAGTTCCTTCCTGGCTTAGCTGCTCCAGAACCGGCTCTGTGGGCCTGAAGCCTATGCAGCAGAGCAGGGCCTGGCACTCTGCAGGGCCCCACGCTAAGTTTGGGGCTCTGTTGTTCCTGTCTTGAAATTATTAATAATTTTATCTTTTGAACTTGTTTTTTTGTTGTTGGTTTGGTTTGGTTTCTTTTTCCTTGCCGCACACAGGCTTCTCTGGTTGTCATGCAGGGGCTTATTTGCCATATACAGGAATCTAAGTTCCCCAATCAGGGATCAAGTCTATGTCCCCTGCACTGGACGGCAGATTCTTAACCACTGGACCACCAGGGGTGTTCCTGAACTTGTGTTTTATAAGTAAAGTCTGACAGGACAACGGAGAATGCATTTGAGTTACCGAAGATGTGTGTGATACAGGTGCCCATCACCCCTTGGACCCCCTTCCTGTGGAGCATCCAT
Organism: Bos mutus; assembly: GCF_027580195.1. Taxonomy (NCBI): domain Eukaryota; kingdom Metazoa; phylum Chordata; class Mammalia; order Artiodactyla; family Bovidae; genus Bos; species Bos mutus. The sequence goes on from NC_091624.1 coordinate 2,558,831, forward strand.
AGTGCTCAGTGGGCCCACAATGTGCAGAGGTTTCATGAGACTCAAAGTGAGTGCACAGTGAGGAGTCATGTCTGTGATGCAATCGGAGGGTGCTGACAGCCCCTGGAGGCCACATCTCCCACAGGAACCAGAACGCAGTTTGAATCCAGAAAGATGACAGTGGCATTCGAAGAAACGCAAATGGCTGAGGCGCTTCATCACAGTCTTTCTTGTTCTGTTGTTATTAGCCAAACACATGAAATATGCTGACATAGAAGGACAGGGAAAGACGGGGTACTCAGTAGCTCCCCTTCCTTTCAGGCTCTTCTTGTTTATCAGGAAGCAAAGGCCTGAGTGTTGACAGAGTGCACACAATCAGGAGGTAAACTGAGGCAGCTGAGGTGGTTTTGTGCAGCAGGTGCACCTGGCAAGGTAAGGGAGACACCACGGAAGAAAGGCTTTGTATTTTAAAACGTTTAATAGCACTATCCTTGCTTAATGGATAAGCAGCTCTACATTTTTTGCCTTGCCCTGGGGCCTTCCACTTTTACAGATGGCCTTGACTGCTCCTTTCTGTGTGATTCTGGGCAGCCCTGCCTTTCTTCCTTCTTGTCTTCCTGCCATTCTTTTAACCCTTTCTGAGCATCAGTTTCTTTATCTGTAAAATGAAATAATGCCAAACCACGCCAACCATTATCAAGAGACCTCTGCCGCTGCTCATTCTATTTATTTCTTATATAACTTCCATGGAGATATCCAGAAAACATTCTGAAGGGGTCTATGGATAAATGAGGGAAACGAAAATTATACAAAGTTGTGGGGGGGGGCAGACTAAACCTTTCCAAGTTATTGGGGGGGAATCCATCAAAAACCTTTTTGATATTTGCCTTTTTCCTATTAATGGAGACTTTTGTATGTTTGCTGAAAGAAAGGAGTTGGTAAAGCAGGAGAGATACGATGCTAGAGAGAATGGACATATGAGCTCCTTAAATGTTTATATGACTTTTCATTGTAAGGGATATCACATTTAAGCATTCCCGTGAAGAATGCAGGGCAGGTGTTCTTATTTCCAGGAACTGTAGAGCCTAGCTCTCAGAAGAGACATAAAATGAGAAGCTAGAATTTACCTTGGAAAGATGTCACGGATTAGCTCTGACCCTCAGCTCTTGTTATTCCAGCCTTCTTGGGGTGCTATTAAGTTACTACCAGCAGAGGGCGCCTTTAAGCAGGCCTCTGAGCCCATAGTTAAGAACTGAAAGTGCACTTGGAAATAAAAGATTTTTTTCTTTTTAACTGAAGTATGACCAAACAGCAACAAGAATAGTTGATTTATAATATTGTGTTAATTTCAGGTGTACAGCATAGTGATTCAGTATTTTCGCAAATTATACTCTATTTTAGGTTATTACCAGATAATGGGTATAATTCCTTGCACTAAATGGTATATCTTTGTTGCTTATTTATTTTATATATAGTAGTTTAGGCCCCGTATGGAAAGGAATTGGGGCCTCCTGCTCAGAGTCGAGAGAGTGAGCCACCGCACAGGGAAATCCTCCAGCCACAGCCAAGCCTTTCAGAGACCGCAGCCTCAGCTAACAGCTTGACTGCAAACTCAAGAGAGAACCTAAGCCAAAATTATCCAGCCAAGTCATTCCTGAATTCTTGCCCAATAAAACTGTGAAGATAATTGTTTACTTTAAGCCCCTAAATTTTGGGGTAATTGATAACATAGCAGTAGTTAACTTGTCCTCTGTAACAGCTATTTTTCTAAAGATGCAAGTCTCGTGAAAGTGCCTGTATTCACCACCACCAATGGGCAATTGCTCAGTAGAAATGGCTTTGCTGCATAATTTTGTTTTGGGTTCATGTTTTCTCAAGAGTTCACAATCAAGTTGTAGCTGGGGCTGTGGTCACTGAAAGGCATGACTAGGGCCAGGGATTTGTCTCCACAGGGACTCACTTGCGTGAGGCAGGAGGCCTCAGTTCCTTTCCACATGGGCCTCTCCACAGGCTTCTTGAGTGTCTTTACTACATTGTGGCTGGCCTCCCCCAGAGCAGGCAGTCCCAGAGACAGCCAGGTGGGAAAGGCGACGTCTTCCATGACTCCTCTGAAGCCACACACCTCTACATTTGCTGTATGCTATTGGCCAGATGAGCCGACCTGATTCAGAGCGGGAGGGGGTCACCCAAGGCCATGAATACCAGGGAGGCAGGGACACTGGGGCCATCCTGGAGACTGGCTACCACGTCTAGCCACTGGATGAGTGGATGAGTACCAGTGCATTACAGGCACTAGAATTAGATAAGAGAACTCATGTTGAACAAGAAGTATATTATCTGAAACAAGTGTGTGACGGTGCAGCCAACAAGAGGTTAATGGCCTGAGCTTCATTCTTCACAAGGTCTAACATATAGAAAAAATAGCTTCAATGAGGTTGTAAAACTGAGACACACATGGAGAGTGGGCACCTTCTTTTGTCTCTTTTCGTTTCCTCTGAAGAAACGTGCTTAACTGCATTCTATCACAAACAGAATGATTGACTTTCTCTTTGGGCCTCATTACTTTCCACTTCCTCTACATTCTGTCCTCAGAAATCTTCCCCTATTACTGAGTTAGGAACCCGAGTGTTATTTCACTCCACCACTCTGGAGATGTACAAAAATAGTTTGAGCAACAGCTTTCTTCTTTATCTTTCTTCAGTTACCATTTGGGAACTTAAACGCTAAATCATCCCCCCTTGGATTTAAACTTCCTCTGACATGGCTCATCTCGCTGCTCTTGGTTCTTCCCTGCTTAGCCTCTGCTACTAATCTCCCCGGTACGTCATCTGCCTGGCTGCCCCTCCAGCCAGTCTCCACCTGACGCCCTATGAGGGAGACCCGGAGCAGTGCTTCACTTAGGTCCCATCTCTTCCCCACTCGTACTTTTGAACCCTCACCTAGAATGTACAGTGGTATCTAAATGAGAATCAAATGCGTGGAGTAGGCTCTGCTGCTGCTGCTAAGTCGCTCAGTCGTGTCTGACTCTGTGCGACCCCATGGATTGCAGCCTACCAGGCTCCTCCGTCCATGGGATTTTCCAGGCAGGAGTACTGGAGTGGGGTGCCATCGCCTTCTCCCAATGGAGAAGGCTACAAATCCTTAAAGAGTCTATAAAACAGAGACTCAATCCCAGACAAAAAAGTTGGTGTGTGTGCTAAGTCACTTCTGTCACGCCTCACTCTTTGCAACCCTATGGACCATGGCCCACCAGGCTCCTCTGTCCAGGGGATTCTCCAGGCAAGAATACTGGAGTGGGTTGCCATGCCCTCCTCCAGGGGATCTTCCAGATCCTATCGCCATCTGGGAAGCCCAGGTGGCTGAAGACCGTGTCAAAGAGAAAGACAGACTTCAGCAGGGCTTGCTGTCTCTCTTCTTTTCCCCACTGATCCCAACACAGTCAAATCCCCGTCTCTGCAAGTTACGAGATGTGTTCCTTGAGGCGAATCACTGTGTTTCTCTGGGGAATCACTGTCTACTCATGGGTCAGCTGAGGTCACAGTACCTTTCAGAGTGGTTGTGAAGATTAGAAACAGTTTATGTAAGTTAATTATTACAACACCTGTGACATGGAGTTAATAATTGGTATCTATTGTGCTGTCATTTTTTGGATGATCTCTTTAAAGGTTCAAAGCGTACTCTCCATGTCTGAATTTCATATAGCACCTGGTAAAATGCAGTGGAGTTTGTAGCCCTTCTTGAAATTGCGAATTAACATTTATAAGCTTTCTTCTTAATCACTAGACCTATTCCTGGGCAGTAAGAAAAACGCTTCAGCCAATATCTTTGATACAGTGACAGGAGGATCTTTCCAAGTGTATATCTTTTACAGCTTATGAGATAAAAGGAGGAGGGTACATGTAATCTGCTAATGGCAATCAACGCCATAAACAAGAGGAAAAAATTCTAAATCTTCTAAAAAAGTTTCTGTTCTGTTGGGGACTTTTTGTGCTCTTTCACTCACTAAGTCAGAATGTCAGACTCTCAGGAAGTAGCAGTTATTTGGACTTCAAGAGTTCAGTCATCTAATCTCAGATCTTTACTTGACAGCAAATGAACAAACCAGAAAGGAAGTGGGGGCAAAATTCTGCTGGGCCCAATGATAAAGAGATTTTTCATCCTGATAGCCAGTTCTGACTGGCTGCTGTCAGAGGGTAGAACTGTATTTAAAGACAGATTGGTGTGATCCTATACACACACACACACATATATATTTTTAAAGTAGAAGATCATGACTGTATCTTACACTAGTAGTAAATAATAGAGACTATTTTCAGGTTCATGCTGTGTGCTAAGAGCTTTATACATATTTCATTTCATTCTCCCATCAGCAGTATGGGGTTTTACTGTTTTGATTTTATAGATAAATCACATAGCTAATCAGACAGAGCCAGGGTTTGAATTCAAGCCTGCCTCACTGCAGGCCATACTTCTTTCTCAATGAAATATTTAAAATGTTTGGAAAAATACAGCGACTCACCTATACACCCGTAAAACTACCACTAAACTTTACTGAATTATTTGGAAGATATTGCCATACTGGCTTCAGAAGTTCCTTTAAAAGAAAAGGTAATAGATGCAGTGGAAGCATATACTTCTTTCCTATCACAAATTTCTCCTTCCCTTCACAGACATAACAACTATTCCAATTTAGTATTTACCTTTCACTTCCCAAGTGGCACTAGCAGTAAAGAACCCGCCTGCCAATGCAGGAGACTAAGAGACGCAGGTTCAATCCCCGGGTCGGGAAGATCCCTGGAAGAGGGCATGGCAACCCACTCCAGTATTCTTGCCTGGAGAATCCCATGGACAGAGGAGCCTGGAGGGCCACAGTCCATGGGGTCACAGAGAGTCAGACACGACTAAAGCAACTTAGCATACATGCATTTCACACATATGTGTATGTCATTGCATGCATGCATGCATGCTCAATTGCTCAGTCATATTAGACTCTTCGTGACCTTATGGACTGTAGCCCACCAGGCTCCTCTGTCCATGAAATTTTCCAAGCAAGAATACTGGAGTGGGTTTCCATTTCCTCCTCCAGGGGACCTTCTAGAATCAGGGGTTGACCTCACGTCTCCTGCGTTTCCTGCATTGGCAAGCAGATTCTTCACCACTGAGCCACCTGGAAAGCCCCTGTATGTTCTTATGTTTGTGTAAGTATAAATGTTATTATGCGTTTTGTGCCATCCCAGCCAACACTGCATCGCATGGTATGAATACACAGTCATATATTTATCATTGTTAACGTTGCTTTAGGTTGCTCCCAAGATTTTACTATTGCAAATAATAGTGCATTCCTATACTAGTGTTTGAGGCAAATGTGTGAAAGTTTTCTGGGATATAAACCAAGAGTGTTTATTTTCCTGTTACCCTCTAATAAGGTTTCCTGCAGGCTGGGGTGAATTCCTGATTCAATGTTGGGATATCAGAGTCTTGGATGTGGGATAGACGTACAAGATTGAGAAAAAAAAGAGGGTTTTAGAGGGTGTGATGTTGATAGCCCAGGTCACTTGAGAGAGGAATTTCACGTCATAGCTAAGCAGTGAATCTTGGACTCAAGGAGAGAGATGCTGGTTTCTCCTTTGGCCTGATCAACTGAAAACTAATTTCAAGGTGGTTGTGGGGATTTATTAAGAGACTGGGGAAATAAGGAATGGGCCAAGTGAAACAGGAACACTTGGAAGAGTGTTTTTAAACCAAGTGTCCAGGGACCCTCGGGTTCCCATGGAGCCTCCTAGGGCCGTCTGGGAGTGCCCCTGAGCAGAGAGCAGGGCCATGCCTTCTACTCGCCTGGAGCACCTCCATTCTAACTAGTTCCCACATTAGACTTCCCTGTAAGACTCTTTTCAATAAACTTTTTGTAGCTAAATGTCTTTTCAAATTTGTTTAAATATTTTGGAAGGCAAGTAACCAATGAGAGGCATTTACTCATAAGGTTCCACAGCTAGCTGTGGTGTATACCCCAAGATTCCTTTCCTCACTGGTGTTACGGGCAAGCACGTATGTAGATTCCGAGTGAGCTGCATCCTGCAGTGCCAGTAGCAGTGACCCGTATTTAACCCTCGTTTCTGAAAGTGAAAGTGAAGTCGATAAGTCGTGTCCGACTCTTTGCGACCCCGTGGACTGTAGCCTACCAGGCTTCTCTGTCCATGGGATTCTCCAGTCAAGAGTACTGGAGTGGGTTGCCATGGAAGAGATACCTAAGTGAAGGTATAAATAGGTTAAGCATAATAGTAATAGTACTTGACTGACTGTTTACTACCCTGCTAGGAGCATTTTCATGTCATGGTGACTTCAGAGAATAAGTAATTCAGCTACTTGGCTGCAGTGAAGAAGAGGTGCATAGAGGCTGGAGAATCAAGCAAGACTCAGATTAAGAGAGGCCTTGTGAGCTAAGTGAGGTCATGTCGGGTCCATCTGAGGGTCAAATTGAGGTAGCATTAGCAGGAAGGTCAAGAGACCACCAAAGTTCCTTCCAGACCTGGTTTCTCCTCTTTAGAGACGGATTATCTGTACATAAAAAGGAAGCCCAGGTGGTGCAGTGGTGAAAAATCTGCCGGCCAGTGCAAGAGACGTGGGTTTGATCCCTGGGTCAGAAAGATCCCCTGAAGTGGAAAATGGCAACCCACTCCAGTATTCTTGCCAGGAAAATCCCAGGGACAGGGAAGCCTGGCGGGCTATAGTCACAGGGTCTCAACAAGTTGGACACGACTGAGCACCATCCACACATCTGTATAAAAACCAAGGACTCCTCCAGAGGTCAACATTTTAAAATGTAAAGAAGAATCCATCTTTGAGCCATGTTTGTAAGGCATATGAAAACATTTTAGTTGAAGGCAATTGGAAATCTGTAAGCAGTTGAATTCTAGTTCTATTGAGAACCTGTGAAATCCACTGTTTTTTAAATGTTTTCTACCAGAGAAACATGCCAATGGTAAGTGACTAATATCACTGATCAATATTGACTCCATAATACAAGCAAATAAATTTCCTTCACTTCAGATATATCTATGGTCATTTGAATGTTCTCGCTTTCTCCTGAAGATCTTTTCCCGAAAATGATGGCAAAAGTATTTTGTTTGTTTTAACTTGCCCCATCTTTCGCAACCCAGTTTAATTATTTTACAGATTTCCTTCTGAAACAAATAGGTCAGATAATGGTGGTGGTTTAGTCTCTAAGTCGTGTCAGACTCTTGCAACCCCATGGCGTCTCCGTCCATGGGATTCTTCAGGCAAGAATACCAGAGTGGGTTGCCGTTTCCTTCTCCGAGGTCAGACACTAGTGGCAGGTCTTCGCCATTTCAGTGATCTATGTCAGAGACGCTGGTAGTGAACTTTGTGCATCAGATTCTCCTTTGTGCACCTTTTCCCAGTGAATTCAGTACAAAGTGTTGGTGAAATAGAACCTTATTAATTCAAAAGAAGGGTCACCAATGTGAACATAAAGCATATGAATTATAGAAAACTGTTTAGAGAAATCTGTTTCACTACTTTGAAATAGAGTACTTATTACATAGTAAGCTGGACATCAGTGCTAGTAGAAGGAAAGTAGTAAATAAAAACTTTCTAGCAAGCATCATAAGGCTTCCCGGTGGCTCAGACAGTAAAGAGTCGGCCTGCAATGCGGAAGACCCCGGTTTGATCCCTGGGTCAGGAAGATCCCCTGGAGAAGGGAATTGCTACCCACTCCAGTTTTCTTGCCTGGAAAATTCCATGGACAGAGGAGCCTGGTGGACTACAGTCCATGGGGTCTCGAAGAGTCAGTCACGACTGAGCAACTAACACTTTCACTTTCCAGCGTCATAAAAATCTTAAAATTTTTTTTCTAAATTAAGTACAAGACTCATATCATAGGAAGCTTTGTTTTCTTTAAGCTCTTATATGAAAATGATTAAAACCTCATTGAAAAGTATAGCATAAGTTTATTTTTTAGAAAAGAAAGATATTCTGTGCCTGAATGAATGCAAATTTTGAATTTGTGGTGTCTGAATTAATAGATATTGAGGATATCCATTCCCTGCTAAAAACAAGTATTTGATTCATCATATATTTTGTAGAAAATGATACAGCAACCTCAGCAGAATATTTTCATTGCCAGTCACAATCTTTTCTCCACCTAACATTCAGCTTCTTTTCTAGACTGGGACAGATGGACAGGGAGGCCTGGCATGCTGCAGTCCATGGGCTCGAAAAGAGTCGGACATGACTGAGCAACTGAACTGACTGAACTGAACTGAACGGACCAAGGACTTATTCCTTTGCAGATCTGTCTTCTTCTGCCATTTCCAACGCCAGTGACGCTGCCATTCAAGTCTTCTCTAGAAAGATAGCTCACAAGCCCTTCTAAACCAGGCCCATTCTAAAATCACCTTCATGTGAAACTGAATCCCGGTGGGTCTCCATCAGAACGTCTCCAGAGGCATGCTCTCATGATAAAACTTTCAGAGCAATTGCCTGGTCAAGAGACAAAAGACAGTCAACTTACTGATTTTTAACTTTGAGGCATTCATTGCAGTGCCAAACTTTTATGTTAGACTCCTTTATTTGTATTAATCAAAATAAATTCTCTAGGTGTAAATCTGTATAAAATATCTTCCCATAAAAATCTTCTACTTTTATACCTGGGCATTAAAGAGTGTTTCCATTCCAATTTTACTTTTCCTGCTCAGAAGTCCCTCTTCTTGACATTAATAATTAACCAGTAAACCAACTTACCCAAGTTCTTCAATCTCGGTTTCTTTAAAAAGGAGAGTAACTTCAGGAAGATCATATCGATGGTTTACCACTGCCTCCAGCATGGGCCTGTGGAGCATACTTTGTTTTTTAATCTTCCTGGGGAAAAGTTGGGGCCAGGAACAAACGTAAGTAAAAGAAACTACCTTCATTTTTCAGTGCATCTTATCAAGGCGATGAGTGAAAAATCAAATACAACAGACTGTGTGAATTTGTACATTACTTTCTACTTCTGGGAACACCAGTAGTCTCAGCTCTGAATAAGAAAATCATGCAGCATTTTGATTTGATGTGTGGCTAACAATGGGACAGTTTTACAGGTTGGTTTTGTGTGTGTGTGTGTTTTTTTAACTTTAAATTTTGTATAGGGGTATCGCGTATTAGCAATATTGGGCTCATTTCAGATGAACAGTGAAGGCACTCGGCCATATATATACATGTATCCATTCTCCCCCAAACACCCTTCTCATCCTGACTGCCACATAACTTTGAGCAGAATTCCACGCAGGAGTTTATTGGTTAACCATTTTAAATATAGCAGTGTGTATATGTCCATTGCTGCTGCTGCTGCTAAGTCACTTCAGTCATGTCCGACTATGTGCAACCCCATAGACGGCAGCCCACCAGGCTCCACCGTCCCTGGGATTCTCCAGGCAAGAACCCTGGAGTGAGTTTCCTTCTCCAATGCATGAAAGTGAAAAGTGAAAGTGAAGTCGCTCAGTCGTGTCTGACCCTCAGCAACCCCATGGACTGCAGCCTTCCAGGCTCCTCCGTCCATGGGATTTTCCAGGCAAGCGTACTGGAGTGGTGTGCCATTGCCTTCTCCGATATGTCCATTAGGGGATTGTTATTTATAAAACTTTACATGCGTGAGTGATCAAATTCTTCTTTTAAAAAAGCACAACTAAATTCAAGATTGCAAACTTTCTTGCATTCACTGCTTATTTCTATTTGGTGTAGAATTTTCCTGTGTTTTCTGTGTACTCTACATAGTAAAGCAAGTGTTACTTGGGGGTCAATTCTAATACTATGGTTTGAAATCTATTGATGTAATTACTTCTAAATTTATGAGCGCATGCTTCACAAATTACACACGATAGTTTGTTGAAAATTATTATTGAAACAATTGTATTTAAAACTAGGTCTTAAAATATTGATCTCATATCTAGAAATAACATCTTAGTATTGAAAAGGAACTGGAGAGTATCTAATCAAACCTGTATCAAATGTAAGTATAAATCCAGACAGAGGCAGTAATTTGCCAAAGGTCACACCACTAAAACAAACAGAAGTAGAATCTGTATTAAGGACTCCTCTTTATTACTTCAGATTTTTTCCATTTTGTCATAAATGTACACACGTAAAATACACAATAAATATCAATGTATACCTGAGATGTCATGAATTTTAGCACTCTCCCACCCCTAATCTCACATGGCCACCCCATTTCCTAGATTCTGTTATTCCATCTTAAAAGACAGCCAACTGAAGTTCAGAGAGATTGGATTAAATGGCTGCAGATTCGTGGTGGAACTAGGACTAGAACCTAGGTCTCATGATACTGAATTTTCAACTACACTGTACTGACCCTTAATAAGCACATTCTGTTTCTCTGAAAAAGTAACAGTATACTATACAGAACATGGGAGTCAGTAAATTTAATTGATTGATTCAGCTAAAACTTGTCGAGAACTTGGCACTGAGGATGTATCGGGTTGGCCGAAAATTTCGTTCGGCTTCTTGGGGGAAAGCCAAATGAACTTTTTGGCCAACCCAACAGTAGATGGTATAGAGCTTGCATTCAAGAAGGAGGGGAAAATGACTCAATGAACAAACCAGTGAATGAATGAATAAGGTCAGGTGGCTATTGGTACCAGGAAGAAAAAAATAAAAAGGACAATAAGAGGATAAAAAAATGATTGGGCACCATACGAAAGTGTAGACAGGGAACATTCTCTACGGAGGCGACACTCGAGCAGAGCTTGCAGGAAGTAACACAGCAAATCAGGCAAACATTTGGGGAGAGAACATTCCAGATAGAGGCCAAGCTATCATTTGTGCCTCTTTGCAAGCTCAGTGGCCATGTTCTCTACAACTATTGAAAGAAAATAAGAAAAATGCAAAATACTTTATATGATAGATTGTGTTAGCACTACATCAGTAAGGATCAAAATACATATGCGTAGATGGTTGCAGAGCTATCTTTTAGGGACTTGTGAACATGAATTACATGAATTAGCTGAAAGTTCCTTGGACAGTAAGGAGGTCAAACCAGTCAATCTTAAGGGAGATCAACCCTGAATATTCCCTGGAAGGACTGATGCTGAAGCTGAAGCTAGAGTATGTTGGTTATCTGATGTGAATGGACGACTCACTGGAAAAGTCCCTGATGCTGGGAAAGATTGAGGGCAGAAGGAAAAGAGGGCATCAGAGGCTGAGATGGCTGGACGGCATCACCGACGCAATGAACATGAACTTGGGCAAACTCCAGGAAATGGTGAAGGACGGGGAGGCCTGGCGTACTGCAGTCCACGGGGCCACAGAGTCTGACACGACCGGGTGACTGAACAAGAACAACAGCAAACATGCATTATTCTTTAATTTCACCACTACTACCACACAGACAATCAGAATGAAAACAATAGTAAACTGAAAAATATAAAACTTCTAATGCTGCTGCTGCTAAGTCGCTTCAGTCGTGCCTGACTCTGTGTGACCCCATAGACGGCAGCCCACCAGGCTCCCCCGTCCCTGGGATTCTCCAGGCAAGAACACTGGAGTGGGTTGCCATTTCCTTCTCCGATGCATGAAAGTGAAAGTGAATTCACCTAGTCGTGTCTGACTCTTGGACTGCAGCCTACAAGGCTCCTCCATCCATGGGATTTTCCAGGCAAGAGTACTGGAGTGGGGTGCCATTGCTTTCTCTGAAAACTTATAATAACAACAATTTGAAAAATAACTTTTATTTCAGTTCAGTTCAGTTGCTCAGTCATGTCCAACTCTTTGGGACCCCATGGACTGCAGCATGCTAGGCCTCCCTGTCCATCACCTCCCGGAATTTACTCAAACTCATGTCCATTGAGTCAGTGATGCCATCCAACCATCTCATCCTCTGTCGTCCTCTTCTCTTCCTGTCTTCAATCTTTCCCAGCATCAGGGTCTTTTCAAATGAGTCAGTTCTGCACATCAGGTGGCCAAAGTATTGGAGTTTCAGCTTTAGCATCGTTCCTTCCAATGAATATTCAGGACTGATTTCCTTTAGGATGGACTGGTTTGATCTCCTTGCAGACCAAAGGACTCTCAAGAGTCTTCTCCAACACCACAGTTCAAAACCATCAATTCTTTGGCGCTCAGCTTTCTTTATAGTCCAACTCTCATATCCATACCTGACTACTGGAAAAACCATAGCCTTGACTAGATGGACCTTTGTTTGCAAAATAACGTCTCTGCTTTTTAATATGCTGTCTAGGTTGGTCATAACTCTCCTCCCAAGGAGCAAGTGTCTTTTAATTTCATGGCTGCAGTCACCGTCGGCAGTGATTTTGGAGCCCCCAAAAATAAAGTCTGACACTGTTTCCACTGTTTCTCCATCCATTTGCCATGTCTTTCAGAATGTCCCACAGTTCACTGTTACTTATTTATTTACTTCGGTTGTGCTGTGTCTGTGTTGCCTCGTGGCTTTTCTCCAGGTGTGGCAAGCAAGGGCCACTCTCTAGTTATGGTGCTCAGGCTTCTCCTTGCCGTGGCTCCTCTTGCTGTAGAGCACGGGCTTTCGGGAACTCAGCCTTCCGTAGTCATGGCTCCTGGGCTCCTGAGCGCGAGAGCACAGGCTCAATAGTTCTGGCACACAGGCTTAGCTGCTCTTTGGCAAGTGGGATCTTCCTGGATCGAACCCATGTCTCCTGCATTGGCAGGCAGATTCTTTACCACTGAGCCACCAGGGAAGCCCAATGCCGAAATTAAAACAGCTTTCCCCCACCCCTGCCGACTAAACTTCTCTTGAAAAACTCTCGATAAATTCAATTTAGTCTAGCACTTGAAAGTGTTAGTTCAGGAAACAGGTTCCTCAGGTTCAGTTCCTAATTCTGTAATTTAATAGCTGTGTGATCTTGGGCAAGTTAACTACCAGCTTCCTCCTCTGTAAAAGCAGAGTAATAATAAGGTCTTTTTCATAGGATGGTCGTCACAGCACAGTGACGTATATACGTAAATAAATACATATGTGTGTGCATAGTGCTTAAAATAGTGCCTAGAACTGAGTGAGGTTTCAGTAAATGTATCTTAGTATCATCAAACCTGAACATTTCTTGTTTTCTGATGTTCCTGCATAAATACATGGGAAACTGAGAAGATGGTTGGAAAACTGGAGATTCTTTTACAATTTTTCTGTAAATGGTTCCAAATTACTTGTCATGTAGAAGAATTACCAGGTGCTTTTAAAGTGTTTATTTGCTTCCAAATTAGTTTCATTGTTATTAGAGACTTGCTGATTTTGAAGCCTTTTGAAACGTCAGTGTTGTGCGCACATGTGTGCTACGTTGCTTCAGTCGTGTCCAACTCCCTGACCCCTCGGACTGCAGCCCACCAGGCTCCTCTGTCTGTGGGATTCTCCAGGCAAGAACACTGAGCGGGTCGCCATGCCCTTGTCCAAGGGATCTTCTCAGCTCAGAGATCAAACCCACGCCTCTTACGTCTCGTGCATTGGCAGGCGGGTTCTTTACCGCCAAGCCACTGGGGAAGCCCATAGTGTTGTGAGGAATCTGCAATAATTCTGCCCGCTGGCCTGTGCCCTCTAGCCCTAATGAGCTGCTTGAATTATTCAATCACCTTTTGGGTTGAAACACACTTCTTTTTCTATTAATAGCATGGGTAGCTCTCACTGTTCCAATTAGAAACTTTTACAATATACAATTAATAACCTTGTTTATATTTGTAAGTTTTCTTTTAATAAAACTATGAAAATTCACCCATTTTAAGATTTCTATTTCAAAACCTTATATTGATTCACGTCCATTCTTGATACATCACATAAAATATAAAACTGAGGGAACAGCCCACCGTTTGCAAACATAGTTTATAACCTTGACCTCAGTTATGCACATAATAGAGTGAGGCCTGAACATGAAGACCTGCCTCGTCCACTTATAAGCTGTGTGACCTTGGTCCACTTAACCTCTGGTCACTTGTGAAATAGGAATAATAATGACATCTACGTCACTGGCCTGCTGTAAAGATTAGGAGTTGTACGTAAAGCCCTCATACAGCCTCTCATTTCTCACTTTTTGTTCTTATCATTATGTTGTATGACTGTTATCATCTGTTCTGCAAGGACCTCCATTACTACTTCCATTTCTAAATGCATTTCCTGGCTCACTGTTATTCTGTTCATTTCTTCATCCACCCACTGCTGCTGCTGCTGCTAAGTCGCTTCAGTTGTGTCCGACTCTGTGTGACCCCACAGACGGCAGCCCACCAGGCTCCCCGTCCCTGGGATTCTCCAGGCAAGAACACTGGAGTGGGTTGCCATTTCCTTCTCCAATGCATGAAAGTGAGAAGTGAAAGTGAAGTCGCTCAGTCATGTCCGACTTTTAGCGACCCCATGGACTGCAGCCCACCAGGCTCCTCCGTTAATGGGATTTTTCCAGGCAAGAGTACTGGAGTGGGGTGCCATCGCCTTCTCGGATTCACCCACTAGAATAACATAATAGTTATAAGAGTATTTCCTTTCAACAATTCAGCAAACATTTATTGAATACTAAGCATGCTTCCTCCTTGGAAGGAAAGTTATGACCAACCTAGATAGCATATTCAAAAGCAGAGACATTACTTTGCCAACAAAGGTCCGTCTAGTCAAGGCTATGGTTTTCCCAGTGGTCACGTATGGATGTGAGAGTTGGACTGTGAAGAAAGCGGAGCGCTGAAGAATTGATGCTTTTGAACTGTGGTGTTGGATAAGACTCTTGAGAGTCCCTTGAACTGCAAGGAGATCCAACCAGTCCTGGGTGTTCTTTGGAGGGAATGATGCTGAAGCTGAAACTCCAGTACTTTGGCCACCTCATGCGAAGAGTTGACTCATTGGAAAAGACTCTGATGCTGGGAGGGATTTGGGGCAGGAGGAGACAGGGACGACAGAGGATGAGATGGCTGGATGGCATCACCAACTCGATGGACATGAGTTTGAGTGAACTCCGGGAGTTGGTGATGGACAGGGAGGCCTGGTGTGCTGCAATTCATGGGGTCGCAAAGAGTCGGGCACGACTGAGCGACTGAACTGAACTGAAGTATGCTAGATGCTTTCAGATAGATATTCCTATTTCCTCCTTGGCACCCTGGTGAAGGTGACTGGCTTCTGCGCTGGCTCAGCGGTAAAGCGTCAGCCTGCCAGTGCAGGAGACGCGGGTTCAGTGCCTGGTTTGGGAAGATCCCTCAAAGTAGGAGATGGCAAAACCCACCCAGTATTCTTGCCTGGGAAATACCATGGACAGAGGAGCCTGGCGGGCTATAGTCTATGGGGCTGCAAAGAGTCAGACACCATTTAGTGGCTAAACAACAAAAGAGGTAATAATTAAGGTATATTATTTAACTCTTCAGAGAGGGTTAGTGATTTTACCATGGTCACTCAGCCAGCAGATGGCAGAGCTGGAATTCAATCTCTGGTACCTATGTTGCTTTTTTCTGCGTCGGGCAAAAATATTGAACCTATTTATCATTAAAAGTTTTCCTTTGCTATAGACGCTCAGGGAAGGTGTTATCACTACCTTTCTAGAGGTTAACAAAGTCACCAGCTCTATTTCTAAAGTCTTAATTCCAAGCTATTTTTTTCTTGGAAACTGTGCTGAAATGATTGTAGATAGCAAATAAATGTTAATTTAAAATATCATTTCAAGTTGAGAAAAAGTGCCCATTGTAATCTAATCTATCAAGTGAGATAAAAAGTCAGAAATATAACAAAAATGTCATATAAAAATACTTATCCTTCTCTTTCTTATTTCAACAGGTATGTCATTTCAGCACCAAAAGTATTCCATGTTGGAGCATATGAAAATGTTGTAATTCAAGCTTATGGATACACTGAAGAATTTGATGCAACAGTCTCAATCAAAAGCTTTCCTGACAAAAAAGTTACTTACTCTTCAGGCCATGTTACTTTATCTGCAGAAAATAAATTCCAAAATTCGGCTACCTTAACAGTATGTATTTATCCTTCAGTTTCTTTATACATACAGAATATTCTCAATAAAATGTGTATCCAGTTTGAATATTGATAACAGAGATTTCGTCATTTATACCAAACTACCGCTGTGTGATTCCTAGATGATGTCAGTCACTAATGATGATATGCGTGGAAAAGAAAATTCTAAATAGGAGAGTTGTATCTGCTTTTTAAGTAGTGTATGAAAACTTTAACATTCTTATTGGAAAATAAAGTCCTAATGTGAGCATATGGAGAAGGAGATGGCAACTCACTCCAGTATTCTCCTGGACAGAGGAGCCGAGGGGCTACAGTCTGTGCGGTTGCAAGGAGTCGGACACGACTGAGAGACTAACACCAATGTGAACAGATTTGGAAATGAATGGAAAGTACTCGTTTACTGTGAAAATTACTAATGCAAAGAAACAGACCGATATGAACACGCATATTGATCTGTCATGCATTGCCTACAAAAATCCCTGGATGCTATTTGTTTAAACTCCAATATCCTACAATCAAAACTTCTAAAACTAATGAATTATTGATTACTAAAGTGAATAGCTCTTATGTATAACCATAGTTAATAGAAAGAACAACCTGTATCAAATAAATTTTCCTTCTATTGGGCTTCCCTGGCGGCTCAGACGGTAAAAGAATCTGCCTGCAGTGCAGGAGACTGAATTTCGATCCCTGGATCGGGAAGATCCCCTGGAGAAGGGAATGGTAACCCACTCAGGTATTCTTGCCTGGAGAATTTCATGGACAGAAGAGCCTGGCGGGCTACAATCCATGGGGTCAGAAAGAGTTGGACACAACTGAGGGATTAAGATATTGTTGTATAGTTTGGTTAGAGAATTGCTCGTAATTCATTTCTTATTAAGAACTCTGATAACTAAAAATAACTTTCATATTTACTGTTTCTTTATCCAAGTGAAAAATATTGTTTTAAATTCTGATATAAATTCAAAAATAAAGAACCAAAAAATCAAAGACTTCTAGACTTGGAAGGGCCTCTGAGGCTTATTAGACCAGTGTTTCTTTAACGTGAGTTCTTTAAAAAGAGATTAAACTGAAATTTTATAAAGAGCTGAAAGTTAGAATTACGTTGATATTTACCATTTTGAGTTTATTTTATAAATGTTTAGATTTTATAATTATACAAAAGTGATAAGCACAAGAATATTATGCTTTTAGGTCTGTACATATTTAACACTGTACTGAAAATATTTCTTTATTTTTATAAATAACAAAAAGTCAACACTTGAGAGTCCTCCAGAATATTTTATCCTTTAAAAGAGTTCTATATATTACTCAAATTTCAGAAACACTGATCTAAATAAATTCTAACCAAACGTAGGAATTCTTT
The DNA here is from genome assembly GCF_027580195.1 of Bos mutus. Classification (NCBI taxonomy): domain Eukaryota; kingdom Metazoa; phylum Chordata; class Mammalia; order Artiodactyla; family Bovidae; genus Bos; species Bos mutus. The sequence continues at coordinate 2,576,146 of NC_091624.1, forward strand.
GCTTCATGTCCTTGATGATAAGTGCTCTAACCTTTTAGCAAACAGGTCCACTTATTAGGTTTATGAGGAAATAAAATTCATTTCCCCAAAGAAGGCACTTTTATCTGCTGCCATTAGTCACAAACATGTGGCTGTTATCTTTAAATTTAAATCAATCAAATGTAACTAATATAAAAAATTCAGTTCATCACTCATACTAGCCATGTTTCTAGTGCTTAAATAGCTACAGAGGGCCTGTACTGAGCAGCGTAGTTTTAGGACATTCCCCTCACCACAGAAAACGCTATTGATCAGTGCTAACTTAAATGGCTAATTTGGAAAATAAATTAGGGTGGGGAAATCATAAAAACTGATGCATATCTTAAGCATTTAAATTTATCTCAACATTACAATATATCTTTATTTGCTAATGGTTTGATGTTGTGCCAAGGTCTTTCCTTGGGTCCACTTGCCGCAGCCAGCCTTATTCATAATGGGTCACACCTTTAACGAATCATCTGTTCTGCACTTTCTATTTCCTTGAAGTAGAGAAAAAACTTAGGTACTCGCAAAGCAATCTGAGTGCAGAATCTTTATAGATTCTTACTGCTTTTCCAAACGTTTATAGTACTCTCATATATCTAATTCACCATGGTTGGTTGTATTAATTAGCTTTTATCTCAAACTGGAAAGTGTACTGCTCAACCGTGGGAACAGAGGATGTAAATATAATACAGTGTCCTGAACACCAGTCAGGATGTTGAAGAGAGGGAATGGAGAATACGGACTAACCCAGCAAAATGAAGAGGTTAAAGCTTGTTAGGAGAGCTGTGGTTCAGATGGTAAAGGATCTGCCCACAATGCAGGAGACCCAGCTTTGATCCCTGGGTCTATTCTTGCCTGGAGAATCCCATGGACAGAGGAGCCTGGTGGGCTACAGTCCGTGGGATCACAAAGAGTCAGACACGACTGAGCAGCTAACACTTTCATAGTAGTAGTTTTAAAAATGTGTATAAAATTTGGGAAGCATAGAACCAAAAATTTTTAATTACTTAAAGCTGAATGTTGATTATGATGTTTGATACTGAAGGGCTTGGAGCAAAATTTATTTACTACTTTGGCTCCTATACTACTTTTTAAATAACATGCTTTATAACTTTGGAATTATTATACTCTTTGCCATCAACATTTTCTTTTACAGATACAACCCAAACAGTTGTCTGAAAGACAAAGCTCCGTTTCACATGTGTATCTGGAAGTTACATCAAAGCATTTTTCAAAAGCAAAAAAAATGCCAGTAACCTACGACAATGGATTCCTCTTCATTCACACAGACAAACCTGTGTACACCCCACACCAGTCAGGTAGAGTGTGAGACGCCTCTTTCTCTGGGGAGCAGTGGGACGGGCACTGACACCGTACTGTAGAGCTTTATCCTTCAAGCTGGAGCAACTGGATAATGGATGACGGCATTTGTTTAAACTGAACTCTGGATGTGGGGAAGAATCATTTATTTTTAATGTTTGTTTTGCATTGGAGTCAAACTGGTTTACAAAGCTGTGTTAGCTTCAGGTGTATAGCAAAGTGATCCATCTGTACATATACTGTATCACATTAGTTTCACTTTTAGGTTATTACAGACTGTTGAGCAGAGGTCCCTGGGCCATGCGATAGGTCCTCGCTGGTTATCTATCTAAATACAGCAGCATGAACACTGCCAAGCTCATTCTATGAGGCCACCAGCACTGAGATGACAAAAGCAGACAGGGACACCACAAAATAAGATGACAGGCCAGTATCACTGTGAGCTTTAACGCTTGAGTTTAAGTGGAGACAGGCTTCCAACTTGATCAAAAGAGTCTCAATCCCCAGTGATTTCTACTTATAAATATAATTTTAATTTTAAATTCATATGGAAATTGTTAAATAATTATATGGAATTTAGTTTTAAATTTTAAATATAAATCTCAGATTCATATGGAAATCACAAAAGTCAACAAGTACATTATCTACCCTGTCAGTTGTTCCCACGTAGGAAAAAAGCTATTTAAGAATTATGAGATGTAGTGTTAGGTTTTATTATTAAACAAGCTATAAGAGGTAACTGCAAATATAATTTTGGCAATGTGAAAATAATTTGTTATAAAGTAGTGATCATAAAAACATTCTATTACTTTGCAGCTAATTCTCAAATTCAGAAAACAAATCAAACCCTAGGGTATCAGATGATTCAGCAAAAAGTAAGTGAAGTCACATAAATAAATGGATATTAATTTTCTAAGGAGATCTACCTAAAGAAAGTTCCTATTAGAACACGGGTTTGTATTAGTGGTTTATCTGTTAGAGGGGGAAAGGACAGGGTAGCCCATCAAACCTCTGACTGGTGAGTGGCTGGATTTACTCCCAGTGAACGAAAAACAAAACACAGAAAAGTGTGAATGCTGCCCACATATGTTCACGTATCTGCAAAATCTTCAATTCCTCCATCACTCCCTGTTGCCAAAATTAACTTTTGAGCAAATCAGGATGGAATTATAAGAGTACATGGAAGGGGGAGGTTCCGGAGTTTCAATAATGGCATTATTGGTGAAGGAAAGAGGACGAGAGGCCAGACCAGCCAGTTTTGTTGAAAACCTTTCAGGTAGCACATGCTTGCTACATGTTGACTGATGCTGATGACAGAATGGAGTGGAATGGGCCTGCACCATTGCCTTTTCAGCAGGATCTCCTGTCATGACCAGCTCAGAAAGAAAAGGCCTAGAAAGGTTGGGGTATCGCTTCCAGCTTGGACATAATATCGTTGCCAGAATAGCATCCTATTGACTCCAAGAAGATGACTTGGTGTTCATTGAGATAGTCTCTGCCCATAAAGTTTGAGCCCTTTTTAAACATCATACCTTGAAACAAATATACCCTCACCCTTGCCCTGTTCCCATATTAGAGGATGCTTCTTTAATTGGGTCTTGTTGACACTACTTACCATTTAGGGTTCTCATATTTCTTTTTCTTGTTTAATTTTTGGCTGTGCCCCGTGGCATGCAGGACATTAGTTCCCTGACCAGGGATTGAACCTGTGCCCCTCGCAATGGAAGCATGCAGTCCTAACCACTGCCCTCCAGGCAAGTCCCTAGGGTCCTCATCTTTGTCCATCAAGCAGCCTGATACCCAGACTCTGGGACTTCTGTTAGCTCTCAAGTTTTCCCTTAAGAACAGCCCCATTTATTATTTCTTTATCAGAACTTTACCATAAAAATATGTAGTGTCTTCATCTTAGAATGGAGAAGGAAATGACAACCCACTCCAATGTTCTTGACTGGAGAATCCCAGGGACGGGGGAGCCTGGTGGGCTGCAGTCTATGGGGTCGCAGAGTCGGACACAACTGAAGCGACTTAGCAGCAGCAGCATCTTAGAATAGAGATGAGAGATCTCTAAGATCTCTCTAAGACCTATTCTATCTTAGAATAGATCATACAGAAAACCAGAGCACCTCCCTCTAAATTTTGACTCATTAATGAGAGGTAGTGAAATATAGTTGTGAACAGCAGACTCAGGAGCCAAATTGTCTGGGTTCAAATCACAGTTGGGGCTCTTATTAGCTCCATGACCTTGTGTGAGTTAATCTTTCTGAGTCCCGTTTTCCTCATCTGTATAGTGGAGATAGTAATAGAACTTACCTCTCAGAGTTGTGAGAGTTTGGTGAATTCATATGTATAAAGCACTTCAAACACTGCCTACCCCAGAGTAAGCATCAGGAAAGTATTTTCCATTATCATTTAATCTATGGAATAGCACAAAGCCTTATTAACACAGAAGAAAAAAGAATTACTGAAAAGTAATTCTTTTAGAAATTAATTACATCTTGCTATTTATAGCTCTAATGTCCCAGTCCTCACATTTTAATCTGAAGATCCTGGAGGGATTTTTCATATAAGTATCTTTAGGATAGAGGCTTAGATCTTCAAGGCTTTACAGGATGAAGGATTTTAGAATATTGACCAAAATGCTTCCAGTTTCACACAGCCTGTGTCCTGCCCGCCCCTCCTGCCTCATCACCCACCGTGCCGGCTCTCGTCTGTGGACAGCAGCCAATCTGACGTCCGTACAGTTGCTTTCTTGCACCATTTTCCCATCCGTAGTAAGGCCTGTGAGCCTCTCCCCGGAACATTCATCGCCTTCCTCGCCCTCTGAACTTCCACTCACCTCTTCCGTGCCATCACACAGAGGGCAGCCTTCTCTGCGTCAAAGCTCCCTCTGTTGGCCTCAGAAAGCCGGGCAGTGTCCTTGGCAGCATTTCCCACCCCTAGAAGTTTACAGTTGTGGGATCTTGTGTTTGCCTCTCTACTCCACTCCATTAGAGCAATTCCACATCTGATTTGCCACCATCATATCTCGGTGCCTAGCATAGTGTCTGCACATAGAAGGCATTCAATATATATTTTAAACGTCTATAAGCTATACCTTTGGTACAAAAAGCATGTATTGAACTTGCCTTTGGTATACCATCGCTATGAAGACAAGATTAATTTTCTAACCTAGCACAAACTGAGTTAGGAAGTGGACAAGTAGTAGCTACAGAAATAATAAAAATAAAATAAAAATAATAAGCATTCATGGTTCGTTGTTATGCGCTGGGTTATGCAAAGCTTTGTCTCATTTAGTCTCGCGTGCCATGAAGCAGACACTAGCAGTCCTGTGTTACAGATGTGGGGCCGAAGGGTAAGAGGGATTAAGTATCCTGTTCTGGGTCACGTTGGAAAGTGGCAGAGATAGGAATGAAACCAAAGCTTTGGATTTTAGGGCCCAAACTCTTAACTTCTGCGGCACACTGCCTCTGGCAGCAGCTCGGTGATGCTCAGGGCTGGACCAGGTATGTTCATAAGGCAGGAGAGGGGACTCGAGCTGAGAGACAGGCGTGAGGGGACAGCAGCGCAGAGGGATTTTCTGAGCATTTCATTTTGATCTTATGGTCTTAGTGAAATCAATTTTAGAGAGCTTAATATGTGGCTTCTTAGGTAGAGCTTTGCATAATACTGACCCTTTAAAGGTTTATGACGTCCGTCCACAAACGTTTAACCGTTTGTGGTTAAAGTTTTGGTCGTGAAATGATTTGAGCATCAGAAAAACCCTAGAGAAATTATAACATGTCATTGGAAGGAATTAAACCAGCGTGTTCAAGCAGCTAAGAGTTAAAAGCTAAGCAGACGTATTCGTTTAAAAGGTGGGGATCTGACAGGAAGAAGTGGAAGGGAACTCATTGTTACTGAGCTCCCTGCCATTATTCTTTTAACAACGAAGGAATAATTGTAGGATCTGGCTCAATAAATGTAACAAAACTGTACAATTCAAAACTATCCTTAGCAACAGTAAGAGACAATTTGGGGCCTTGTTGTAAGAGTGTATAGTCTGAAACAAACCACCTAATTTTTCATTAAAATCTTCAATTCTGAGATGATTTATTATACTCCCAGTATAACCACTCCAGTATTCTTGGGCTTCCCTGGTGGCTCAGATAGTAAAGAATTGGACTGCAGTGCAGGAGACCTGGGTTCGATCCCAGGTTGGGTGGAAAGATCCCCTGGAGGAGTGCATGGCAACCCGCTCCAGTATTCTTGCCTGGAGAATCCTCGTGGACAGAGGAGCCTGATGGGCTACAGTCCATGGGGTCACAGGAGTCAGACATGACTGAGTGACTAAGCTCAATATAACCATAGGGTAGACATCACTATTTTGCTACTATGAAATTTTTTATAAATACTGGCCTAATTACAGATATAACTAATTTTGTACTATATATTTGTTCCCCCAAAGATATATGCAAATAAATTTTAATAAAGTGAACTGTTCTTTAAATTCTTTAAAGAAGAATTTAAAAATCTTTAAAAAATGCTTTATATCTTTAATGTCTTTAAAAAAATACTTTAAATAGAAGTAGCTCTTTAAAGGAATGCAAAAGGATTCTCTTTAAAAGAAAAAAATTTTAGTGATGTGCTGGGAAAGATTGAGGGCAGGAGGAGAAGGGGACAACAGAGGATGAGGTGGTTGGATGGCATCACCGATTCGATGGACATGAGTTTGAGCAAATTCCGAGAGTTGGTGATGGACAGGGAAGCCTGGTGTGCTGCAGTCCACAGGGTTGAAAAGAGTCGAACATGACTGAGTGACCGAACTGAACTGAACTGAAAAGGATTCTCAATAAAAGAAAAAATTTTTAGTGATGTATTTGTCTACAAGCTAACTTTTTCTTTCTTTTAAATATGAATTTCCATATATGATTATGTATTGAATCTTTAAGATGAGGCTTATCTCTTTTAAGGATGATTATTGCAAATATCAAAATACTGTCGCTTCACAAAGTTATTGATGATATCAATTATTCTTACAGTAAAGGTTAGAGTTTATTCACTGAATGATGACCTGAAGCCAGCCAAAAGAGAAACGGTCTTAACTTTCATAGTAAGTATGTTTATTTAAATAATAATTTTATATAAAAAATTTTTTAAATTATTTAAATTTTCATCAGGACAAGACACTTTGCTCCATAACCCTGTCCTGACACCATACTGGTTTATTCAATGTTCAGAAATGGCTGTTGAACACCTTCTATGTGTATCACGTTGTAGGGTTATTCCTTTACAATATGTAAAAATACCATGAAAATGAAAATCTCAGAAAGTTATGGTTTTGAACTAAATATATCCTTCATGATACATTTCTTAAAGACCACCCCTCAATCACTAAGAATTCAACTTAGTGAATTAATCCATCGATTCAACTAAGAATTAGTTGAATGTCTATTAAGTATGATATTTTTGATTTGCACAATACAAGGTAAAGAATTACAGCCTGTGGCACTTATGCTTGAGGAGTTTAGAGTTTAGTAAGTAACAGACACTAGCACATGGAAAACAGTGCTAACCCCATGAGATAAAGATCAGCAATTATCAGCCTTTCATGAGCCATGATGTACATAACAGCTGTGTGCAATAAATGCCCATGGTCTTCCCAGTTCACATCAAAACCCTACACATTTTTGGGAGGAAATAACTGCTCACCTATTAACAGTAGGTCCCCACTGCAGGTTGCAGCCCCTTTTTCTCCTACTCAAGGAACCAAAAAACCAAAAATCTTAACAGAACACGAGTGAAAAAGAGGGCTGTACAGGAATAACCTTGAATCCTTTATAACTTACAAAAATTATGGAAACTTTCATAAACTTTCACATCTGAGTATTTTATAATGAATTATTTGAGAAGCATTAGTGTGTTCCAAGGAGAAGGCAATGGCACCCCACTCCAGTACTTTTGCCTGGAAAGTCCCGTGGACGGAGGAGCCTGGTAGGCTGCAGTCCTGGGGTTGCTAGAGTCGGACACGGCTGAGTGACTTCACTTTCACTTTTCACTTTCATGCATTGGAGAAGGAAATGGCAACCCACTCCAGTGTTCTTGCCTGGAGAATCCCAGGGACGGGGGAGCCTGTTGGGCTGCTGTCTATGGGGTCGCACAGAGTCGGACACTACTGAAGCGACTTAGCAGCAGCAGCAGCAGCAGTATGTTCCAAGATTGTGGTTGATAATTATTGATATAGCCTGTAAACTTTCAAATTTCTAGCTAATAAATGAATTTTACAGCATATTTGCTTTGGAAAGTTCCAAATGAACACATACAAAATTTAGATTCCACTTTATAGATAAGTGTATATTATTTGATTCATTATAACATCAGTTTTTGTCATAGGTCTTTTTTTAGCCATACAATAGAAAGTTGAATCTCTTCTAGATAATTGAGACGAGGATACCCTGGACACTGATTTACTTTTTTTGTTTGTTTGTTTTTTTTTAAGTGAGGCAGGAGATGGAAAAAAGTCAAAAAAGGAGGAAATGCCTTAAATGAGCCGTATTTGTCTTTCACAACATTTAAATGGTTTTCCCCCTTCATATTTAATTTGAAGACATGGATATTTGTTAGTAAATATTTCTATCAATCAAAGACAACGTAATCAGTTAATTTTTAAAACGTGATTTATATGCTTGGAAATTGTCTGTTTTTATTCAAAGGATCCTGAAGGATCAGAAGTTGACATGGTAGAAGAAAATGATTATACTGGAATTATTTCTTTTCCTGACTTCAAGATTCCATCTAATCCTAAGTATTTTAAAGTTTTTTGTTGTGTTTTTAATAAAGTTTTCTGTAGAACAGACATCTGGACCTTTTGGTCGTGAGGTAGATAACCAATCAAATGGAGCCACCTAGTGTTAACAAAAAGTAAGTGTGAGAGAAATGAAGATGTACAAAGTCTTTTCAGGTCTAATGAAAAGCTAGGCTCGGGTTCTGGCAAAACAAACAAACCACTCCCAATACTTCTCACCTTACAGATAGAAATTAAAATTTGGAAGAATCAAAAAAATAGTTCCCAGGCCTTTTTCTATCAAAACCATCAACCTTCCACCCTTCAAGGAATCTAATAGACTATCAGTCTAAAAGGCTGGTTTTGTCCCATGCCTTGCTATGACCAATAGAAATATTGGTCTTCTGTAGTCTTTACTGCATAGACCACCAGAAGACAGATTTCAAGAGGGAGGATCTTAGTAAAGTTATTTCCTCCATTTGGTCTCATGCTAGAGGATTAAGAACATGTTTAAACAGAACCCAATGCAATAAAAATTTAGTGAACACATTCCCTGGAAATGCAAAGTACAACGGGAATGAGAAATTTAAAATAGAAATAAAAAATTCATAGTCCCTGTCTCCCACAAACTTAAAGAAGGACGAATAAGTGCGTATAAAAATGACTGCAATATCACTTTAAAATCTTCTTATGGTCGTTTTTGCTCTGCCCTCTAGAAGGGAGTTCACAGTTAATTAACTGTACTGAAGATCTTCTAGAAATTTGGATGAAATTGGGGGATTTACGTAATTTGGGTAATTTTAAAATTGTGTACCTCCTTGAAAATATTCCATAATAGCGAAGAATTGAGCCAATTATTGTATAACTCTTATCATTTCTCCACCTCCATCTTATGCCAAGTGGTAGATCATGCCAGAGTATGCATCAGCCATGATAGCCTCCTGCGACCATTGCTTTCCTACCCCAGTACCTTTTCACAGGTCATCCCCTCTGCTTAAAATGTGCTTTGTCTTACTCTTCACAAAGCTGGCTTCCTCTCATCCTTTAGGACGTGGGTTAAATGCTCTCTTTTCTAAGAGGCTACCTTGGATGCAACATCGATGCAGTCCCTCTCTTCCTTTTTCTTTTCTCTCTCCTCATTTTACTGTCTTATTTTCTTCATGGCACTTGTCTCAATTTTGTAAGTAATTCTTTATTAATTTACTTGCCTTTACTCCCCACTAGACTATAAACTTCTTGAGGACAGGGGTCTTGTCTCTATTGGTCACTTTTGTATCACTAGCCGCTCAACGTAACAGGCACATTTCATGACTTCCATAATTTTAAATATTTTGCTTCCATAGATACGGTGTGTGGACCATTCGAGCTAAATATAAAGAAGACTTTTCAACAACTGGAACCGCATATTTTGAAATTAAAGAATATGGTAATTTCTGATGATTAAAAGTTTACCTATGTAGAGTTAGCATTTTTGCAATAATTCTTTTCACGAATGAACTTAATGTAAAATCACTCCCAGATGAAGATGAGGCTGCTTGCTGGTATGGTTAGAAGTACTGATGGAGGCGGTGGGAGGATGGGCATTGTCTGAATGCCTAAGCTCTGGGTGTAGCTGCCCTGTTGGCCTTAAACAAGCACACCAGCCCTCTGGACTTGTCTTCCTCATCATAGAGCTCCAAGAGACCCAGCCCCCGGGGAGCTCGACTGGTTCAGGTCCTTTCCAGAATTAGGCTTTTAGGAGAAGCAACCAGAGTTGAGGTGAGCGGAACCTGGTTAGACTGACAGGTGATTTACTCACTTCATCCCAACCTGTCAGTGACAGAACAGGAACATCTGGATTCCTTACCCGAGTCCAGTGTTGTTTTCCTGCTGACTCAGAAATTCCTAATACATTGATCCAAAAATGTCAGATAGTCTTACTTTGAAATCAGTCATGTTAATGGGTTAATAATTAAACGTATAAACTGCTTAACCTTCCCATTTCTTGTAGTTGTTTACTAGAGTATCTGTGTGCTCTGATACAGAGTTTCTGTATCAGAAGTTTCTGTAATAAAAAACTTTATTTTGCTTGAAGTCATATTTTAATTCTCCCAATAGACTCATAATAATGTGGCGAATAAACATGTGAATTTTAACAATTAACAAACTGTGACAAAACAAATTTACTATGATGAAGCTCAACTTTAAAGATTACAGGCTCTAAACAACATATAATCCTAACTGGTCCCCTTTCCTCCAAGTGTTTTTGCTGCTTCTTGTACATATCTAAAATTTATCCACCTCTTATTATCTGGAGCCACACATTTATTTTATCACCAGGCTCCCTCATGGACTACTGCAAACCCACCCTCAACCCCCAGCTGTTATCTCTGCTTTGAAGCTATTCTTGTCGTCGTGTTATTTCATTATTGAAGTCCCCAACACCTCCTCATTGCCATCCCCTCCTCAGCCTCGTTTATGCCACTCCAGTAATGGTGACTTTGCATATGATCTGCCTACAACCCCCTCCCCCTCCCTCTCACCTAGCCAACTCCTACTCACCTTCAAGTCTCGGTTGAAAAACCATTTATCCAGTGATGTTTTCCCTGAATTCTCTTTCCTGGGAAGGACTCCCTGTACTCACTTATAAATATCAGCTTTCATAACGGTCCTAAGTGTTTGTGTAATTCTTTGCTTATGCTTGTCTTCCCTGCTCGACTATGAGCTCATTGAGGGTAAGGTTTGTCTGTCGTGTTCATGGGTGTGTCCGTCTTGGTAGGACTGTGCAGGCTACATGGTGGGTGCTGGATGAAACGATGAAATATTTTCCTCTACATCATATCTTGGAGAGAACATATCTGCCTTGATCTTTAATAACATAGGAATGCAGCCCAGAGCAACAGATTGCATTGCTCTTTGACTTCTCTTTCCTCCCACATTGCAGGCAGATTCTTTACTGTTTGTGTTATGCAGGAAGGCCCTTTCACCATCTAGAAAACATATAAGCCATATCTGACTCCATCTCACTTACTCTCATGTGACAGTCTTTATCTACAATATCAAGGTCATTCAATCACCCAATTTCTGTTAGGTGTTGTGCAGGTTAATAGAATCTGTAAACCTTACTACACAGGCTGTGTTAGAACAAAGAGAAGACCGTGCTTTTTTGGACAGGTGAAATTGTTTTCTCTTGGGCAATCAGAATACCAAAGAGACAGGGAAAAAACTCCTCCTTCCTTTCGGTCCTAATTTTTAATTTTGCATGAAGCTTTTTTCTTGTAGCTAATTGTAAGCTCTCGCTTTTGACTAAAGGGAGAGTTTTATGTTGGAATTTGGAGACTGGGTGGATTTAATCTATTAGACAAAAAATGGAAATGTTAAACAAGCAAGAAATTTCTTTTTCCATTTTCAATTTAATAAACATTTGTTGAACACATGCTCTATTTATGGCTCATGAGAAGGTTGAGGGAGGAGACACGCAAAAATAAAGAGAATAGTCTTTTTTGTTTCAAGGAGCCCATCCTCTAGCGGAGGAAGTAGTCAGTTGCCTGTAAGTGCTGAAATCAAAGTTTAAGTCAAGTTCTTCTAGCACGTAGCGTATGAACTAACCTCTGATTGGTGGAACAGGAGGCTTCCCGAGATCCTGCTATTGGTGATGACAAGGTGGATGCTGCGCTGATGTCACGGCTTATCCAGCTATTCCAGAGATACAGTTGGTTGCTATGCTTTAAAGACTACTCTAATTCAAGTGGTAACGTTGCTTCTTTGTTTTTATTTTCAGTGTTGCCACATTTTTCTATCTCAATAGAACCAAAAAGTAATTTCATTGGTTATAAGGACTTTACTAATTTTGAAATTACTATAAGAGCAAGGTAAGAAAGTGTTTTGTTTTGTTTTCAGAGTTTTCAGTTAAACTGAATGCTAACTTTGGTGACATTTGCCCAGAGTGAGATCTTTGATTTTTACCCCCAGTTTTATTGAGATATAATTGACCTATGACATTGGGAAAGGTTAAGGTGTACTGTGTGGTGAGTTGATACATTTATATATCGCTGAGATCTGTGATTTAGTGGCAATGTCTGGCATGACTTTGAAACTACCTAACTGAGAAGACATCACGCCTATGGTTTATTTGCTCATCGTCACGCCTATGAGTTTATTTGCTCATCCTGATTTTAGCTGATTCTGATTTTAGTCTGGTTGATTATTCACCAGCCAAAAAAAAAAAATCCTAAAAACGTAAGTTCAGTGTGTATGTTTAGGAGGCAGCCTGCCTTAGGATACTGGGACTGAGACATGAAGCTTTAACTTCTTATCATTTTTAATGGCTTCATCCGCCAGCTAATGCTGATAACTACTTTGGGACCCAGTGCCTTAACACCACAGCTACTTACGAGTCAGCTGGGCAGTTCTGCTGTCTGGGCCAGGCTGGTGTCAGTGGGGCTCACCCACATGAGCAGTCAATTGGCAGGTCAGCTGGGGGCTGGCTGGCCTAGGGAGGTCTTATTCAGATGTCTGACAGTTAACTGGCAGTTGACTGAAGCTGCAAGGATGACTGGCCCATGTGTGTTTCTCATCAACCAATGGGCTAGCTTGTAGCAGCAGCAATGCTCGAAGAGAGAAAATGGGAGCATAAAAGTCCTTTTGAGGTTTACACTTCGGGACTAACACACCGTCACTTCCACCACATTCTTTTGTCCAAAGCAAATTACAGCACCAGCCTGAAGGAAACAGCCTCCCTTCACACCATTTGCAGGCAAAGAGCTGCAAAGGCAGTAGACACATGGGCAGGTGGAGAATTGGGGTTATTTTTATAAGCGACCTACCATTTAAAAATGACCTAGTATAATTATTAAAAACAATAACCGATTTATGTAACTATATATGTCAGGCACTTTTCAAAGCATTCTGTATGTATCAGCTCATTTAATCTTTACAAAACTCTGTGTGATAGATACAATTACTATCCCCACATTACAAACAGAAAACCGAAGGTACGTAAATGTTAAGTAATATGCCCAAGATCATACAGCTAATAAATCACATGGTCTCTCTTGTTCCAGAACCCATGCCCTCAAAGGCTACCATATACTGCCTCTCTTTCTAGTGTTTATTCCTCAGATAGAGTGTTTGTCACTTAATCTAAGCCACTGTAAAAGCTCACTTGACAGAGAATTATAGAAATGGACTTCTTTTAACGGAGAGACTTACTTTTTTTGTTCAAACTACGAATAACAAGAGTAAGATCTTGCTATCATGTTGCTATACAGGAAGTTTTCTTTATCATTGTTTTAATTCTAAACTGAAAAAGGAAATATGCAGTTAGAGTTTTTAAAAAGAACTTATATAACTGTGAGACTGGGCATGCTGCTTTAAAAGATGTAAAAGAAAATAAAGAGCAGTTCTCCACTGTTATCAAAATCATTGAGGAAGTGATGTGTTTTGTAAGAAAGAAGCCCAGACCTGACTCTTTTGATCTCCTCAAAATCAGTTTATTTCATCTAGCACATAGTAATAAAAATCTGTACTTTGGCTTTATTATGGTGGCTTTATGAGGATGAAATATAATAGTGGATGGAAAGGCACTTTAAAGTATGTCAAATGCTTTATGTGATTTTAAATTGTTATATTTTATCTGGATTTTATGATTGTAACCGTGTTAGCAGAACAGTTTTATGGTATGATTGTTTGACAGATATTTTTATAATAAAGTCGTCAACGAGGCTGACGTTTATATCACTTTTGGAATAAGAGACAACTTAGAAGATAATCAAAAAGAAATGATGCAAAAAGCAATGCAAAGCACATCGGTAAGAGATTCACTTGTACCTAAAGATCCGTCATGAACGCTAGAGCTGGAAAGTCACTTCTGTATCATCTAGCCCACGGTACTGTTTCGTGTAGGTGTGGAAATTGAAGCTTAAAAACCTTCCATTGACTTCTCACTATCCTGAGGATAAAGTTCTGTTTCCTTGTCACCAAGCCCCCTGCCGGCCCATCTCTCCCTTTCTTCCCCCTTGCGCTGGTCACCCCAGTTTTGCAAACTCCCCCAAGTCTCCCTCGCCTCCAGGTGTCTGCAGAGCTGCTCCTTCGGCCAGGGAATGCCCTTTCCCGTTGTCACCTGCTGCCTCTTCTCTGCCTGGCTAAGCCGTCCCGTTCTTTGTCTCCACGTCATCACCCATCCTGCCGCCTCAGGCCTTGAGTCGCTCTCGGTGGAGCGTGTTTCACACTTTATATTGCAGTGGTTTTCAACCAAGGGTGATTTTTACCCCCAAGGAGGCATTTGGTAATGTCCAGAGACATTTGTGGTTGTCACAACTGGGCAAGAGTGTCACACGAGCATTTCGTGGGTCGAGGCCAGGGATGTTGTGAAACTCCTTCAGAGCAGTGCTCCCCCAACAACGAATTACCCTGTGCAAAATGTCAATAGTGCTGAGGTTGAAAAACCATTACAGTTAGTAATGCTTTATTTACTCTATCGTTCTCTACACAAAACTCTTTGGGGGTCTGAATCATTCCCACTATATGCCTAGAGCCAGCTTGGTTGCTGGCAAATTGTGCAGGAGCTCTATAAAAATTTGTAAGTGAGTGAATTAACCGTGAGCTTGCTGAGAAGCTGTTGGCCACAGTCAAGGCCCAGTGGCTGCTGGAGCTCAGAGTGCCCTGTGGCCCTCGCCCCAGCTCAGTGCTCTCTGCGTCGCCCTGGATGGTAAGGGCTCAGGTCATTTTGTCCACTGCTGCACTTTCACAGCAGAGAAGGCAGTGGCACCCACTCCAGTGCCCTTGCCTGGAGAATCCCATGGATGGAGGAGCCTGGTGGGCTGCCGTCTATGGGGTCGCACAGAGTCAGACACGACTGAAGCGACTTCGCAGCAGCAGCTACACTTTCACAGAGCTTCTATCACCAGTTACTGAGCCCTTGCTCTTTCAAAGTACAGTTTTATTTAAGATATAAACACCTCTTTTTTAATGCAAGATTCTATGTTAAACACTGAGGTTTAAAGCTACATAAGACAAAAATCCCTGGCCTCGAAGTACTCGATTTTAGAAGAAAAAATAAGGCAAAATCTGTCTTACTGTTGTGGTTAATAATTAAATAATATCATATGCTTTGCTGGTGGCTCAGACAGTAAAAATCTGACCAGGGTTCGATCTCTGGGTCGGGAAGATCCCCTGGAGAAGGAATGGGAACCCACTCCAGTATTCTTGCCTGGAGAATCCCATGGACAGAGGAGCCTGGCAGGCTGCAGTCTGTGGGGTGGCAAGGAGTCGGACACAACTTAGCGATTAACATATCGTGGATAACCCTATATCCCATTATCCACTGTGCGTTTTTAAATTAGTGTCTTAATATGCAAGCAGTAAAGTACAGAGTAAATATCATAAAATCCCATAAACTCTCAGTTAAGAGCAAAAGTAGGCTGAGAGGCCTAGAAAGATGATGATGACTCAGTGATGGGAAGAAGTCATCTTTGCCAGCTAGTACAAAAAGACCTGTGGAACCAAATGATGTTTAAGATTCTTCCACATCTATAACTCTAAACAAATAGATTAGAAGATAACACTCTGGGCTTAACTGTGGACTCAGTTACTCGCGTTAGTGCTAAAGCTTTCGTCTTTGTCTTTGATTGAGAGGCTAGTAAAGGCATATTTTATTCACTTTTTGCTTATAAATTCTCCTCTGAAATAATTTGTTTATTTTCCCCCTTTAAAAAGTTGATAAACGGAATGGCTCAAGTCACATTTAACTCTGAAACAGCAGTTAAAGAATTGTCCTATGAAAGTCTAGAAGATTTAAACAACAAGTACCTCTATATCGGTGTGACAATCATAGAGTCTACAGGTAAGCTTGTTTTCCCTCCTAAACTTTCTCTTGGCAAATATTTGTTGTCGTTTATTTGCGAAGTCGTGTCCGACTCTTTTACAGCTCCACGAACTGCAGCCCACCAGGCTCCTCTGTCCATGGAATTTTCCAGGCAAGAATAGTGGAGTGGGTTGCCATTTCCTTCTCCAGGGGACCTTCCTGACCCAGGGCTTGAACCTGCAGCTCCTGTGTCTCCTGCGTTGGCAGGCAGATTCTTTACCACTGACTGAGCCACCAGAGAAGATTCCCTGGAGGAGGGCATTTCAACCCACTCCAGTAGTCTTGCCTGAAGAATCCCATGGACAGAGAAGCCTGGCGGACTGTAGTCCATGGGCTCACAAAGAGTTGGATATGACCGAAGCAACTTAGCACGCACCAGAGAAGGGACTTTCTCTTGGGAAATATTTAGACAGCATATTAAAGGTATAAATATTTCATGCAATTTCTGTTTTCCTTTGCATGAAATACCACCTTTGTTTGTTTTTAGCACCCCCTCTTCCCCAAAAAGAAAAAACAAAAAACAAGGCCTCCAGGTATCAAGATCTCATTAGGATTTTCTGTCCTGAATTTTTTCAAGAAAAATCTAGAAAATGTGAAAGCCTATTTAGATTTTATACACTCTCTGAAATGTGATTTGTTAAGATTCTTATATTTGGGCCTCTTATAATATTTTAAATGAGATCTACCAACTCATGAGAATATTTTTCACAGATATCTTTAGGCCT
The DNA here is from genome assembly GCF_027580195.1 of Bos mutus. Taxonomy (NCBI): domain Eukaryota; kingdom Metazoa; phylum Chordata; class Mammalia; order Artiodactyla; family Bovidae; genus Bos; species Bos mutus. Next base: position 2,592,818 of record NC_091624.1, read on the forward strand.
TTATTAGAAAGCTATTTTCCCCCTGTTGGTACATTTGGTTACCTTATTTTGCTGTTTGTGTCAGATTATGGAAAGCTCACAGGGGTGTATTTTGGAATCATTTGCTGAGTCATTTCCTCAAATCATACTCCATTGTATCAGTTAACATATAGTTTTAAATGTATGTATTATAAATATCTGTAACCAAATCATTTGAAGGCTTGATAAATTTTTAACAAAGTTTGTACATTTTTATGAAAGTTACTAGTAATGCTTTACTAAGTAGTGCAATGAATTTTTATTTTTAATCCCTGTGCCCAATTTTGGAGTTGAGAGGGTTGTTGGTAATAAATGTATGATGTACACTTAAAAAAAAAAAGGTATAAATAATTAGTACATTCTTTCACATTTTACTTCCTTTCATAGTTAAATTTTACTTTTCCATCATTAAAACTGGGATTGGAGTGTAGCTTTGTCACTCCCTAGCCACTGGGTCTCTACTGTCTTGATGTCAAGAAGGGATGACACCCGCCCATTTAACAGTCCAAGTGGCTCACAGCCTGTCTGGCTTGAACATCTGGCACCTCAGTTTTCTCACCCAGGAGGAATCAAAACCAAAGAGATTATGTGTGTAAAGACATTTGGTGAAGTACCATGCAAAGGAAAGTTACCACGACTACCACAGTTTTATCCACTTAGCTGTATGATGATAGAGTTGAACAAAGTACATCATAAAGCCCTTTTCTTCTGGAATAGTAATTCTATCCAAAACTGGAGGTAATGTTTCTAACATGAGTCCAGTAACGGTATATGCCCCTCAGTGTTACGGCGGGAATGAAAGCGTCAGTGTACGCAGAGCACTCTCACCAGCACCTCCTTCCCCCTTTCTCCTTGTCCTCCCCTCCTCCCCACCCCTCCTCCCCTCCTAGTTCTCCCCCCCCCCCCCCCTGTCTCCATCTTCCCCTCCTCCTCTTCCTCCCCGTCTTCCCCCTTCTTCTTTCTCTCCTCCTCACCACCTATTTTCTTTCCTTAGCATTCTTAATGTCTTGTCTAGTACTCTTAACCCTCACTCCAATGGTTTTAATAGTTAATAATTATTACCCCCAGTTGGATTACTTTGTCTTACTTCTGATATATCTTGATTACTAATGTACCTTATATTTGCAGGTCTATATTGAACCCCCATGAACAAATAATTTAAACACACTAAGTCCATTTTTTTAAAAAATAAAATGACTGTTACACTAGAAGATTCCTAAGTCTCCTTCTACCCTTTTTTTTTTTTTTTTTTTTTATTTTTTTTTTTTTTTTTTTTTTGTATTTTATTTTATTTATTTTTTTTTATTCTTCCAATTTTATTTTATTTTTAAACTTTACATAATTGTATTAGTTTTGCCAAATATCAAAATGAATCCGCCACAGGTATACATGTGTTCCCCATCCCGAACCCTCCTCCCTCCTCCTCCCCATACCATCCCTCTGGGCCGTCCCAGTGCACCAGCCCCAAGCATCCAGCATCATGCATCGAACCTGGACTGGCAACTCGTTTCCTACATGATATTTTACATGTTTCATTGCCATTCTCTCAAATCTTCCCACCCTCTCCCTCTCCCACAGAGTCCATAAGACTGTTCTATACATCAGTGTCTCTTTTTTGTCTGTCTCATACACCGGGTAATTGTTACCATCTTTCTAAATTCCATATATTGCGTTAGTATACTGTATTTATGTTTTTCCTTCTGGCTTACTTCACTCTGTATAATAGGCTCCAGTTTCATCCACCTCATTAGAACTGATTCAAATGTATTCTTTTTAATGGCTGAGTAATACTCCATTGTGTATATGTACCACAGCTTTCTTATCCATTCATCTGCTGATGGACATCTAGGTTGCTTCCATGTCTTGGCTATTATCGATGAACATTGGGGTACACGTGTCTCTTTCCCTTCTGGTTTCCTCAGTATGTATGCCCAGCAGTGGGGTTGCTGGATCATAAGGCAGTTCTATTTCCAGTTTTTTAAGGAATCTCCACACTGTTCTCCATAGTGGCTGTACTAGTTTGCATTCCCACCAACAGTGTAAGAGGGTTCCCTTTCTCCACACCCTCTCCAGCATTTATTATTTGTAGACTTTTGATCGCAGCCATTCTGACTGGTGTGAAATGGTACCTCATAGTGGTTTTGATTTGCATTTCTCTGATAATGAGTGATGTTGAGCATCTTTTCATGTGTTTGTTAGCCATCTGTATGTCTTTTTTGGAGAAATGTCTATTTAGTTCTTTGGCCCATTTTTTGATTGGGTCGTTTATTTTCTGGAGTTGAGCTGTAGGAGTTGCTTGTATATTTTTGAGATTAGTTGTTTGTCGGTTGCTTCATTTGCTATTATTTTCTCCCATTCTGAAGGCTGTCTTTTCACCTTGCTAATAGTTTCCTTTGATGTGCAGAAGCTTTTAAGGTTAATTAGGTCCCATTTGTTTATTTTTGCTTTTTATTTCCAATATTCTGGGAGGTGGGTCATAGAGGATCCTGCTGTGATGTATGTCAGAGAGTGTTTTGCCTATGTTCTCCTCTAGGAGTTTTATAGTTTCTGGTCTTACGTTTAGATCTTTAATCCATTTTGAGTTTATTTTTGTGTATGGTGTTAGAAAGTGGTCCAGTTTCATTCTTTTACAAGTGGTTGACCAGATTTCCCAGCACCACTTGTTAAAGAGATTGTCTTTAATCCATTGTATATTCTTGCCTCCTTTGTCGAAGATAAGGTGTCCATATGTGCGTGGATTTATCTCTGGGCTTTCTATTTTGTTCCATTGATCAATATTTCTGTCTTTGTGCCAGTACCATACTGTCTTGATGACTGTGGCTTTGTAGTAACACCTATCCTGCTCAAACTCTTCCAGAAAATTGCAGAGGAAGGTAAACTTCCAAACTCATTCTATGAGGCCACCATCACCCTAATACCAAAACCTGACAAAGATGCCACAAAAAAAGAAAACTACAGGCCAATATCACTGATAAACATAGATGCAAAAATCCTTAACAAAATTCTAGCAATCAGAATCCAACAACACATTAAAAAGATCATACACCATGATCAAGTGGGCTTTATCCCAGGGATGCAAGGATTCTTCAATATCCGCAAATCAATCAATGTAATACACCACATTAACAAATTGAAAAATAAAAACCATATGATTATCTCAATAGATGCAGAGAAAGCCTTTGACAAAATTCAACATCCATTTATGATAAAAACTCTCCAGAAAGCAGGAATAGAAGGAACATACCTCAACATAATAAAAGCTATATATGACAAACCCACAGCAAACATTATCCTCAATGGTGAAAAATTGAAAGCATTTCCTCTAAAGTCAGGAACAAGACAAGGGTGCCCACTTTCACCATTACTATTCAACATAGTTTTGGAAGTTTTGGCCACAGCAATCAGAGCAGAAAAAGAAATAAAAGGAATCCAAATTGGAAAAGAAGAAGTAAAACTCTCACTATTTGCAGATGACATGATCCTCTACATAGAAAACCCTAAAGAGTCCACCAGAAAATTACTAGAAATAATCCTTCTACCTCTTTAAATTTGTCCTTCCAGGGTAGCAGAATGAAGAACTGAGGTAGTTACAGAGGTATTAAGCGCTTTGCATACATCAGATTATCAGTACATGCGGGAGAATGATGATGACTTTAGACTCCCTGCCCTCTCTATATTGTTGACATTATTTTAATGCTTCTTTCTTACTGCTATTTTTCTCAACTTATTTAAAATAAATTCAGTTTAAGCAATATTTATTAGATATGCAAAGAGTGCTGCTGAATGTGCAGGCTTACGAATGTTAATGATGCAGATTTCAGTACTCAAGCGGCTTGCAAACACGCATCAGCTTAAAGAAAAACAAAGAACTCTTTCACCAGAAGGGATTCCACGTGTGCTCCGAGCAAAGTGCTTAATGCTACTGACCTTCAGAAGCAGGCGAGCTCCTAGATGACGCTGAGCAAGCAACAAAGGTGTCCTGGAGCTGACGGGCCGTGTCTTGAAAGACCAGTAGGCTTTTGAGGAAGGGGTGACAGGCAGGGTGAAGTGGGGCACTCTTCAGAGAGGGGACGTGCCAAGGGTGACCGCTGAGAATAGCAGATTACTCGTTGGCTGAAGTATAGGATATATATGTAGGGGTGCATATGTGCACGCTAAGTCACTTCAGTCGTGTCCAACACTTTGCGGTCCCACGCACTGAAGCCCATCAGGCTCCTCTGTCCATGGGATTCTCCAGGCCAGCATACTGGAGTGGGTTGCCATGCCCTCCTCCAGGGGCTCTTCCTGACCCAGGGTTCAAAACCATGTCTCTTCTATCTCCTGCATTTGCAGGCGGGTTCTTTACCACTAGCGCTTACCTGGGAAGCCCATATGTGGGAGTATCAGGGATATAATCCTGGAAAGAAGTTAGGGATACTAGAGCTCTGTATATTATTCTGATAACTTATTATATACAAGTTTTAGCTGAAGGGTAACACCATTGGGTCTTGCCAGTAGACCCTCTGGGTTCTCTCTACCTGAAGCTATTTTTTTATGTTTTCTCCAATTCTCTCTATATCCCTGCTCCCTAAAGATGACCTCCCTGTAAGGCTTAGTCTCTGGCCGACCCTTTCTTCTCTCCTTAATGCCTTCTATGTATTTAAATGAAACTCAAGCAACTGGTGAAAAGTGGCGTCCCCTCCTCAGATTTCTCCTCAGTCCGATCCCACTGCGCTACTTCCACAAGGGCCATCTCTACACAGAAGCCCTGAGCATAAGGCTTTGGAAACTCCTGAGGAGGGTCTAACTCTTCTCTGCACTGCCCCTCTGAACCAAGACCCGTGTCTACTTGCTGTTGGTAAATGAATGAGTGCAGGAATGGAGTGAATGAATGAATGAATGAATGGGTCTGTGGAGACACATGGAGACCGACATAGCTCCCCACACAGATCAGTACACTTCTAATAAATTTTTGTCATTTCTTTAGGTGGATTTTCTGAAGAAGCAGAAATTCCTGGCATCAAATATGTCCTTTCTCCCTACAAACTGAATTTGGTTGCTACCCCTCTTTTTGTGAAGCCTGGGATTCCATATTCTGTCAAGGTTACGTTGGGGGTGGGGGTACTGCTGAATGTGATTATCTTTCTCTAAAAATATGGGGGGATGACAAGCAAAGGAAGGATAAGGGAGAGGCAAAGCACAGAGGGAGCTCAACCTGTGCGTGAGATCTGCCTCTCTGACAGTGTAGTCAGCAGTGGGAAACTGCCAGCCGGCTTCTCTCTTGGGAATAATATCAAACCTTAGGACAGTATCGGCATTTAGCAGGATAGCCTGTGTTAGGTATTCCCTAAATGAGCCTTACATTAACGATATGTATTATAAATAAAACTCCATATGTCTATGGTTCAAAAAATACTAACATTTAAAATTATTTGGCAACACGTTCTCAAAAAGTCTTAAGACAGAGATATCATTTCTTGAGAATAAAGCCCTTTGTCTCTGTGTTTATTTCCCACGGTCTGAGGGTGCACTGCTGCGCTCTCTACTCTGCCTTCTCTTTGTACACGACGCCGTCGGAGCGCATCTCTCTGTATCATTCCCTGTCTCTCTCCACCTCGACACTTTTCTGTCTGTCCCTGACTCTTTTCTCTCTGGTTTTTGTTTTTTTTTTCTCCTTTTCAATATTTTCTCTCCTTCTTCTTTTTCTTTTTAAAATGCTGATAGTATGGAGCTAAAACATTTATCTGACTTTGTAATTATATTTTATTGTATTTAGTATTCTATATCTGATTATATATTATATAAAATACACGCTATTACATATACTATGTTTTATTATATTTATAAAATGAATATTTTTATTCCCTATCCTTTAGAAAACTGTAGATCACTGGCTTTTAAGAGAAAAAGATTCACCAGACCCCAAGCAACCTTTGGACATGCTTATAACTTCTTAATACATATACAACATATTTAATAATATATAACATGTTACTATATAATGCATATCATAATTTTATAATTTACTATAGAGTATAATAATATATACAATGATCATAAAAATGTCACTATATAGAACATATTGATTATTTTTAAATGTCTATATATTATATTTATCTTTATATAAAATATATTTATATACTATATATCTTTATATATTTCACATCACATATAAAAATAAATAATGTAAACTATACCTTTGTGGAAATTCTATATGAATTTAGCATATGCATGGCAATGAGAGGTAGAGTTTATGGAGAAAAAAATGTATTTATTGTTCCTCATGGGGCTTCTCTGGTAGTTCAGCTGATAAAGAATCTTCCTGAAATGCAGGAGACCCCAGCTTGATTCCTGGGGGGGAAGATCCCCTGGAGAAGAGCATGCAACCCACTCCAGTATTCTTGCTTGGAGAAACCCCATGGACAGAGAAGCCTGGTGGGCTACAGTCCATGGGTTGCAAAGAGTCGGACACAACTGAGTGGCTAAGCCCTAAACTATTATTTCTCATATCTAAGAGATTAATTCCCAGAAGTGATTGCTTCATTTTCTCTTTTATCTAGTTCTCAACCAATTGAAGAAACAGAAATTAAATAACAGGAGTCCTTATCTCATCTACTTGGCAGGCCTAATACAGTGTTTATATTCTGAGTCTTCTTGATATACAGGGGAATCCATTCAAGAATGATTTAACTAAATAACATTAGACCCTTTTATATATAAAATGAGAACATGTTTCTCTTTACTGAATTGAATATGAGTAATTTATACACTGGTGAGGAGAAAGGAAAATTATTTCAGAACTGTTTTGCTTTAAAAGAAGTGATGAGCTGTGGAAATGAATTTGGACTGTTCTGGCAAACAGGTGCAAGTTAAGGATTCATTTGACCATTTGGTAGGAGGGATCCCGGTGACCCTGAGCGCAAAAACGCTCGACGTGAACCAAGAGATAACTGACTTGGAGTCGAAGAAAAGTGTAACACGTTCCAGTGATGGAGTAGCTTCTTTTGTGGTGAATCTCCCATCTGAAGTGACGGTGCTGGAGTTCAATGTGAGCTGAATTCTCCTGTTAAATTTTCTAGGACAGTGTGTACTTTTGACTGTGTGTTTTGGCCAATGTGCAGAAAAAAATGTGGCAGATTTTAGACATGAGTCCAGTGAACAGTTCCACAATTTTGCAACCAAAGGAAAAAAAAAAAAAAAAGCACCAGAGGCAATCTTCAAATTAATTGAATGGTCCTTTAGGAAGATAAATTTATCAGTTTTTTATTTCTGGTGAATTATTTTCTCTTGCATTAGTAAGACTGTATTAAAATCTAGAAGCATGAAATAGGAATAGCAGTGAAAATTAGTGATAGAAAGTCTCTCTTTCCCGCTTCACAGCCTTTCGTCTCTCTTCAGGGCCACAAAGGGGTCAAGTGTGGAAACCTCTCTTTTTTTCTAGCTATGTGAATCACTGTATCTGAAAGTTCACTTAATAGTCTCGTCTCCCAGCAAATAACATTTAGGTTCCCAACTCCAGATAAAAAATAACTTAGTAATGTGTGTCAACGACATCGACAGCATGTCAGCGGCACAGATTCACTGTCGTCTGCTGAGCCCGTATGAGGTGCCAGACGTCATACTAAGAGCTTTATGTAGAACACACTCAATACCCATTTAATCAGCTCTCGGAATCAGAGAATATTGTCTTTGCCATTTTGCTGCTGAGGAAACAGAGGCTTACCTCTCTTGTGGTTAAATAACTTATCCAGACTTAATAAATGATGGCCCTTGAATGCAAACCAATGTATATCTCACCCCAGATATTAACCCCTCTGCTGTCAAAGGCCGATATCACTGCCATGATATCATTCCTGCTCCACTCTGAGTTTGTAAGCCCTTGTCTGTGCCACGACTTCACAGTGAAACTGGGCCAGAAAGTCTGTGTGATGTCCATTCATAACTCCTGTCCCCAGTCCTCGGGACCTGCCCACTGCTACCCCTGTAACCCATAAGAAAAGAACCCCAAGCTTGCCAAGACACTTCAAGAAGGATGCCAATATTTGCTCCATGAGCATCATTCTGTTTTCACTGCACCAGACTTTCCCACCATAACTCACAGTCCCATATCATCCCAGCTGCTGTCCAGAGCCTTTGTAAAGTTATTTGATACCACAGCTGTACAAACACATTGGAGGAGTGGATTTCTTTTTCTTTAGCAATTGGTGTTGTGAAATTTAGAAATGTATAAAGCAAAGAAAGGAATTTAAAAGGTATGTTTCACAGAAAACATACCTTTACATCACAGTCCATGTATCTTTGTTTAACTTTTTTTTTCCTTTTCAGATCAAGACCGAGGATCTAGATCTTCCCGAAGAAAATCAGGCCAGTGAAGATTACCGAGCAGTAGCGTATTCATCTCTCAGCCAAAGCTACCTTTATATTGACTGGACAGAAAACTATAAACATTTGCTTGTGGGAGAACATCTGAATATTGTTGTTACACCCAGAAGTCCGTATATTGACAAAATAACTCACTACAATTTCTTGGTAAGTATAATAGTGATTATACTTACAATTATACTTACAATTTACCTGATTGTCCTTTGCTTACAGAGAAGTGTTAGAATGATCCCTGACATATGTTCTCACAAAGCACTTCCAAGAACATCACCTAAATGAATAGTCAGTTTTTCAAAAGCCTTTGAGACAGAGCATGATTTTCATGACTATTTCACAGAAGAGGAAACTGAGGGACAAAGGACTTGAGACTCACCACAGTCATTCAACTTGGAAGAGAAAGGTTGTGATCAGAACTGGGAACCTCTGATTCTCTGTGTGACGTGCCTTTCACCAAAGAGAGTGCGATTCCTCAGCAGAGAGAGCCTGATTAAATTCCCACATTACCTCTGCTCTACTTCATGGCCACAGATTGCATACGTAGACACGTTTAAAATACATACATTTCAGTGTAATACAGGAGGGACCCAAATCCTGCTCTTAAGGGTTGAGTCATTTCAAACCTGCTCCAGGAATATCCTTATTACATCACTTACATTAAACAGAGGTATCAGTCAAGGCTGTCAGTGAAAGCTAGGAAAGAATGTACAAAAAATGTTATAGGCTTCATGACAATTACCAAAGAAATGGGATTAATTATTCTGATGTTCGGGCCAAACAAGTGATGATGACTTTCTTTTCAACAGTTTTAAGGAGAAAATTTAAATGACATTTAGTTAATTCCTGAACTGCACCCCTTCATCTGCACAGTGGAGACAGTATTCCCATCCTTCTGGTTATCATGGAAACTAAAAGAGTTAATTGAACATGAAGTTCCTGGCACATTGTAGGCCCTTGCAATGTTAACTTTCTTTTTCTTTAACATAATTTCTACTCCCACTCCCAAGCTCTATCCTAAAGCAAAGGTTATGTTTTGTAATTCCCATTTCTGCTGCTGTTTATTTTTAGATTTTATCCAAGGGCAAAATTGTTCACTTTGGCACAAGGGACAAACTTTCGGATTCAGCTTATCAAAGCATAAACATCCCGGTGACGCAGGACATGGTCCCTTCCGCTCGCCTCCTGGTCTATTACATCGTTACAGGAGAGCAGACTGCAGAATTAGTGTCCGACTCAGTCTGGTTGAATATTGAGGAAAAGTGTGGCAACCAGCTTGAGGTAAGCCACAAATTATAAGTCCCAGTCAGATTTTCTCCTGAATAAAGGGGCTGCAAATGCAGCTATCTGTGAAGTTTTGTGTTGTACAAATGATTATTTTCTTTTCCAAATGACCTTTAGGTTCATCTGTCTCCAGAGACAGATGCATATTCCCCTGGCCAACGTGTATCTCTTAATATGGAAACTGAGTTGGATTCCTGGGTGGCTTTAACAGCAGTGGACAGTGCTATATTTGGAGTGCAAAGGACAGCCAAGAGACCCCTGGAAAGAGTTAAGTAGTGTGTGGCCTTCATTCCTGGGGTGGCCCTAGGCAGTGCTTCACAAATGGGGCCATTAGGGTAAGTTGTGGGGAAAGAACTAAATGAAGACTAGACTTGCTTTTCTACTGATACAATCTTCTCAGAACAGGGGCTCTTGGGAAGGTAAGCCATCCTCACGTTAGTCTCTAAAGCCCAGGTCTATCCTTTTTTATTTTTCCAAGTTTGGAGTTAAGCACTTTAAAAGCATATGATGATGATAGTAGTGATCATGGGGCCAGAGTACCCCTGATTGGTAGGTTTGGAGATTTGGGAGCAGGGGACTTTACAGTAGCAGCACCAGGGAAGAATGAATAGGCAACCTCTGGGGGATTTTGGCTTTTGTTTCTTTTTTTTAACTCATTAAAATCTGTGGCCCAGAAATCTGAAAATTATTCATTTACTCTGAAAGTGAAAGTGAAAATTGCTCAGTTGCGTCTGACTCTTTGTGACCCCATGGACTATACAGCCCATGGAATTCTCCAGGCCCGAGTACTGGAGTGGGTGGCCTTTTCCTTCTCCAGGGGATCTTCCTAACCCAGGGATCAAATCCAGGTCTCCTGCATTGCAGGCGAACTCTTTACCAGCTAAGCCACAAGGGAAGCATAAGAATACTGGAGTGGGTAGCCTATCCTTTTCCCAGGGGATCTTCCCAACCCAGGAATCGAACCAGAGTCTCCTGCATTGCAGGCGGACTTTTTCTCTAAGTTCCCATTTACCTCCCCTATGTGAAGTGAAAGTTGTTCAGTCGTGTCCGACTCTTTTCCACCCCATGGACTATACAGTCCACAGAATTCTCTAGGCCAGAATACTGGAGTGGGTAGCCTTTCCCTTCTCCAGGGGATCTTCCCGACCCAGGGATTGAACCCAGGTCTCCCGCTTTGCTGGCAGGTTCTGTACCAGCTGAGCCACCAGGGAAGCCCTTACCTCCCCTATGCTCTGCTACTATTTTCTAGACTTGAATTTCTTTGAAGAAGGAAGAAAGAACTGAGAAACTATTAAGTTAAAAATATTCAGAAAGGAAAAATTATTTGGAGTCAAAATTAAAACTGGGAAAAGCCTTCCCCCAAACAAATTCTCATTCACTTAGAACCTAGCGCCCTCTTTCCCAAAATACGAGAGATTGTGCTGTTTTTTTTCTTTCAGTGATTTAAAAGCTAGCTTATTAATTCACTTATTCATACGTTCACTCATTTATTCTTTTTTGGACATTATATTGATTACAGTATGCACTCTATGTACAAAACAGCATGGGTCGATTTCAAAGCATCGTCTCATCAAAGCTTAAAACTTAGTTCTTGATTTCATTTTGAATAGGCATGTATTTTTGAAAACAAAAGAACAAACTAAAGGAAGGAAGTTGGGAAATTCGGTCTTTGGCCATTTGATAAACGATAGGCCTGTGCATTTCACAGATTTGTTAGAGTCATGTAACAGTCTGTACCTTTAGTTTTTCAGAAGAATGATCTCCATATCTGATTAGGCTTACTATTTTGCCCTTTAGGAATTGTGCTAAGAATTATTAAATTAACTAAGTACCTCTGAATAGGTATTTCAAACTTTAGAGAAGGGTGACCTGGGCTGTGGGGCAGGCGGTGGCCGAGACAATGCAGAGGTGTTCTACCTAGCTGGACTCACTTTCCTCACCAACGCAAACGCAGATGACACCCGAGAAAACGGTAAAACACACCGCTTTTTGTTTATTCTTCAAACTGGTTACTGGAATTTACATGAACAATTTGCCTCCCAGACATCGTTGTTGTGCCTCCTCCAGAATAATTCACTACACTGATCTTACGGTGACGTGACTAGGTAACTCCTCTGTATAAACGGTTTCACTAGACTTCAAGATAAAGCACAAATTCTTTTCTGTAATACTCCAGGCCCTCTGTGGTCTTCTCCCCGGCTCTTTGCAGCTGTTTCTCACCCACTCTACGTGACCTTAGGTTTATGCCGTAGAGAACCAAGTGTAGCTATGGGTGGCGCTAGCCTATTTTACATTATTAGGACTGCTTTCCCTTTTATTAGCCTGCAGAAGCTAGTGGAAGAATCCTCTCCTCTATGCAACCTCTTCCTCATATAGAATTGATCATTTCCTCTGCTTTAATCGGGGGACTACTATAGGGCTAGATCTATTTATAAGTAATTTAATAGAAGTACATCACTCAGTTCAGTTCAGTTCAGTTCAGTCGTGTCCGACTCTTTGCGACCCCATGAACCGCAGCACGCCGGGCCTCCCTGTCCATCACCAACTCCACTATACAGCCTTAGACTTAGTGACCCATCTGGTTTCGGTCACTGCACTGGGAACTCTTTAAGGGCAAGGACCACACCTTAATCGTTTTATTTCTGTGGTTTTAAAACTGTTCATCATTATACTTGATACTATTATTTATAATAAAATAAGCACAGAAGATAATTAAAATAGCATCAGATCAGATCAGATCAGTCACTCAGTCGTGTCCGACTCTTTGCGACCCCATGAATCGCAGCACGCCAGGCCTCCCTGTCCATCACCAACTCCCAGAGTTCACTCAGTTCACGTCCATCGAGTCAGTGATGCCATCCAGCCATCTCATCCTCTGTCGTCCCCTTCTCCTCCTGCCCCCAATCCCTCCCAGCATCAGAGTCTTTTCCAATGAGTCAACTCTTCACATGAGGTGGCCAAAGTACTGGAGTTTCAGCTTCAGCATCATTCCTTCCAAAGAAATCCCAGGGCTGATCTCCTTCAGAATGGACTGGTTGGATCTCCTTGCAGTCCAAGGGACTCTCAAGAGTCTTCTCCAACACCACAGTTCAAAAGCATCAATTCTTCGGCTCTCAGCCTTCTTCACAGTCCAACTCTCACATCCATACATGACCACAGGAAAAACCATAGCCTTGACTAGACGAATCTTTGTTGGCAAAGTAATGTCTCTGATTTTCAATATGCTATCTAGGTTGGTCATAACTTTCCTTCCAAGGAGTAAGCGTCTTTTAATTTCATGGCTGCAGTCACCATCTGCAGTGATTTGGAGCCCCCCAAAATAAAGTCTGACACTGTTTCCACTGTTTCCCCATCTATTTCCCATGAAGTGATGGGACCGGATGCCATGATCTTCGCTTTCTGAATGTTGAGCTTTAAGCCAACTTTTTCACTCTCCACTTTCACCTTCATCAAGAGGCTTTTGAGTTCCTCTTCACTTTCTGCCATAAGGGTGGTGTCATCTGCATCTCTGAGGTTATAAAATAGCATAGCTAACAAAAACTTGGCTCACTCCTAAGGGCTCAGGTATTTCCTTGTAATGAGTGAACCAAAAGGGTTATAGGATCTAAAACCAAACTCGGATCAAACAAGTCAAAATGTGTAACGACAGATTGTAGGCCCCTCCAAAAACAAGTCACACTGAGATGTGAGTGTGCAGAGCTTGGTCAAAACCAGGTTCTCAGTATTTGTTGAATGAGTTATGTAAATGTTTAAAAAAAAATAATTTCATGGAATTTTGTGTTTTTTGAGATTTTTATCTCTTTCCCCCCTCCTTTTTTTCTTTATCTTTTTAAAACAGATGAACCTTGTAAGGAAATTCTCAGGCCAAAGAGAATGCTGAAAAAGAAGATAGAGGAAGAAGGTATTATAAAGATTTCATGTGATTGTCAAAAGGTTATGATCATATAATTCAAAAGCTGGGAAAAATTAAACATCATTTAATTTCTCCTCGTTCCGATGAATGGGTGAAAAGGAAGCTGTATACAGACACCTAGCTCGTCTCCCTCGGAAGACTCATCTAAACAAGCCCAACAGGTCATTCGCCAGAACCTTAATCCAAGGGAAACAAGTCTTTGTTATTTCTATATCTAAAATATAAAAGATTAACTTTTATTTGTTACAAATATTTCCTCTCTGCAAACTTCATCTAGTGACTAAAATTACATTCTTCCATTTTATTCTAACAAAATCCATGGTTTAATTAACTTTGAGATATACCTAGATGTCTATCTCTTCTTGCATACTTTTATTTATTTTTTATTTTTTTTATTTCACTTTACAATATTGTATTGGTTTTGCCATATATCAAAATGAACCTGCCACAGGTATACATGTGTTCCCCATCCTGAATCCTCCTCCCTCCTCCCTCCCCATACCATCCCTCTGGGTCGTCCCAGTGCACCAGCCCCAAGCATCCAATGTCGTGCATCGAACCTGGACTGGCGACTCGTTTCATATATGATATTATACATATTTCAATGCCATTCTCCCAAATCATCCCACCCTCTCCCTCTCCTACAGAGTCCAAAAGACTGTTCTATACATCAGTGTCTCTTTTGCTGTCTCGTATACAGGGTTATTGTTACCATCTTTCTATTGCATGCTTTTAATACTTAAGAATAAGTTGGATTATTGGGAGGAATAAGCCCAACAGAAATTATTTTTAAGTATTATTTAAACAGAGATATGATAATTGGCAATGATACAATAGAAAGAACACTGAACCAGGAGCCAGTGACCTGAGCTCAACCAATAAGGATGTTTATAGTAATACAATAATACTTTGCATTTATATATGAGTCATTTTAATTCTGGCTTTCATTCTGAGTTTTAATGATATCAAAAGAGAGATATTGGTTAATCCAAGCATTTATGATGAAGGATGATGCCACTGGTGAAGGTGTACAAACTACAAGAAACGTTTGAAAAAAACAGGATATTTAGCTTGAAGAACATACTTGTATAGTGATAACTATCTTCAAATGTTTTGCAAACTTCTCAGATTAACTTACTTTATTCAAAAGGGCGCTGAATCCAAGGTGCTCATTTCAAAAGCCAGTACTTCAGTTAGTTGCAGGAAGCCCTTAAACATTTAGTGTGCATCAGAATGGACAATGGACTGTTTCATGAGGCCACACTCTCCCCATTCCTATGGTAGTTCCACAAGGAGGCTGGACAGTCCACCAGCCGCGACTGTTGTGGGCCAGGGGTCCTGTGGCAGCAGAAACCGGGTATCCCTTGAGAGCCCTTCTAAGCATGAGATGTTTGACTCTATGCATAATCAAGGGCATTTGAATTATGATCATTTCAGCTGCTAAATACAGAAACGCATGGGTGAAGAAATGTTGTTACGATGGAGCCCATCGGAATGATGATGAAACCTGTGAGCAGCGAGCCGCTCGGATTCAGGCAGGCCCCATATGTATCAAAGCTTTCAAGAGCTGTTGTGCCATCGCAAGCCAGTTCCGGGCTGATGAGCATCACAAAAATATGCAACTAGGAAGGCTGCGTAAGTTTGGCATTTTCTATTGGAAAATATGGAAAATTTGATGTCACTTTATGCTGCCAAAAAAGGCAGTGTTCATGCTCTACTTAAAATGGAAAGTAGAAAAGATAACTTGTGAATGCTCTTAAGAAAAAAATTGTTGTCACTTTGGGGAATCAGAAGAGGTGAATACAGAACAGAGCAGAGCGCTCTCGTCTGTAGTTAAGACCCAGACAGGTCTGAAGCTGACTCAGCCCATAAACGTGAATGGTTTTTCATCCTCTCTGAGCCTCACTCTCCTCATTTTTAAAGCAAGAAACTTGGGCCAGATGATATCTAATATGCCTTTGGGTTCTACAATTTCATGATTCTGTGATATTACAACCATTAAAATCCCGTTTGTACCTATACTGACCAAGTATAGCAGAAGATTTCAAAGTGTAGCATTAAGTCAAATGTACTTACGTACAAGTTGAAATCATATTTCAATTGAAACCACCATATACATCTTCAGAATTAACAGGTTTTCAGAACTTTTAGGACTTTCAATTCATTCACATACAGTCAAAACAAACAAAAACGGAACGATAGACCCTGCTTGACTGTTTTGCTTAACAGTACATCTTAAACGTTATCGTTCTGAGTGGGTTTATTTCTGCAGAAATAAACTCCTGTGGCCATTTGTTGAAACCAAGTCATTAGATAGATGTAAGCTGTTTTCAGACTTTTGCTTATTACGCGCAGTATTTTGTATGAACAATCTAGTGCATATCCCTTTCTCGAGGTCCAGGTCTTCAACTCTAACCATCTGGGTTGGCATCAGTTGCCTGGAATTCAGCCTCTCCAGTTCCCGCCTCTGTTCCTTGTTCTAGACAGCTTAGCCTCCCAAATCTCACGCCTGGTGTTGCAACTCCGCTGGGGTCTGTATGGGTTTCTCTCCCTGCTCTGAAGCCTGTAAACTGCCTCCAGATAGTAAATCTGGATAATTTGGGGGTTTACCTAATCTGTCTCCCTTCCCTGAGGGATCCCTGATCTGGCTCACTTAAGCTCTAATATCTGAAAGCAAGCTATTGTGTCTGGTTTTCTAGTTTTTTTTTAAGGCAGAGAAGTAACTCTAGTCCCTATCAGAACATCTTGGACATAAGCAGATATTCTGCTCATTTTTATTAAAGGAAATATAAATAAATGTCTGCAGTAAGGCAAAGAATCACATAAACTTCCCTATTTTATAAAATAATAACAATTGTTGCAATTTTTAAATGTAAATAACTTTTTAAAATTTTACTTATTTATTTATTTGGCTGCACTGGGTCTTAGTTATGGCATGTGGGATCTAGTTCCCTGACCAGGGGTCAAACCCAGGTCCCCTGCCTCAGGAGCCCAGACTCGTAGCCACTGGATCACCAGGAAATCCCTGCAATAGATAGGAGCAGACTTCATAGACTAGTTAGTATTCTGTACAATTTTCAGAACGTGAAACATTTAGCAATTTAGAAAAAAATTTATTAAGTATATTTTTATGCTTTATTCATTTTGTCAGTGCTGCTAGTGGAGAAATCCTAAGGCCTTTATTGTTCTATTTTGAAACTGCTAAACAAAATGTTTCACTGACCTTTCAGAAAATACTTAAGCTATTGATTAATGTCTACATTTAAAAATTCAGCCCTAGGTAGAATTTTTGCTGTTTTTCCATAATCATATATACTTTCCCCCCAGATATAAAGTCTCTTTTACCAGTAACCAAACCAGAAATAAGAAGCTATTTTCCAGAAAGCTGGCTATGGGAAGTTCATCGTGTCCCGAAAAGGTATTATATTTCTTTGACATTCCTCTGAAAAATATGGGAAAATATAACCAAAAATCTGGAAGCTACCCATTTCCCAACAGTTTATTTAGGAGTTAAGATCATACCACCACTGGGTCGAATTTTATTTTACTTTTTTTTTTTAACATGTGGTTTGCTCTGAGAATTAGCTCCACGGCAAGGTCAGCTCTTGGGGAAGAAGGGTCCTATCCCACTCAACGTCATTCCATTTAAATTAGTCTTTGCCGAGCACAGCTGTGTGCCTTACGCTGTATCACACAGCTGTTTTCATCCTGAAATACCTGTAACTACAAAACAAACATTGATTACTAGGGAGCAAGGTTCTGCTCTTGTTAAAGTCCCTGTTCAACACTTGCTTATGGACTGCCTACTCTGTACCAGGCACTGGAGACAGTGCTGCTTCCCTGCACATCACCCTTCCTCAGGTGGCCAGGAGCGGGGATGGACGGGATCTCAAAGCACAGACTTTCCAAGGAGCAGTCAAGGCAGTGAGTTCTGGGCCTGACATCCGACTTCTTCTGGGTCCCCTGGTCTCTACCCTTGTCCCGCAGATTCCTCCTCCACAGTGTTGTCCACTTCATCTGACTTTGCCCCTTGGCTTGCATTTCCCTTCCTAAGCCTTTCTACCACTGTTCCCCCACCTAATGACTGAATGTATTACCCCTTCAATGAACCCTGTTACACATATCACGCAGGATAATAAGGTCCTGTTTACCCAACTACCTATCACATTAAAATGTAAATACTTCCAGAGTAAGGACTAAATTCAGACCAGTTTTTTATCCAATACCTGGCATAGGGTCCAGCTTGCAGAGGCCCTAAAACGAATGTGTTGAATCAATGCACACTGCCTCTGAACTTTTTTTGTTTTATTGGTACAATTTATTTACTGAATATAGACTGTGAACTAACTGCTTGAGAGAGAACAGTATCAGTGAGTGCTGTATACTCAGTATTTAGTGCTATGCTTGACACAAAGTTGATGCACAATCGTTGTTTTTTGAACGAGTACAAGCTTGAGCTTCATCAGAAATTTTTAGTTACGTCAGCTTTGTGGTGGGCAGTTTTAAGGTACATTAGTAGTTTGCTTCCCTATTTTAGAACACCCCACACAATACACAGCCCATGGGGTCACAAAAGAGTGAGACACGACTTAGCAACTAAACAACATGATAAATGTAATTTTTTCTTTGAACTGTATGTTTTGCAGTGTTTCAAAGGTATCCTTCCGAGTTTGAATTCTCACCATACCAGTAAAATATGTAAAAATATGGAACAAGTATAAGAGTCACTGGATATATTTTTCTTGCTTGATTTCTCCTTAATACCTGTTGTGATTTTGTTCTGGTGTGATTTTTTTTTTTCTTTCTTCTAAAGTAGTATGAGGCAAAAATTCTGCAAGTTGTCAATTTTGGTTAGTGAATGTCCCATTGTATTTGAATATCAACATTTTAACTTTCAGGAACCAATTGCAGTTTGTGCTACCTGATTCTCTAACTACCTGGGAAATTCAAGGTGTTGGAATTTCAAATAGCGGTAAGCAAATTGAAGTTATATATTTACGTGAGAAGTGATTTGATTTGGCAAAGCGCAGGGTTTTTAAAATTACGATCTTTTTGGTTTATCCAGAACTTAAGGGGGCCGCTTATTAAAGTCTATTTATAATGTATTACAAGGAGGCTTAGAAGCGCTCACATCTTGGACTGTATCCGTTTCCTCTTCTTTCTTCTATGAGTCATCATTTTATCAAGACTGAGGTGAAGCCCCCACTTTTCTTGTTTTATTCTCAGTGACTAGAAGATGGAGTAGAGTTAGATACAAATACAGGATTTCTCTCCTGGCCTAGTCCCCTTCTGTGGTGATTTAGTGCAGATACTTTATAAATAACCTCAGGCCCGGCTTGTTTGTTCGCTTGCTGTTTTGTGTTCTTATAAATCTTGGCTTCCACAACCAAAATTTGATGCCTGTTAAATGGAACCTATAATGAGTATCTAAAAAAGAGATTTGGTGCTTTAGTTAGTAATCATTCTCACTCCTTGAATAGAATTAAATACTTTTTGGACAAACACAGTTTTCTGTTAATACCAGAATTACTGAATGAAGATCAATGATATAAGAATAGACCTTAAACTTTCTCACCGCAAGAAAAACATTGTGTAGTGCGTATGGTCGTGGATGTTCCCTAGACTTATCGTGGTGATCATTTACAATGTGCACAGATATCGAATCACTGTGTCGTACACCTGAAGCTACTGTAATGTTATATGTCAATTACAGCTCAGTTTTTAAAAATCAGTGCATAGAAAATTCAAGGAAAATTCCATAAGGATAATAGGGCAGAGAAAAAACATGATCTGGCATTCATTTTTCCTTGAAGCAAAGCAAATCTGAGACATTTTAGTACTGATAAGGTATTATGGGAATTCCCTAATTCGCTTCAACTTTGCTTTTACTTGGGCTGAAGGTATATGTGTTGCTAATACTCTGAAAGCAAAAGTGTTCAAAAGCGTCTTCCTGGAAATGAATATACCATATTCTGTTGTACGAGGGGAACAGATCCAACTGAGTGGAACTGTTTACAACTATAGAACATCTGGAATTCAGGTAAGTAAATATTTATGGTATGTTCAAATAAATGGGAAAAAATGAAGATGTCCCTAGTCTTCTGAGAATTCTATTAATGGAATTACCATGTACACAAAAAATAAAAACTCAGTGAAGGGAAGAAGAAAAGTTAAAATTATTCATACAATTCCTGTTAATGAAGAACACGAGTCCTAAGATAATCGGCATGCTGTGCAGGCTCACTTTGGTTCATCCTTCACCCTGGACTTTGAGTTTCCTGATTTTGCCTCTAACAACCCTTTCCTGTCCTCTTTGGGCCATTCCCACTCTTCACTTTGCACATCTTGCCTTCCCCTTGGAAAACTTTATTTCAAACCTCTCACCTATGACACAACCTCCTGCCTGTCGTGACTCATGAACTTGATACTTTGTAGGTACTGTTCTACAGCAACAGCGCTGCTGAAACTTCCAACTCATGGACTTCACTACTTTTATTCTTCATTAGCCCTCTCAGGAGAAGTGATGGCGCCCCACTCCAGTACTCTTGCCTGGAAAATCCCATGGATGGGGGAGCCTGGTAGGCTGCAGTCCGTGGGGTTGCTAAGAGTCGGACACGACTGAGTGACTTCATTTTCACTTTTCACTTTCATGCACTGGAGAAGGCAATGGCACCCCACTCCAGTGTTCTTGCCTGGAGAATCCCAGGGACGGGGGAGCCTGGTGGGCTACGGTCTACGGGGTCACACAGAGTCAGACACGGCTGAAGTGACTTAGCAGCAGCAGCCCTCTCATGCTAAAGCCTTTACTTCACTCCTCATTCAGGTTAGAATTCATAAGCCATCATTGTAATCTCACTGATTAAAAACATGCCAGCTCTCTTTATCTTCTTTTGCTCTGGGTACACTCTGTGAAAAACTCCAACCTTGGTCAGATCCACCATTTGTCTTCTTTTTGCCAACACATTTCTAAACAGAATTATGCATTAGGCTGACTGATTTCACTTGAAAAATCACATTCGCAAGACTTTATACAGGAACTCGATGCAGTCTGAACATCTGACTTTATTAAAAAAAAAAAAAGCTGTGATTTCATTCTTAGACATAAGTATTCCAGTGGCCTCCAAAAATTTTGCTTATACCTCCCTAAATTTTTTTCAGAAAAAAATGTACCCCATTGGCACGTTTTAAATTGGCATCTAAAATTATTCATCATAAATTCAAAGAATATGCAAATCTATAACTTTGGAAACTCTGCTGCTGGTGCTAAGTCACTTCAGTCGTGTCTGACTCTGTGCGACCCCAGAGATGGCAGCCCACCAGGCTCCCCCGTCCCTGGGATTCTCCAGGCAAGAACACTGGAGTGGGTTGCCATTTCCTTCTCCAGTGCATGAAAGTGAAAAGTGAAAGTGAAGTCACTCAGTCTTGTCCAACTCCTGGCGATCCCATGGACTGCAGCCTACCAGGCTCCTCCGTCCATGGGATTTTCCAGGCAAGAGTACTGGAGTGGGGTGCCATTGCCTTCTCCGTTGGAAACACTTAAGTATTGATATTTTAAAAATAAAACTATCATATCAAACTTTTATAGAGCAGAACCTAAATACCATAACAATCCATTTTAAAATATGCAAATAAACTCATTAACAACAGATTATATACCATTCCTTTTATCTGTGAACTTATATTTCCATTCCACTCTCCTAAAGTTATACGTTTTAAGCTTGAATGTTTTCTCTCAATTAATCATACTCTGATACAACAAAAATATGTACATACACTGAAACTGAATTATTTTAAGTTTCCTGATTATAAGATTCTAAATGTCAAGTAATTGCTTGCTGATTTAGTTAACAATGTATTTGGGTTTTGGTAGGTATTATCCTGAATTTGGGCTTCCCAGGTGGTGCCAGAGGTAAAGAACTTGCCTGCCAGTGCAGGAGACTTAAAAGACTCAGGTTTGATCCTTGAGTCAGGAAGGTCCCCTGCAGGAGGGCATGGCAACCCATGGAGAGAGGAGCCCGGCCAGCTACCATGCATAGGGTCACAAAGAGCTGGACACAACTGAAACGACTTAGCAGGCACATCCTGAATTTAGAAATTACTGTAACGGAAACTGATGCCGGGAAAAAACTCTGATGCTGGGAAAGATTGAAGGCAGGAGGAGAAGGGGACGGCAGAGGATGAGACGGTTGGATGGCATCACCAACTCGATGGACATGAGTTTGAGCAAGCTCTGAGAGTTGGTGATGGACAGGGAAGCCTGGCGTGCTGCGGTTCATGGGGTCGCAAAGAGTCGGACATAACTGAGTGACTGAACTGACTGTAAGGGAAACTGACCTGCTTACAATATTGAATATTTTACATCTCTTCATTCTTTTGCTTCATGTGCTAGGTCAGAGGTCAGCAGTCTGTGGCCTGTGGGCCAAAACTGGCCTGCTCCCTCCTCTTCTATGGCAGATAAGCTAAGAATGTTTTTCACATCTCTAAAAGTTTGGGGGGAGGGGGGCGGGAAAAAGAAGAATATTTCATGGCACATCAGAATTATATGAAATTCAAATTTCCGTGTCCATGAGTAAAGTTTAAAGCTACACTCATCTGTGTGTACTATCCATAGCAGGGTTTGGTAGCTGTGACACAGACCACGTGTAGTGCTTTCATTGCACTGCACTACTGCTCAAAGAGCAATGCAAACTGCGATGACATGATTATAACCAGACACATCTCATGGTATTGCCATCTTTTATTTCTTTTTTAAATTGTCAGTGCATTCTTCGTCACATCAAAACAAGAAACAAGAACATCCACAATATCTTTGGTTCAGTTCAGTCGCTCAGTCGTGTCCGACTCTTTGCGACCCCATGAATCGAAGCACGCCAGGCCTCCCTGTCCATCACCAACTCCCGGAGTTCACTCAGACTCACGTCCATCAAGTCAGTGATGCCATCCAGCCATCTCATCCTCTGTCGTCCCCTTCTCCTCCTGCCTTCAATCTTTCCCAGCATCAGGATCTTTTCAAATGAGTCAGCTCTGTGCATCAGGTGGCCAAAGTATTGGAGTTTCAGCTTCAACATCAGTCCTTCCAATGAACACCCAGGACTGATCTCCTTTAGGATGGACTGGTTGGATCTCCTTGCAGTCCAAGGGACTCTCAAGAGTCTTCTCCAACACCACAGTTCAAAAGCATCAATTCTTTGGCACTCAGGTTTCTTTATAATCCAACTCTCTCATCCATACCTGACTATTGGAAAAACCATAGTTTTGACTAGATGGAACTTTGTTGGTAAAATAATGTCTTTGCTTTTGAATATGCTATCTAGGTTGGTCATAACTTTCCTTCCAAGGAGTAAGCGTCTTAATTTCATAGTGGCAGTCACCATCTGTAGTGATTTTGGAGCCCAAAACAATAAAGTCTGACACTGTTTCCACTGTTTCCCCATCTATTTCCCATGAAGTGATGGGACCGATGCCATGATATTAGTTTTCTGAATGTTGAGCTTTAAGCCAACTTTTTCACTCTCCACTTTCACTTTCACTTTCATCAAGAGGCTTTTTAGTTCCTCTTCACTTTCTGCCATAAGGGTGGTGTCATCTGCATATCTGAGGTTATTGATATTTCTCCCGGCAATCTTGATTCCAGCTTGTGCTTCTTCCAGCCCAGCATTTCTCATGATGTACTCTGCACATAAGTTAAATAAGTAGGGTGACAATATACAGCCTTAATGTACTCCGTTTCCTATTTGGAACCAGTCTGTTGTTCCATGTCCAGTTCTAACTGTTGCCTCCTGACCTGCATACCGATTTCTCAAGAAGCAGATCAGGTGGTCTGGTATTCCCATCTCTTTCAGAATTTTCCACAGTTTATTGTGATCCACACAGTCAAAGGCTTTGGCGTAGTCAATAAAGCAGAATAGATTGTTTTTCTGGAACTCTCTTGCTTTTTCCATGATCCAGCGGATGTTGGCAATCTGATCTCTGGTTCCTCTGCCTTTTCTAAAACTGGCTTGAATATCTGGAAGTTCACGGTTCATGTATTGTTGAAGCCTGGCTTGGAGAATTTTGAGCATTACTTTGCTAGCTTGTGACATGAGTGCAGTCATGCTAATTTGGGCTTTTTTTAATGAAATGATGTAGAGACACGATTCTATTGCAGTCCGCTGAAGAGCTTTCATCTTGGGTTGCAGTTGGCTTAATCAATCCCAAATTTGGCAATCTCAGTCCAGTTCTTTTAACCTTTAGCTAGGATGCTTGGAGACTGTGCTGTGCATAATTCAAGGGTTGGCCAGGTTTGAGTAAAGTTTATACACAACTTGGAACTCCTTCATTTTTCCACTGTGGTGGCTGTGCTATACTCTGTCCCTGGGTTCTTCAAGCCAATAAGATGGTAGGTTCTAACAGGGGTTCTCAAGGAGAAGACTCTTGAGAGTCCCTTGGACTGCAAGGAGATCCAACCAGTCTATTCTGAAGGAGATCAGCCTTGGGTGTTCTTTGGAAGGAATGAAATGCTAAAGCTGAAACTCCAGTACTTTGGCGACCTCATGCGAAGAGTTGACTCATTGGAAAAGACTCTGATGCTGGGAGGGATTTGGGGCAGGAGGAGAAGGGGATGACAGAGGATGAGATGGCTGGATGGCATCACTGACTCGATGGACATGAGTCTGAGTGAACTCCGGGAGTTGGTAATGGACAGGGAGACCTGGCGTGCTGCGATTCATGGGGTCGCAAAGAGTCAGACATGACTGAGCGACTGAACTGAACTGAACTGAACAGAGGTTCAGCTACTTCTCAAGGGACTTGCCCATGAATGTCCGGGAGTCTCCGGTGGAGGGGTGGGTCGGCAGTGGCCTGCTGCAGGGTTGGGGCACTGAGGGCAGCAGTGCTTGGGGCCTTTTGAAGGAGGTCGCTTCATCACCTCCACCATAGTTTGTCCTCAGATCAAACAACAGGGAGGGAACACAGCCCTGCCCATCAACAGAAAATTGGATTAAAGATTTACTGAGCATGGCCCCACCCATCAGAACAAGACCCAGTTTCCCTCTCAGTTGGTCTCCCCATCAGGAAGCTTCCATAAGCCTCTTATCCTTCTCCATCAGAGGGCAGACAGAATGAAAACCACAATCACAGAAAACTAACCAATCTGATCACATGGACCACAGCTTGTCTAACTCAGTGAAACGATGAGCCATGCTGTGTAGGGCCACCCAAGATGGATGGGTCATGGTGGAGAGTTCTGACTAAACATGGTCCACTGGGGAAGGGAATAGCAAACCACTTCACTATTCTTGCCTTGAGAGAACCCCATGAACAGTATGAAAATGCAAAAAGATAGGACACTGAAAGATGAACTCCCCAGGTTGGTAGGTGCACAATATGCAACTGGAGGTCAGTGGAGAAAAATAACACCAGAAAGAATGAAGAGACGGAGCCAAAGCAAAACAACACCCAGTTGTGGTATGCCTGGTGTTGGAAGTAAAGTCCGACACTGTAAAGAGCAATATTGCATATGAACCTGGAATGTTAGGTCCATGAATCAAGGCAAATTGGAAGTGGTCAAACAGGAGATGGCAAGAGTGAACGTCGACATTCTAGGAATCAGAGAACTAAAATGGACTCAGTTCAGTTCAGTTCAGTTCAGTCACTCAGTCGTGTCCGACTCTTTGTGATCCCATGAATCACAGCACGCTAGGCCTCCCTGTCCATCACCAACTCCCAGAGCTCACTCAGACTCACGTCCATTGAGTCAGTGATGCCATCCAGCCATCTCATCCTCTGTCGTCCCCTTCTCCTCTTGCCCCCAACCCCTCCCAGCATCAGAGTCTTTTCCAATGAGTCAACTCTTCACATGAGGTGGCCAAAGTACTGGAGTTTCAGCTTTAGCATTATTCCTTCCAAAAAATGGACTGGAATGGGTGAATTTAACTCAGATGACCATTATGTCTACTACTGTGGGCAAGAATCCCTTAGAAGAAATGGAGTAGCCATCAGAGTCAACAAAAGAGTCCAAAATGCAGTACTCGGATGCAATCTCAAAAATGACAGAATGATCTCTGTTCATTGCTAAGGCAAACCATTCGTATCACAGTACTCCAAGTCTATGTCCAACCAGTTATGCTGAAGAAGCTGAAGTTGAACAGTTCTATGAGGACCTTCAAGACCTTCTAGAACTAACACCCAAAAAAGATGTCCTTTTCATTATAGGGGAATGGAATGCAAAGGTAGTAAGGCAAGAAATGCCTGGAGTAACAGGCAAATTTGGCCTTGAAGTACAGAATGAAGCAGGGCAAAGTCTAACAGAATTTTGCAAAAAGAACGCACTGGTTTTAGCAAACATGCTCTTCCAACAACACAAGAGAAGATTCCACACATGGACATCACCAGATAGTCAACGGAAATCAGATTGATTATATTCTTTGCAGTCAAAGATGGACAAGCTCTATACAGTTAGCAAAAACAAGACCAGGAGCTGACTGCAGCTCAGATCATGAACTCCTTATTGCCAAATTCAGACTTAAATTGAAAAAACTATGGAAAACCCCTAGACCATTCAGGTATGACCTAAATCAAATCCCTTACAATTATACAGTGGAAGTGACAAATAGATTCAAGAGATTACATCTCATAGACAGAGTGCCTGAAGAACTATGGACGAATGTTCATGACATTGTATAGGAGGCGGTGATCAAGACCATCCCCAAGAAAAAGAAATGCAAAAATGCTTGTCTGAGGAGGCTTACAAATAGGTGAAAAAAGAAGAAGAAAAAGGCAAAGGAGAAAGAGAAAGATATACCCATCTAAATGCAGAGTTCCAAAGAATAGCATGGAGAGATAAGAAAGCCTTCCTCAGCGATCAATGCAAACCAATAGAGGAAAACAATAGCATGAAAAGACTAGAGTTCTATTCAAGAAAATTAGAGATACCAAGGGAATATTTCATGCAAAGATGGGCACAATAAAGGACAGAAATGGTATGGACCTAAGAGAAACAGAAGATATTAAGAGGAGGTGGCAAGAATACACAGAACTATACAAAAAAAAGATATTCATGACCCAGATAACCACTATGGTGTGATCACTCACCGAGAGCCAGTCATCCTGGAATGCAAGCAAAGTCAACTGGGCCTTAGGAAGCACCACTACAAACAAAGCTAGTGAAGGCAATGGAATTCCAGTGGAGCTGTTTCAAATCCAAAAAGATGAAGCTATGAAACTGCTGCACTCAATATGCCAGCAAATTTGGAAAACTGAGCGGTGGCCACAGGACTGGAAACAATCAGTTTTCATTCCAATCTCAAAGAAAAGCAATGCCAAAGAATGCTCAAACTATCACACAATTGCACTCATCTCACACGCTAGCAAAGTAATGCTCAAAAGTCTTCAAGCCAGGCATCAACAGTACAGGAACCGTGAACTTCCAACTGTTCAAGCTGGATTTAGAAAAGACAGAGGAACCAGAGATCAAATTGCCAACATCTGTTGGATCATCAAAAAAGCAAGAGAGTTCCAGAAAAACATCTACTTCTGCTTTATTGACTATGCTAAAGCCTTTGACTGTGTGGATCACAACAAATTTTGGAAAATACTTAAAGAGATGGGAACACCAGACTACATGATCTGCCTCCTTAGAAATCTGTCTGCAGGTCAGGAAGCAACAGTTAGAACTGGACATGGAACAACAGACTGATTCCAAATCAGGAAAGCAGTATGTCAAGGATTTTTCTCGTCACCCTGCTTATTTAACTTATATGCATTGTACATCATGAGAAATGCTGGACTGGATGAAGCACAAGCTGGAATCAAGATTGCTGGGAGAAATATCAATAACCTCAGATATGCAGATGACACCACCCTTATGGCAGAAAGTGAAGAAGAAGAGTCGGACATGACTGAGTGACTGAACTGAACTGGACCTGAGGGCAGCCACCATCAGTCCCTTAAGTTCAGTTCAGTTGAGTTGCTCAGTCATGTCCAACTCTTTGCGACCCCATGGACTGCACTATGCCAGCTTCCCTGTCCTTCACTATCTCCTGGAGTTTGCTCAAACTCATGTCCATCGAGTCAATGATGCCATCCAGTCATCTCAGCCCTCTGTCGTCCCCTTCTCCTCCTGCCTTCAATCTTTCCCAGCATCAGGATCTTTTCAAATGAGTCAGCTCTGTGCATCAGGTGGCCAAAGTATTGGAGTTTCAGCTTCAACATCAGTCCTTCCAATGAACACCCAGGACTGATCTCCTTTAGGATGGACTGGTTGGATCTCCTTGCAGTCCAAGGGACTCTCAAGAGTCTTCTCCAACACCACAGTTCAAAAGCATCAATTCTTCGGCACTCAGGTTTCTTTATAATCCAACTCTCTCATCCATACCTGACTATTGGAAAAACCATAGTTTTGACTAGATGGAACTTTGTTGGTAAAATAATGTCTTTGCTTTTGAATATGCTATCTAGGTTGGTCATAACTTTCCTTCCAAGGAGTAAGCGTCTTAATTTCATAGTGGCAGTCACCATCTGTAGTGATTTTGGAGCCCAAAACAATAAAGTCTGACACTGTTTCCACTGTTTCCCCATCTATTTCCCATGAAGTGATGGGACCGATGCCATGATATTAGTTTTCTGAATGTTGAGCTTTAAGCCAACTTTTTCACTCTCCACTTTCACTTTCACTTTCATCAAGAGGCTTTTTAGTTCCTCTTCACTTTCTGCCATAAGGGTGGTGTCATCTGCATATCTGAGGTTATTGATATTTCTCCCGGCAATCTTGATTCCAGCTTGTGCTTCTTCCAGCCCAGCATTTCTCATAATGTACTCTGCACATAAGTTAAACAAGCAGGGTGACAATATACAGCCTTGACGTACTCCTTTTCCTATTTGGAACCAGTCTGTTGTTCCATGTCCAGTTCT
Organism: Bos mutus; assembly: GCF_027580195.1. Classification (NCBI taxonomy): domain Eukaryota; kingdom Metazoa; phylum Chordata; class Mammalia; order Artiodactyla; family Bovidae; genus Bos; species Bos mutus. Next base: position 2,621,277 of record NC_091624.1, read on the forward strand.
AACTGTTGCTTCCTGACCTGCATATAGCTATTCTTAATTATTCCTAAACCCTAAGCTCAGCAAATTTCTTTTGCCATAAACCTTTCCCTCACAAATAGGTCTCAGATAACAATCCTTCCTATGGCCTCAAGCTGCGGCCTACTGTGCTATCCTAGAACACTCTTTGTAAGGATCCTTGAACATATGTCAATGGTTACTTTATAGATTATTTCCTGGGCACAACTGCAGAAGGCTTTGTGCTTTTTCATGCTTCTCTCAAGCACCTTAACATTCTTTCCAGCCAACTCAACCAAAGAAAGGAAAGAACAAGTCAGAATCACAAGGCCTAACTCCCTCATCCCGGGGCCATGCCTGCGAGATGAGGAGGGGGGGTTGGGACCGTGCCTCCATTTTGTCAGTAATGCCTAATGTGGCTCCCAACAGCTGCAGTCACCATCTGCAGTGATTGTGGAGCCCAAAAAAATAAGGTCTCCCACTGTTTCCATTGTTTCCCCATCTATTTGCTATGAGGTAATGGGACCGGATGCCATGACCTTAGTTTTCTGAATGTTGAGTTTTAAGCCAACATTTTCACTCTCCACTTTCACTTTCATCAAGAGGCTCTTTAGTTCTTCACTTTCTGCTGTAAGGGTGATGTCATCTGTGTTTCTGAGGTTATTGATATTTCTCCCAGCAATCTTGATTCCAGCTTGTGCTTCATCCAGTCCAGCATTTCTCATGATGTACAATGTATATAAGTTAAATAAGCAGGGTGACGAGAAAAATCCTTGACATACTCCTTTCCTGATTTGGAATCAGTCTGTTGTTCCGTGTCCAGTTCTAACTGTTGATTCTTGACCTGCAGACAGATTTCTAAGGAGGCAGGTCAGGTGGTCTGGTATTCCCATCTCTTTAAGTATTTTCCAAAGTTTGTTGTGATCCACACAGTCAAAGGCTTTGGCATAGTCAATAAAGCAGAAGTAGATGTTTTTCTGGAACTCTCTTGCTTTTTCCATGATCCAGTGGATGTTGGCAATTTGATCTCTGGTTCCTCTGCCTTTTCTAAATCCATCTGAACATTTGGAAGTTCACAGTTCATGTACTGTTGAAGAACAGTATTCTCCTGGCTTGGAGAACTTTGAGCATTACTTTGCTAGTGTGTGAGATGAGTGCAATTGTGCAGTAGTTTGAGCATTCTTTAGCATTGTTTGGGATTGGAATAAAAACTGACCTTTTCCAGTCCTGTGGCCACTGCTGAGTTTTCCAAATTTGCTGGCATATTGAGTGCAGCACTTTCACAGCATCATCTTTCAGGATTTGAAATAGCTCCACTGGAATTCCATCACCTCCACTAGCTTTGTTCGTAGTGATGCTTTCTAAGGCCCACTTGACTTTGCATTCCAGGATGTCTGGCTCTAGGTGAGTGATCACACCATCATGATTATCTAGGTCGTGAAGATCTTTTTTGTACAGTTCTTCTGTGTATTCTTGCCACCTCTTCTTAATATCTTCTGCTTCTGTTAGGTCCATACCATTTCTGTCCTTTATTGAGCCCATCTTTGCATGAAATGTTCCCTTGGTATCTCTAATTTTCTTGAAGAGATTTCTAGTCTTTTCTTTCTCTTGTTTTCCTCTATTTCTTTGCATTGATCGCTGAGGAAGGCTTTCTTATCTCTCCATGCTATTCTTTGGAACTCTGCATTCGAATGGGTATGCCTTTCTTTTTCTCCTTTGCCTTTAGCCCTCAGGTTAAAACTAAAAAATCAGGACCCTTACCCAATGTCCTTCCTTTCTTCTGAGGGTCACCTTGTCTTCCAATCTCTAGTGACTTCAGATAGTTTTTTTTTAAATACATGTTTTGTCTAGAGCTCATAATTTTATTTTCAGAATAGTTATCTAGGAGGAAATACTTGGTTATTTCCGAAAGCAGAACCACTGCCAAAGTTTTTGCTTTTTGTTTTTGATAATTTGTATTGGTTTCAGAAGTTCTTTTCTTATCTCATTTACTAAGAGTTTTTATAATGAATTCATGTTGAATTATCAAATGTCTCTTCTTATCTGTTCTTACCTACCCTATCCATGATCTCCTGAGGGAATCATTGGCTTCAGGTGACCCTAAAGTCCTCTTTTAACTCCTGCCTCAGCCACCCTGGTTGTTGTGTTTCCCAGGAAGATAGTTAAGAGGAAAAACGAACTTGCCGTTTTTGAGAAATTCCTCAAAATTAGTTGTTGAATGTTGGTACGCCTTCTTGTGTACCTGCTTGATTTATTCTGGATCATACAGATTTATTCTTTTGGGGATAATCTGTCAGGTCATTAGATTTTGGAGAGCAGGTGGAAAATGTTCACTATTTGAGCTGTAAGTCAGTAGGTATCATTATTCTCCCCATTACAAAGCTGAAGAAGTGGAGGGTCATGTGCTCTTGGCACACAGAACGTGGCAGAGCCAAGATTTGAGCTTAGATCTTCCTGGAGCCACAGTGTGGATGTATAATGGGATACAATTGGGAAGTTAATGAGAAGCAAGATTGGAAAAGCTAGGGGGGACATATTAGTCAGGGCCTCGAATGCCAGGAGATAGAGTTCTAGTATTTCATAAAACCACTTACTGAACACGAAAGGCTGAGCTGTAAGATACAAAGATGAATAACACACACAGCGTACCTGAGCCCGGGTTCCCACTCTCGGAATTATAAACATGTAAAGAGATGGTGTAACAAATGCTATCGTGACAACATTTGCTGAATGCGTGTGTGCTCAGTCACGTCTGACTTTTTGTGATCCTATGGACTGTAATCCACCAAGCAGCAACTGGTATGCATGTTTTAGAAAGTCTGAAATGAACTTTCTCTACCGCCTTAGAATATGAGGGATTATTTGACAGGTACCAGGGAGAATTTGTGTCCAGACGAACATAGTCAGGGCGTGCTTTCCTTATCATAAAGTGTTTTGAAATCATTGTTCACTGGTGATATTTCAGTTCTGTGTTAAAATGCATCCTGTGGAGGGGATCTGTTCATCAGGAACCCCAGTCACTGACTCTCAGGGGAGAAGATTCTCCAAGTGTGTGCCCCAGAAAATCGAGGGTTCCTCCAACCACTTGGTCACCTTCACTGTGCTTCCTCTGGAAGTCGGCCTCCACAACCTCAGCTTCTCACTGGAGACTTCGGTTGGAAATGAAATCTTAGTAAAAACACTACGAGTGGTGGTAAGAAAAATATGCTTTTTAAAAATTCTTTCATAAATACTTTTTTCTTTCTGGAAAAAGAAGTTATCAGCAACTCATGTTTAAGTGATTCAGAAAGAGAGACAGAAAGAGAAAATGATAACACAAACATAATAAAATGTTAACATGTGGGGGAATCTGGGTGGAGGTTATCTCAGATATTTTTAGACTGCTCTTGTAACTTTTAAGTCTGAAATTATGTTTTTAAAATTTAAATAAAACAATGATACTTGCTCACTGTAGAAAGCATGAAATACCAAAAAACTACAGAGAGGAAAATTAAAATCACCAATAACCCCTACAACCAGAAACATCCAATTTTAACATTTTGGTATTTCGTTTTTTGAAGTATTTTTTCCCCCAACGCTTTTGGAAAATGTTTTGAAATCTGTGCCAGACATTATGCTAAGTACTGGAGCTACAGCAATAACTAAGACAGGACTTACGAACTTACAGTTTAGAATTTATAGTCAAAATTTTCCATTTTGTAAATGAGTAAACAGGTTAAAAAAGGGGAAGAAAACTATCATTTCTTAAATGCCATCATTCTTAAATGCTATTAAGTCACATGTTTTCATGTTATTCTTGACAAGAATCTTAACGACACAACTGGGCCTTCCTAGGTCTTCATTCTCGGAGTTCTGTTTTCAGTCGTGAAATTCACTTCAGTGAGCATACATCACCTTATTTTGTGCAAGGCATGTTCTGCGTTCTGTGCATTTTGCATGGTGTTCCATGCACAGATCCTGGAGCCACACTGCCTGAGCTTGAATCCCGGCTCCACTACCCCCTAGCAGTGTGACACCGGATAAGTTTCTTGATCTCTCTGGTTGTCAATTTCCTCATATGTCATATGGGAGTAATAATAGCACTTACTTCATAGAGTATTTTTGAGGTTAGATGAGCTAATACATACAGAGCACTTAGATCAGTTACCTGACACATATAATAACTTCTATTTCAGTGTTTGCTCTGATTATCATGCACATAGCCAGAAACTTTGGTTCCTGGATGTATGCATATAAGTATTAAAGCATATTTTGCCTTGTCCAAAACATCCAATAAATAAAAAAAAATTTTAATTGGAAAAACAGTCACGTTGACCCAAGCATTCAAGTCGTATACGTTTAGTTCTGTTCTTAACTGGATGTTTTTTGCCTTTATTTTAGCCAGAAGGTGTCAAAAGGGAAAGCTATGCTGGTGTTACTCTGGACCCACAGGGTGTCTATGGTAGGCAAGATGGTTTTGTATTTTGTATGTTGTCTTTTGCTCAAGAGAGATGTGTGACCTGAAACATGGTTTTTAAAATGTTAAATGTCCAGAATCAGAAGTGTCCCCTTCTTGGTTTGCTGTCATTTCTGGCAGCCGTGCTGGAATCTGGATGGATTTAAAACAAAGGAAAACCCCATTGGTTGCGGTTTTGGTTTGTTTTTGGCCGCACTTGGCTGGGTTTGGAGAGCTTACTTCCCAGACTAGGGATCAAACCCAGGCAGTGAGAGTACCGACCCCCAACCACTGGACTGCCAGGGAATTCCCCAAATAACCCCGTTAGTTTTAAACGCAAAACATTGAAATAGTAACAGCAGCCTGACTTCCCTTATACATCAGTCATTTTATCCTTCACGATGATATTTTCTTATAGAACCATCAATCTAAAGAACACCCAAGAAAAAGTCATTTACGTTCTTAAATTTAACATGCTTATTTGAAAACACAGTAATGCTGATTACTTAATAAAGCCATTCCTCATTGTTCCTGCTTCCTTGCTTTCCCTCCAACTAAGATATTCTAAATGAAAGTTAGAACTGTGCAAGCATTTGAGCACTTAATCAAAGCCTAAATACACAGGTATTTATGAAATTTAGAATGTTCTCAGTTAACAGTTCTTTTCACCAAAAAAGACAGACTGCTGTAGTTCTTAATAAATGGTTAAAATTTGCCTATTATTGCATTGTATCATTTTTCTTTTCTTTCAGGGATACAGCAATAGGGAAAAAAAGTTTGTTTGTTTGTTTGTTTGTTTTAAATAAATCAAGACCACTATACTTAGAGTGATATTTCCTCTGGCAAAGCAAAGAATTAATATTTACATTTCAAATCAGCCCAAATTGAATAAGGATGACTTCATGCAAACTTTTCTCTAATTTTATCTCCACACAAATTTCCTTCCACCCTGTGAAGGATCTATGGGGAGAGTTGCTGGTGGGGAGGGGGCGGTTGGGAGCGGATTTCTCTCCACACCAGCCTCCTCTGGGAGAATGGAAGGTTAGAGGAGCTCTCTGAGGCCAGATCGCCAGGGACCTGCTGCCTTAGGGCCGTGCCCCGAACATTCTGAGGCTCTGGCCTCATGTGGTCACGTCACACCTCAGAGCCAATGCTTCCTTTATCTTCTTTTCCTCTTCACGCTTACGCCCACCACACTCACGTTACTGCAAACAGCTTTCCAAAGCAGCCCTGCCTACCCATCCTAGGTGTGAACCTGAGGACCACAAGATGGCAGCGATCTTTTATCTGGGAGTAGATCTCTCCATCAAAAATCTTGGTTAAAAAAAGAATCTATGCTTCTTTCCAATCTCGTCATGTGACTTTTTTCCCTTGTTATTTTAGACAACTTGGATTCACGCACCTTTTATTACTTTCCAGAGTGCTAAAAAGGGTAAAGATGACTATCAGTTCTTTCCAGTTTATTTCAAAGATTTTATTAAACACTTCTAATCTGTATATACTGGAGTTGGTATACCAGTATGATACCTTATGGGCTTCCCTGGTGGCTCAGCAGTGAAGAATTCACGTGCAATACAGGAGATACAGGAGACGTGGATTCATTCCTGGGTTGGGAAGATCCCCTGGAGAAGAGCACGTCAGCCCACTCCAGCACTCTCGCCTGGAGAATCCCGGGGCAGAGGAACCTGGTGGGCTACAGTCCACAGGGCTGCACAGATGCAACTGAACAAGCGACTGAGCACACGTGCGCACATGATACTTTAGAGAGGTTGTTTTTTTTTTAAAGGCTAAAAAAACTTTGGAAAAGTAAACAGACAATAATGGTCAAGGAAATCTGAGGAAAATACCAATGAGAGAGAATGAGGCATCAAAACAAATTGCAAAGTAGTAGAAATTAAAATTATGTGACATCAGCTTAAAAAGAGACTAAACACAGAAACTCATAACACAAGACTAGCCTAGCCTTTGGTTCCTGCTTTATCTGCCTGACAAGCTTTCTCCCCAATTCTTACCTTGGGTGCAAAGAGTTCAGCTCTTCAGCCCCCTCAGTCCCAGCACGTTGTCACCATCGGTCTGGACAGGGCCCTCCCGTGCTTTATTTCCTCATTCCTGACCCCCGCAACCACTTCCCTTTCTTCACATGCCCCCACTCTGATATGCTTGGTATATGTCTTTGAGTAAGGAAGTAAGGTTATTTCGTGTGTGTTTGGTTTTTTTCAACATATGAAAGGTGGTGTGCTATAGATCCTGTTCTAGTTACGTTTTTAAACTCAGTACTTTGTTTTAAACTAGTATTTCTATTGCTATGCATACATTTGATTCACTGCTTCTTACACAGTATTTCAGAGTATATTCTGTTACCAAACTCAAGTTCAGCTGCTTGCTGCTCAAAAGGCAATATTTTGAGAGGCAAATGTCAACAGAAAGGAAAGATGTTTTAATCAGAAAAGCTGGCAATCTGGCAAGAAAGTATACTCATGCCTGAAAGACCAACTCCAAAGATTCTGCTCAGCTATGACAGTTTTTTGGGCTTCATAGATGGCTCAGTGGTAAAGAATCCACCTGCAGTGCAGGAGATGCAGGTTCGATCCCTGGGATGGGAAGATTCCCTGGAGAAGGAAATGGCAACCCACTCCAGTATTCTTTCCTGGAAAATCTCATGGGACAGAGGAGCCTGGTGGGCTACAGTCCACGGAGTCTCAAAAGAGTCAGAGTCAGACACAACTTACCTACTAAACAATGGCAGTTTTTAAAGGAGAAGGGGGCAGAGTGTCAGTGAATCACGGAGGCAGGAGGTTGAGTTCTGCATCATTCTCCACTGTATGCAGACTGGCTGACTCTTTCTGGAGATGTTATCTCACCCACATCATTTGTCTAGGTGTAGAGAGCTAGTCATTCTTTAAAAAAAAAAAAATTTTGTTTCATATTGGAGTATAATTGATTAACAATGTTGTGTCAGTTTCAAGTGTACAGCAAAGGGATTCAGTGACACATATATATGTATCCTTTTCAAATTATTTTCCCATTTAGGTTATTACAGAATATTGAGTGGAGTTCCCTGTGGAGCTGGTCAGTCTCTAAACTGCTTATTCTTCATTCTTGGTTCTTTTTATCCACAGGTTAGGCAAGAATCAATAGGTTAGGCAAGGCATGGTGTGCATTTCAGTTCAGTTCAGTCGCTCAGTCGTGTCCAACTCTGCAATCCCATGAATTGCAGCATGCCAGGCCTCCCTGTCCATCACCAACTCATTTAGGAGAGCACAATTTAGGAGTTAGGTTAAGCAGCCTAGTGATGTCATTCCTATAGTTGTTAATAGGTTCCTTTAAAGTTAGAGGGGGACACAAATGGGCAAACAGGAAAGGGGCATAAGAACTGCTGTCAATTCCCTATTGTCAAATATCATTCCATTTCTATGGGATCAGGGGTGACGGCCCATCTTCTGTAGTTTCTCCATGCTGACACAGAGCACCGTATTCTCAGAGTGAAATATGTCAACATGAGTCTGTAGCATCTCTGATGACAATCTTAGTTGCCTGCTTACATATATGGGCAGAGCAAGCTACAGTTATCTTGATGCCCACAAGATATAGTTTATTATGAACAATAATGTTAATCCCATTCTCTTGAAGCCAGATCTTGGAATTGTGCTAGCCAGACATTCAAGACTGCTCAAGATGGAGCCGCTTAGGTCATGGCTACAATCTGGCCATCACACAGTTTTTTACCCTCTGGTTCTAGTCACAGTATCTGTAAAACAGTTCAGGAACGTGCATCGGACACTTAGTCTGTGACCATTGTCTTGATCATCAACTACTCTTTTGTACTTGGTTGGGAGCGGGGGTCTGCAGGGCTCTGCTTGGTTCTGATTCCACCACCACTTTGCTCATCCACCTCCTGCTGACAGATTCCCCACCACCATCAACAGTGCTGCAGTGAACATCCTTTTTCATCCCCCTTTACAGATCTGTGTGAGCATTTATCTGGTCTGTTTCTCAGAGTTGAACTGCTGGGTCAAAGGGCATATGCATATAGAATATCATTTCCTTCTGTCACACTGCTCCTCAGAATGGCTCTACTATTTACACCTCCACCAGCACTGCATGAGGATTCTTTTCATTCCACGCCCACTCACCTCTAAAATGTGCCACTTTTGAGGGGCATAAAGCAGTAGCTCATTATTGTTTAATCTATAACTCTTCTGAATACGATGATATCTAAACATCTATTCAAATGCTCGCTGGCCACTTGGGCTTCCCATCTGTGAATCACCTATTCCTATCTTTTGCATTTTCTCTATTTTCCACTCGGGTTTTCCCGTCTATTTCTGGTTGGTTTTTGTCTCCAGTGTACTTCTTTGAGCAGTAACGAACTTCAGTGGGTTTTGAACAGGAACCCTTTATTCTGATATAGTCAGATTCATTATAATTTCACTTTACAGTCATATATCTTAGCTCACAAGAACACTGTTGTGTATTTTGTCCCCTTGGCTTTACAGATTTAACTTTTACATGTTTTAATCTCTCTGGAATCTGCCTTTATATGTGATGCCTTGATGGATCTTTTTTATGACCTCTGACAGGAGTAAAATTGACTTCCCTAATATTTAGTTTTCTCTTCTGTGCCTTTTCCATTTGGTAGAAGAGTTGCTAACGAGAACTGAAATAGTCAAGGGCAGATATCAATGGAAAAAAATCGTGGAGAATCAAATCTAAATAATCTCAAACAAGCTACTGTCATAAGTACTGTAAAAGGAGCACAAACTCTTTGCCAGGCTCTTTGTTCTTATTATTTTTATCTTCACAAAAACCCTTTGAGGAAAATATTATTATTTCTGTTTCACTGGTGAGCAAGCCAAGGCATAGCAAGGTTCTGTCTTGCCCAGTGTCACATTCTGGAATGAGCTCTTTGTGAACTCAATGCTCTTTCAACCACAATGAGATACTCGCAAATGCCCCTCACTCAGTGTTACTTTAACATTATATCCTTGGCATTTATCAAAGGTTAAAACTTACCTGAAGAACATTCCTGTTCTTATCTCTTTCGCCAGGCGGTTTGGCTATTAAATTATAAAATGTCGCTTTATTTTCTTTAGCATCTGCCATGTCCCAGGGACTAAGTGCTTGGGACTATAGCATTCAAGATGGTTCCAGCCCTCAAACTGCTTTCTTAGCCGGACAAGTGGAGAAGTCTCTTTGCCGTGACTACTACGGACTCTGCAGTAAAACCTCCTGAGCTCAGATGCAGCTTCATCTGTGCTAGCTCTGTGACCTTGAGCAACTTGCTTTCTAAGCCTCATTTTCTCATCTACAAAATTAAAAGAATAAGAATAGACCCAGTACACAGGGTTGCTGTGAGGATCCATTATAAAAAGCACACAAAGAGCTCAGTCGTGTGCTTGGTTCTCTATCAGTAGGATGACAAATACTACCATTTCTATGAGATAAGCCACTGATTGCAGTAGAAAATGCTCTGACACAGGCATGCTTAAACTTGGGGGCTTCCCTGGTGGCTCAGACAGTAGAGAATCTGCCTGCAACACAGGAGACTGGGATTTGATCCCTGGCTCGGGAAGATCCCCTGGAGAATGGAATGGCTACCCACTCCAGTATTCTTTCTCCTTTTTTAATTTATTTTTTTAAATTGAAGGATAATTGCTTTACAGCATTTTGTTGTTTTATGTCAAACCTCAACATGAATCAGCCATAGGTATTGCCTGGGAAATCCCACAGACAGAGGAGCCTGGAGGGCTACAGTCCATATGGTCGCAAAGGGTCAGACACGACAGAAGCGACTAAAAAAATAAAATTGTACAGAGAGAAAAAGTGTCTAAGTTAGATGGAGAGGAAAAGGTGGAAAGGATTTCAGGGCATGCTTCCCAATGGAATTAATCTTCACATTTCCTTGACTAAGGATTATATGTTAGTTATTTTTAGATTTCAGTTCCGAGAACAATTTTCTCTCTTTGGACAAAATGGCATGCTCCCTCTTACTGGTGAAAAAGATTTACATAACCTATTTATTTCCTATCCTGTAATGACCAGGAAGTTTGAAGTCAACTTTAATGCTTTATTTAATGAGATTATGTAAGCCTAGGGTTTGATCAAAATCTTTGATTATTTTTAACTTCCCTTTTAAATTTTAATACTGTGATTATAAAAGAGTCTTTTTTTTTTTCAGGCATCATTAGCAGGCGAAAGGAGTTCCCATACAGGATACCATTAAATATGGTCCCCAAAACAAAAGTCAAAAGAACTGTGAGTATAAAAGGTAAATTAACCAGTGCCATTTTTATTTCTTATTTCACTGTGTTTCAAACAAAAGTCAAGTATTCTCATGACTTTCCCATTTCTCCTCTTCTCTACTCAGTTGCATATCCAACGGGGGCTCTGGGAGTGCCCTGTTCCTGCCCTCACCTTCACTTCCCCAAGCTCACTTTCAGCTCTCTTCTTCCAGGGGCTTGATTTCATGGAGATTCATGCTCCCATGATGGAGGGTGGGGGCTGTCACTGGCCCAAAGACTTCTCTAACATGAGAGTGCAGCTGCGTCCAGATTTAAAGGACTTTCTATGATCCAAGTGGGCAGTCTTAGTCCAGAAACAGTTGCATGCCCTGCAAATGGCCCCAGGAAAGCAGCTCTGGGCCATTTGTAGCATTGGTGTTTTTAGTGGGCTTTATCCCTGGCCTCCAGCCTTTAAAAATTCAAGGACTTATCATCACAAGAATAGAATGTCCTGACTACATTTTATCTCAGATAAAAGCTTGGAATCACAGAATGTTAGTACTGGAAAGGACCTTTCTAAGCATGCCCCACCCTGTTGTTGGATATATAAGAGAGTGGTTTTCCCAGGTCTCACGATGAGATATAGACAGAGCCCTCATGGCATTCACAGAGCGTTCACAGTTCAGACTCTTGGCTTTGCACTGGGGAAGTGATTGATTCATAGGGTTTATGATATCTAAAGCTATCACGTTGAAAGTGAAAGTGAAGTCGCTCAGTCGTGTCCGACTCTTTGCAACCCATGGACTCTAGCCCACCAAGCTCCTCCGTCCATGGGATTCTCCAGGCAACAATACTGGAGTGGGTTGCCATTTCCTTCTCCAGGGGATCTCCCCGACCCAGGGATCGAACCCAGGTCTCCCACATTGCAGGCAGGCGCTTTAACCTCTGCGCCACCAGGGAAGCCCTTAAATACAAGAATCAGAGATTTCAAGGGAGGAAAGGAAGCCAGGTTGAAAGAAGAAGCGGGAGGAAGCAGGAAAGGGAGGCGAAAGGGGTGGCCTTATCACTTTGAATGGCAACTAACTTGCCTTTTCCAGTAGGCTATAATCCGGCCACTGTATTACATACACCATCTTACCTCCATGTCACGGTGGTATGTTTAGGCCTGGTGTTTCTTTAAATACAACTGTCTAATCAGATATTTTTCCCTCTCCCCAGTTCTGAGAAGAAATTCAACTGCTTAGATTAAAAAGGAAAGAATAAGGACGGTTGCTCTTATCGCCACTGAAAATGTACCCTTACTCAGAAGCTGGTAAAAGCTGAGCGTATCTACTTTGATTTTTTGTTTGTGTGCTTGTTTGTTTCAGGACTGCTTATAGGCGAGATCATGTCTGCAGTCCTGAGTCAGGAAGGCATTGATAGTCTTACCCGCCTCCCCAAAGGCAACGCAGAGGCGGAGCTGATGAGCGTGGTCCCAGTGTTCTATGTTTATCACTACCTGGAGGCGGGACATAATTGGAACATCTTTTCTACGAACTCATTAACTCAAAAACAGAACCTGAAGACAAAATTAAAAGAAGGTAAAAGAAAATCTGTTTCACATATTGTACATTAAAATCTTGTGATTTTTTTAAGCTAAAATTTGATTAAACTAATATTTAAGTTATGAATTACACAAAACCTTAGTTGTAAAAACACTTCCGCCAAAAAAAAAAAAAACCATGAGGCGGACTCTGTTACACAAATAAATACCGTTTGCTGCAGCGTTTTGGCTTAACTTACTGAAACGCCTGGATGCGAGACAAGACACCTGGATTCCAAACTCTGCAGAGCACTTCCTTCCTTCTTGAATGAGCTCAGAATGTTCTGCTTGATAACTCCCAGCTCAAGCGATGCATATACCTCCTTTGAGAAGCTCAGTGTTGGCCACGAAGCATACGTTCGCTGCCCAACACGGGAGGAAGCTTGCCTTTCCCAGGGGCTCACACTGCGCTGAGTGGAGACGGGGTCACTGAAGCTCTGTGCTCTTTTCCTGCTGCCTCTTAGGGATGCTGAGCATCATGTCCTTCAGAAATGCCGACTATTCCTACAGCGTGTGGAAGGGTGGCAGTGCTAGCACTTGGTAAGTGGAACGTTTTGCCTTGTGTTTTCACACAGTAGTGAACTAGAGAATAACAACTCTAATGGGCGCTCCGTCCAGCGGCTCAGGCTGAGACGCCTAGTCATCTTTCACTTGCAAGCCTCATCTGACCCAGCAAATACTTTTGGCTGCACCTGCAAAGTACATCCTGAACCTGACGGCTGTTGCGTCGCTTAGTCACTAGTTCCCATCAGACCCTTTGTGACTCCGTGGACTGTAGCCCTTAGGGCTCCTCTGTCCATGGGATTTCCCAGGCAAGAGTACTGGAGTGGGTTGCCATGGGCTTCTCCAGGGGATCTTTCTGAATCAGGGACTGAACCCGTGTCTCCTGCATTGGCAGGTGGATTCTTTACCTCAGAGCCACCAGGGAAGCCCTGAACTTGACTACTTCTCACTAACACCAACATGCCACCCGGGTCCAAGCCATTCTCATCTCTGACTTGGGTTATGACCGTAGCGGCCTCTGGTCTCTCAGCCTTAACCCTGTCTCCTCTTCAGTCTGTACTCAGCGCAGCAGCCAGAGTGAGTCTGTTAGAGCATAAGTGTGGTCACATCACTCAAAACCGTTCGGAAGTGTCCCGTCTTACCCAGGGTAAAACCCAGACTTCTTACTATGATCTACAAGACCCCACGTGATCTAGCGACACCTCACCTCTCTGACCACGTCCCCCGCTACTCTCTTTCACCCCACCCGAGCCCCACTGGCCTTCTTGCTGTTCCTTGAATGTGCTGACCATGCTTCCACCTCAGAGCCTTTGCACTGACTGTGCCCTGTTCCCTCTCGTCTGGGGAACACTCTCTGCCAGGTGTCAGCGAGGCAGGCTCCCCCCTCTCCCTCAAGCCTTTACCAAGAGTCACCTCCTCAGTGAGGGCTCTAGTAATCATTCTATCTAAAATTACATCCCATTCCAGTACATCATTTACTTTACTTCCTCCTATTCTCCTAAAAATGTATCCCTAACACTCTCCTTATCTCCTTATTGTCTGTCTGGTCACTAGAATGTAAGCTCCACAGAGGCAGTTTCAAGTATTCCTGGTGCCTGGTACTGGAGGTGCTGAGCAAGTACTTATTCAGTGGGGGCACTATACCTTCCAAAATTCTGATGATTTGAGGGAAAGACATTCTCAGTTAGTAAATCTGAATTGTTTCTGTTGTTGCTATTCAATTGCTAAGTCGTGTCCAATTCTTTGGGACCCTATGAACTGCAGCACTCCAGGCTTCTCTGTCCTTCACTATCTCCTGGAATTTGCCGAAATTCCTGTCCACCGAGTTGGTCATGCTATGTAATTATCTCATCTTCTGTCGCACCCTTCTCCTTTTGTCTTCAATTTTTCCCAGCATCAGGGTCTTTTCCAGTGAGTTGGCTCTTCATCAGGTGGCCAAAATATTGGAGTTTCAGCTTCAGCATCAACCCTTCCAATGAACACCCAGGACTGATCTCCTTTAGGATGGACTGGTTGGATCTCCTTGCAGTCCGAGGTACTCTCAAGAGTCTTCTCCAACACCACAGTTCAAAAGCATCAATTCTTTGGTGCTCAGCTTTCTTTATAGTCCAACTCTCACATCCATACATGACTACTGGAAAAACCATAGCCTTGACTAGATGGACCTTTGTTGACAAAGTAATGTCTCTGCTTTTTAATATGCTATCTAGGTTGGTCATAACTTTCCTTCCAAGGAGTAAGTGTCTTTTAATTTCATGGCTGCAGTCACCATCTGCAGTGATTTTCGAGCCCCAAAAAGTAAACTCAGCCACTGCTTCCGCTGTTTCCCCATCTATTTGCCATGAAGTGATGGGACTGGATGCCGTGAGCTTAGTTTTCTGAATGTTTAGCTTTAAGCCAACTTTTTCACTCTCTTCTTTGATTTTCATCAAGACGCTCTTCAGTTCTTCTTCACTTTCTGCCATAAGGGTGGTGTCATCTGCATATCTGAGGTTATTGATATTTCTCCTGGCAATCTTGATTCCAGCTTGTGCTTCATCCAGCCCAGCGTTTCTCATGATGTACTCTGCATAGAAGTTAAATAAGCAGGGTGACAAGAAAAAGCCTTGACGTACTCCTTTTCCTATTTGGAACCAGTCTGTTGTTCCATGTCCAGTTCTAACTGTTGCTTCCTGACCTGCATACAGATTTCTCAAGAGGCAGGTCAGGTGGTCTGGTATTCCCATCTCTTGAAGAATTTTCTACAGTATGTTTTGATCCACACAGTCAAAGGCTTTGGCATAGTCAATAAAGCAGAAATAGATGTTTTTCTGGAACTCTCTTGCTTTTTCCATGATCCAGCGGATGTTGGCAATTTGATCTCTGGTTCCTCAGCCTTTTCTAAACCCAGCTTGAACATCTGGAAGTTCATGGATCACGTATTGTTGAAGCCTGGCTTGGAGAATTTTGAGCATTACTTAACTAGCATGTGAGATGAGTGCAATTTTGTAGTAGTTTGAGCATTCTTTGGCATTGCTTTTCTTTGAGACTGGAATAAAAACTGACCTTTTCCAGTCCTGTGGACACTGCTGAGTTTTCCAAATGTGCTGGCATATTGAGTACAGCACTTTCATAGCATCATCTTCTAGGATTTGAAATAGCTCAACTGGAATTCCATCATCTCCACTAGCTTTGTTCGTAGTGATGCTTCCTAAGACCCACTTGACTTCACATTCCCGGATGTCTGGCTCTAAGTGAGTGATCACACCATCGTGATTATCTGGGTCGTGAAGACCTTTTTTGTACAGTTCTTCTGTGTATTCTTGCCACCTCTTCTTAATATCTTCTGCTTCTGTTAGGTCCATACCATTTCTGTCCTTTATTGAGCCCATCTTTGCATGAAATGTTCCCTTGGTATCTCTAATTTTCTTGAAGAGATCTCTAGTCTTTCCCATTCTGTTGTTTTCCTCTATTTCTTTGCATTGATCACTGAGGAAGGCTTTATTATCTCTCCATGCTATTCTTTGGAACTCTGCATTAAAGTGGCTGTCTGAGGAGGCTTTACAAATAGCCATGAAAAGAAGAGAAGCAACAAGCAAAGGAGAAGGGGAATTTGAATATAGACAAAGGGGAATTTGAATATAGACCCATTTGAATATAGACAAAGATTTATATATATATATATATATATATATATGGCCAACACCTGAATACCCCCAAAAAATTTTTTTAGAAATACAGGGAAGATAAAAAATTAAAGAGAATAATATTCATTTTAAAAAGAAAAAGGAAAACAAAATTTTAAAGTAAGGGAGAGAGTGAAGTGGTCTGAGTCTCGGGGGTTTCTGGCCCCTGGGCTGCTGAATGAAGGAATCAGAGAGGAGGAGAGGAGGTATAAGAGGCACCTGGGGTCATGAGGTCCATCCCCTTGGACAGTCTCTGCGGGAGTTAGTAGAGACTGAGCTGGTTTGTTTGGGGCATTGCCAGTCGTCGCACTCTGCGCGGGCTTCGTAGAGCGCAGGGGGCGGGAGCTGCTCTCTAGCTGAGGCACGGGGCTTCTCGCTGTTGGTGCCCCTCTTGCTGCTGAGCACGGGCCGTAGGGCAGGCGGGCTCAGCAGTCCCGAGGAATGTGGGATCTTCCGGGCCAGGAATTGAACTTGTCAGGTGGATTCTAACCACTGGACCACCGGAGAAGTCTCCTGAACTTGTTTTTCGACTAAGTAATCATAATAAATAAAGCTTCCTTGAGAGGTAGCGAGTTCTCCATCAATGGTGTGACTCAAGGGGAAGCGAGATAAACACCCCCACGGGTATTAGGGAAGAGAATTCAGACCTCAGATGGGGATTGAGATCAGATAGCTTGTACAAATTTTACAATCTAGAATTTTATAATTTTGCTCCTCAGTATCTCATGTTTGTGAGTCAGTGCTTTGACTCTATTTGTTTGAACGCTATCCAACGTTAGAGAATAATTGTTGTATCATCAGGCATCAGTTTTCAGCTTGTACGCAGGCTAACAATGCTGCCCTCACAGAAGATGTGTTGCTTACCTTCGGTTGTTTTTGGAGATCTTCCTGATACCTTTCCTGATGTTTTGAAATAGTAACATCTTACTTCAGAATTGCGTGTTTTGAAATGTTTTTCTTTTCAAGAATAAACACTGTATGAACGAAAACACACTGCAGGTTGAAAGCCCAAAGGGCTTCAGTGTCTAAATGTTTATTTATTTGATTTTCATCCCAAAGGTTAACAGCTTTTGCTCTAAGAGTACTTGGACAAATAAGTAAATATGTAGATCAGAACCAAAATTCGATTTGTAATTCTTTATTGTGGCTGCTTGAGAAATGTCAGCTGGAAAATGGATCATTCAAGGAAAATTCCGACTATCAACCTGTAAAGTTACAGGTAAGGAAACCAAATGCACAGATGAACAATACTTGGATTTAAAAGTCTGAGTTGTGTTCTTATTCATTTTTAGAAGGGGAAAATATATGCAATCCTGCAAGAAACTTCTCTTGAGTACAGGCAAAGAATTTGAAAGGTCTTCTCATCCTGTTATTCAGATAATTCAAAATAGGTCAGATGAGTAGGATCGTGGGCATCTGGTGTCACAGGCGTTCGTGGGTTGCAGAGCACAAGCGCTGGAGCTCAGAGGGGTAAACGGGCCCTTTTGTCTACAAACACTCGGTACAAAGTCTGCACTTGAACTTCAAGGCCTTCTCACAGGTCAAGGCTGTAATTTGTTGTTGTGAAAGATGGAAGGGATCCTACGTACACTCTGTTAAAAAGAAGGTTAGAGTCAATTTATTAAGAAGTACCACAAAGTGTTGTTTCATATTGGAATCCACTTACATGTTTAAATTGCAAAATCTCTCCAAAATACTGCTACAGCATCTTCTACTCCTAGAATGTATTTTTTAGGATCCAACAGCTTTCCTTTATTTATTTATTTTGCCTGCCCCAATCCAATCCCTTTCATGTCACAAGCGGCCTTCCCGGCTGACCGGGGTCCCATAATTAGGACCGATTAGGACTCCCACGAGAAGTGAGGGCAGCTGACATCATCTAGGTGCTATTTGAAAAGGAAGATACTACAACAATTTTTTTTTTTAATCCTACACATCTATCCAGCTGTTCATATCCATTCAACAACCATTCACGGAGCACCTGAAATGTGCTAGGGCCTCTTTGGGGAACCCTGAGGGAGGAAGAGTGGGAAGAATGGATCAGAGAGCACCTGTGCCACAAAGGAGCTCACACACTGGTAGGGAGAGCAGGGTACAGATACTAACAACTCTAATCAAGATTTAAGTTTATGTGTTCATTTATTTATTCAATAAATATGTACAGAATGTGTACAAAGTGCTACCTAGTAGGGATATAATAGTGAACAAAACAGGTATGGTCACTGAGGCCACGGCGATTGTTACCATCTAGCAGAAAAGTCAGACCTTAAGTGATTTCAAGTGTGTGATTCACACTAAGAAAAGGCCGATACGGTTTCTTTGAAAGCAGGAGCTCTCACTTAGATTGCGGAAGTTGAAAAAACGATTTGACCAGGTTCCTAGGAGCTAGGGAGGAGGGAGGCAGGCAGAAGGGTCCAAGTAGTGCAAGCAGCATGCCTGTCCTCTTGAAGTGGAGAGAGGGTGGTCCATTCAAAGAGCTGGAGCCTAGAGGACTCAGGGGTGAGTGGCACAAAATGAAGCTGGAGAGATGAGTAGAAGGTCATCTCCTGGGAGGTCTTAGAAACACTGCCTTGGAACGTCACTGCCCTAAGAGGAGAAAATACGGGAGGACAGAGGAAGAATCGGGCTTTGTAGAGGAGGTGGCCCTTTAACAGGGTCTTGAAGGAGAAGGTGAGCTTGAACGTGGTGAAGGGGTGTGAAGTGGAGCTCCAGGGTGGAGAGGTGGAGGAGAGAGAAGCAAGTGAAAGCATGTGAAACTCAGAGCTTTGAGAAGATGCCAGGGGCCCCGCTGGCCCGCATGAAGGGAGAGAGAGGGAGGGGAGGCCAAAGTGGGGAGTCAAGCCAGGTCATTTCGTTTGAAAGACACCATTTCACTCTCCTTTTAAAACATTGCTTGTTTTTAGGGGACCTTGCCTGTTGAAGCCCGAGAGAAGACTTTGTATCTCACAGCCTTTGCTGTGATTGGAATTAGAAAGGCTTTTGATATATGCCCCTTGGAGGTAAGTGTTTTCTTTCTCCAACACCCATCGTCTATTTCTGTACCATATTCGGGGAACAGAGCGGGGGATAGGGCGGGGGCTTGAAAATAACCTGAACTCCAGAATTTAAGGAGTTCTGAAGCATGATAGATACTAAAGAGCGTCTAGTCCAACCCACTCATTGACAGCTGAGAAAACCGGGGCCTGTAAGGAAGGTGAATTTAATTGTCGCATGTCACAAGATACTGAATTATAGACCTGTGATTAGAATAAATGACTTCTGATTGTGATGAGAAGACGACCCCATGTCCCTGGGATCCTACTCTTGCCCCTGCTAACTCTTACGCTACGTATGGGACTGTTCTTTTATTACATGGAATCAGTTCAGTTCAATTCAGTTGCTCAGTTTTGTCCGACTCTTTGCAACCCCATGGACTGCAGCACACCAGACTTCCCTGCCCATCACTAACTCCCAGAGCTTACTCAAACTCATGTCCATTGAGTCGGTGATGCCATCCAACCATCTCATCCTCTGTCGTCCCCTTCTCCTCCTGCCTTCAGTCTTTCCCAGCATCAGGGTCTTTTCCAAGGACTCAGCTCTTGGCATCAGGTGGCCAAAGGACCGACTCACATGGAGTACTGAGCACCCACGTGCTCTGGGTCTCAGAGCTGCTAAGGACACCCCTACCGTGCTTTCTGCCTGGGGCTGTGCTGTTCATTTGCTTGGAAGCTGAGGGGAGAAAGGAGAGGATCCACTTAAGTGAATCAACGTAGACGATTCTAAAGATGAACAGAAGTGAGATCCTGATCTGGGAAGTAGATTAGACCTGTCCTTCAAACCAGCTGACAGAACCGAGATGGAAAAACCCAAGGGGACTGGTAGGACTTGAACCACAAAATGAAATCAGTTTTTCGTTTAGTTCAGGACAATTGTTATATGTGTGTGCCATTGTTATTGTTTAGTTGCTAAGTCGTGTCTGACTCTTTGTGACCCCATGGACTGTGGCCCACCAGGCTCCTCTGTCCATGGGATTCTCCAGGCAAGAATATTGGAGTGGGTTGCCATTTCCTTCTCCAGGGGACCTTCCTGACCCAGGGGTTGAACCCACATCTCTGCATCAGCAGGTGGATCCTTTAGCACTAAGCCACCAGGGAAGCCCTAAATATATATATATGCATGCGTGCATGCTAAGTCACTTCAGTCGTATCTGACTCCTTGTGACCCTATGGCCTATAGCCTGCCAGGCTCCTCTGTCCATGGGATTCTTCAGGCAAGAATACTGGAGTGGGTTGCCCTGCCCTCCTCCAGGGGATCTTCATGACCCAGGGATCAAACCTGCATCTCTTACATCTCCTGTGTGTGTATACGCACACACATATATATAAACACATGTGGGGCTTCCCGGTGGCTCAGTGATAGAGAATCTGCTTGCAATGCAGGAGACACAGGAGACATGGGTTCAATTCTCAATCAACAAATAATTCTCAATCAGCAAACACATATGTATACGTGGTGGCACTAGTGACCAGAACCCACCCGCCAATGCAGGAGACGCAAGAGATGCGGCTGTGATCCCTGGGTTGGGAAGATCCCCTGGAGGAGGGCATGGCAGCTCACTCCAGTATTCCCGCCTAGAGAATCCCATGGACAGAGGAGCCTGGCAGGCCATAGTCCATAGGGTTGCAAAGACTCAGACATGACTGAAGCAACTTAGCATGTACATATATATATTCAACAAGACAAAATAATCAACAAGTAACATTGCCAGTACCTGGTGGTATGTGAGTGAGAGACAGATGGAGCTGGCGAGAAGGTGCCAGACGAGGAGTCAGAAATATTGCACCATGCTGCCTCCTCATCCACTTATCCAAAATAACTATTTCAGTTGTCTGCAGGCAGAGGCATAGGGATTATTTTCCCAGGAATCCTTAGGATCAAAAAGCACTTTGGCAGCTTGGCTGTTTTTTTGCTGCTGATGGTTTTCTTTAGTAGAACTTCTGAAAATGTGACTCTGTCTCAGCTCTGCTGGGTGCAGCAGGATGAAGAAAGCCATGTCTGTACTTGATGCTGCTTCTTCCCAGAGGCCAGGTCTGACATGGGAAGCAGAAACTAAATGGAAAAACCTCTACCGAGGAGGGAGGTTTCAGAAGCAAAAACTTAAACCGATTTGGACAATCTTATTTTCATTTTCCAGGTTACCCTCTGCTCCTTCTCCCAGAAGGACTTGCCTCAGGGAAACACCATCCATTTCCACTAGGTCATTTTCCTTTCTACCCTTCATCTTGCCTGCAACCTGGGGTGGTGCAACCTGGGGGTAGACCCCATTAGTTGGTAGGTCAAATCTTGTCAAAGAAACTTAGGTATCTTCTGCTCTTGTTTCCAGAAAATCAGCATGGCTGTAAGTAAGGCTGACGTCTTTCTGCATGAAAATGCCCTCTCATCCCAGAGTGCTTTTACACTGGCCATCGCTGCTTACGCTCTTTCCCTAGGAGATAAAGCACACCCGCAGTTTCGTGCAATTGTCTCTGCTCTGAAGAGGAAAGCTTTCGTCAAAGGTATGACTCGTTTCTGGCATTTGTTCATCAAGTGTCCAATAAGCACATTGTTGAGTCATTCAGTCATGTCTGACTTTTTGTGACCCCATGGACTGTGGCCCACCAGGCTCCTCTGTCCATGGGATTCTTCAGGCAAGAATACTGGAGTGGGTTGCCCTGCCCTCCTCCAGGGGATCTTCATGACCCAGGGATCAAACCTGCATCTCACCAGGCCTCCCTGTCCTTCACTATCTCCTGGAGCTTGCTCAAACTCATGTCCATTGAGTCAGTAATGCCATCCAACCATTTCATCCTCTGTTGCCTCCTTCTCCTCCTGCCTTCAATCTTTCCCAGCATCAGGGTTTTGTCCAATGAGTCAGTTCTTCACATCAGGTGGCCCAAGTATTGGAGCTTCAGATTTAGCATCAGTCCTTCCAGTGAATATTCAGGGTTGATTTCCTTTAGGATTGACTGGTTTGATCTTCTTTCTGACCAAGGGGCTCTCAAGAGACTTCTCCAACACCACAGTTCAAAGGTCAATTCTTTGGCGCTCAGCCTTCTTTATGGTCCAAATAAACATGTAGCCTCTGCTAATTCTGGGAAAAGTGGGTGCATGCAAAGTAGAGTGAGACAGAATCCCCGCCCTCAAGGAACAAAGAGAGCACGATACAGTGTAATAAGCCCTACTATTCATGTATTTAGTCACTCATTCAGCACATATTTATGCATTCCTTAATTCAAAAAATGTGTATGGAGTGCCTCCTACGTTCGAGGCTTTGTTCTAGGCTCTGGGGATAAAGCAACAGACAAAAAAGAAAAAAGTCCAGGCCTTCATGAAATTTATATTCTGTTCAATGAGAGAACATGATTAATAACTAAAACATTGCATATAGTGACTATTCAGTGATACAGTAACCTATTTAGTGATGACTGATATGAAGAAAAATAAAGCAAGGAAGGGAGAGAAAGTGAGGGGATTGGTTGTAATTTTAAACAGGGTGGTCAGGCTTAAGCCTCATTGAGAAGACGGTATTTGAATCAAGACCTGAGGAGGTGAGAAAGCAAACCAGTGGCTTTCTGGAAGGGTATTTCCTGATAGAGAAACAGTTTAGGAAAATGCCTGAGGCAGGAGCTTGCCTGGTGCTCCAAGGAAGGCAAGGAGGTCAGGGTGACTGCAGAGGTGAGGGTGAGGGCAGGAGGGTGTCAGGGAAGGGAAGGGCGAGCGAGCGCCGTGCAGGACCCGGGCGCTACCGGAGCTCTCGCACTCCCGTATACAGCTGTGTAATCTACAAGGCATGGGCGAATGAAGGCTGAAACCCAGCTTCTGCTCCACTACCCCAGCCATGCTCCCTGGTTTGGGTTGGCCTCTACACAGAGCGAGCAGTGCCTGAGTCTTATTCATATCAAGGTCCTGTGGGGGCCATGGGATTCCCCAGAACCTTAACTTCCACTTCAAGTGAGAAGGGAAGTCATTGGAGGGCTTTGAGCAGAAGAGTGCATGACCTAGCTTATACTGTACCAGGCTGACCAAAAGGCATATATTTCATTTTGAAGAATAAAGACATTGCTTCCTGTGGGTCAAGAGTAAAGAAATAGAGAGGAGCGGTGGTCATTGGCTAATGTGCCTTGACCAGCACTGGCATGGTTGGGTACTTCTGAGCCCTCTTCTGGCTGAAGTTTCCTACAAGTTTAATAAATACTACATAAGGTTTATCACCACCTACAAAATTTGACTCCTGTCATCACTTAAAAAATGACTGAATCTCAACATATACTTCAAAACCACTTCTATAATACTTTTCAAATAACACAAAAGAAATATCTAGGTATTGTAAGAAATGAATAATAAAATAATAGAATTTAAGAGCTAGAAGGGAATATATTAGTTTACATAATGTTTGAACTGGAACTGTCTTTAGAAATCAAAACCTTCCTTCCAAAAAAAGCCTTCAAGAGGGAGGGAAAACATTTTGTTCCTCAAGTCAAGTAAGCAAGGTAATTCTGAGTTGTAAACAGATACATCAGAATTTTGAGGGGGGGGATGTTGGAGTGGTGGAGTTGGAGGTTGGGGTTAGCAGATGAAGAACTGTTACATGCAGAATGGATAGCAGCAAGGTCCTAATGACAGCACAGAAACTATAGTCAATATCCTAGGATAAACCGTAAGGGAAAGAATACTGAAAAGAATATGTGTGTGTGTGTGTGTATATATATACACATACATGTATATATATTTGTGTGTGTGTTAGTTGCTCAGTAGTATCTGACTCTTTGCAAACCATGGACTATGTAGCCCATCAGGGTGCTCTGTCCATGAAATTCTCAAGGCAAGCCATACAGGAGCGGGTTGCCATTTCCTACTCTAGGGGATCTTGCCCCAGGGATCGAACCCAGGTCTCCTGAATTGCAGGCAGATTCTTTACTGTCTGAGCCACCAGGGAAGATCATATATATGTTTATGCGTACACACACACACACACACACACATATATACACACACTGTGCTCAGGCACTCAGTTGTGTCTGACTCTTTGCGACCCCATGGACTGTAGCCCACCAGGCTTCTCTGTCCATGGAATTTTCCAGGCAAGAATATTGGAGGGGTTTGCCATTTCCTCCTCCAAATAGATATAGATATAGATATAGATGTAGATATAGATGTAGATATAGATACATAAGGCTTCCCAGTGGCTCAGTGGTAAAGAATTCACCTGCCAATGCAGGAGACCTGGGTTTGATGCCTGGGTGGGAAGATCCCCTGGAGTAGGAAATGGCAGCCCACTCCAGTCTTGTTGCCTGAAAAATCCCATGGACAGAGGAGCCTGGTGGGCTACAGTCCATGAGGTCGCAGAGAGCTGGACACGACTGACCGACTGAGCACAGCACACACAGCACAGAACAATAAAAACCAAATATAATCTAGAAACTGACTTATGAAAAGCGCTGCCTACATGAAATTGTCTTCAGGGTTTTAAATTGGGAGGAGATAGAATAGTTAAGGTTTGGGTGTGAGCTCAAAATTTCCAAACTGTAGTTTTTTTTTTTCTGTCAAGGAGAAAAGTTCTCTAATTTTTTTTGGTAGTGTCAATAATAATAACAATAAACATATATATGCATCTATCTATATATACATGGTGCTTTCTGGTTTATAAAAACATTTACATTTGGTATCTCCCTTGAGTTTCACCGCAAGGAAGAAAGCACTATCTATTCTTCAGGGAACTGAAAGACTCACAGAATGGAAAGAGCCCATCCAAGTTTACAGGTGTGTTAATGGCACCCACTCCAGTACTCTCGCCTGGAAAATCCATGGACGGAGGAGCCTGGTGGGCTGCAGTCCATGGGGTCGCCAAGAGTCGGACACGACTGAGCGACTTCACTTTCACTTTTCACTTTCATGCGTTGGAGAAGGAAATGGCAACCCACTCCAGTGTTCTTGCCTGGAAAATCCCAGGGACGGGGGAGCCTGGTGGGCTGCCGTCTCTGGGGTCGCACAGAGTCGGACACGACTGAAGCGACTTAGCAGCAGCACAGCAGTAGCCGAGTAGAGACCAGAACCTGGGTGCTATTAACAATTCCGGTCCCCTGCCTTTCCAGCCGACCCTACAAAAGTACTGTGGTACCTGTAGATGCTCCATGTTGACGTTTATGAAT
The DNA here is from genome assembly GCF_027580195.1 of Bos mutus. NCBI lineage: Eukaryota > Metazoa > Chordata > Mammalia > Artiodactyla > Bovidae > Bos > Bos mutus. The sequence goes on from NC_091624.1 coordinate 2,646,344, forward strand.
AAAGACAAATGGCCTTGTTTTGGTTTTATTTTTATCGAAGTATAGTTGATTTACAGTGTAAGTTTCAGGTGTACAGCCAAGTGATTCAGCTGTCTATCATCTATCTGTCTGTCTGTCTATCTGCTCATATTTAAATTCTTTTCCATTATAGATTAAAACAGCCCTGTATTAAGAAACCTTGTTTGTATTGGTCACCTTGAGAAAATTCTTCTTACAAAAGAATAGGAAACTTTTGGAAACCAGAAGGCCACTACCAGAAGAAACTTCTAGAAACCTGCTAGAACTGTTATGCCAAATTCACATTTTTCACGATACTTACCAGTGTGATTTGTTGGTGTTAGGTAATCCACCTATTTATCGTTTCTGGAAAGATGATCTTCAGCAGAGAGACAGCTTTGCGCCCAACACTGGCACAGCTCGTATGGTAGAAACCACGGCCTACGCCTTACTCACCAATCTGAACTTGAAAGACATGAATTACGTGAACCCAGTCATCAAATGGCTATCGGAAGAGCAGAGATACGGAGGCGGCTTTTATTCAACCCAGGTGGTGTTTCTTTCTCTCGTGTTACCTTCCTGGAGATGCCCCTAGTGCCTCCCACACCGCACACTCCACACTCCTTCCGGCCTCCGTGGTTCTGTCACCAAATGAGCGCACTAAAGGTGTGAATAAATGACTAGAATCAGGGCCCGAAGGAACGTCTGCATGGATGCCCTTCTCACGCAGAGGCGAAACTCAGCGCCAGGAGGTTCGTTCACAGTTAGCGGCAGAGCCAGCATCAGAACTCACACCTCCAAACTCCAAGCCCAGAACTTCCTTTACGATTCTTAGTTACCATGAAGGGCTAGGAGAGTTATCAGGAATTACATGAAATCCTATATAAGAAACAGTGGCTGCCACGTAAATAAAGTCACCGATGTTCCTTTCCACAATACTAAGTGAAAAGTAAGAGGAATGCCGATTTTCCGCATGTTTATCTGTCTAGCTACCAGTGTGAACTCACTTGAGTATGTGTATTTTGCATTATAGCTACCATGTCGCTGTATAGTGTACATCTACACTCAAGTTTATCTCAAATGTTAGCGTCTTCCCTGCTCCCCGGATGCCTGGGCAATGACAGGGTGTGTGTAGGTATATAAAATGTAGAGCTAGAGGGCTCCTTCAGGTGCTGTTGGTGACCATCTAATTCTAATCAGGGGAAGGAAATGGGTTTCGCGATGGGCACAACTGGAGGCTTAGAGAAAAGAGGACCCCACTGATGAGCACTGGCTGCTTGGACATGGGAGAGAAGGCAGTCACAAATCTGCTCTCTCTGATTCAACCACATCTCCCCATTCTGTAGATGAGGAAGACAAGATCTAGAAAAATTAAGCTCATCCTGCTAGGGTAAAAAGAACCTGCCTGCCAATGCAAGAGACATAGAGACATGGGCTTGATCCCTACGTCAGGAAGATCCCCTGGAGGAGGGCATAGCAATCCATGCCAGTGTTCTTGCCGAGAGAATCCCATGCGCAGAGGAGGCTGGCAGGGAACAGTTCACAGGGTTGCGTAGAGCTGGACGCGACTTAGAGCTGGACGTGACTTAGCACTCACACACACATTTATTCCTTCAGCAAATATTTGTTGAATAACTACCATGTGCATACCTGCTAAATGTGGCGGATGCCAAGAAAGATGTACTGTTGCCCCCAAGAGTCTCACATCGCAGTGGGGGGAAGCCCATGATAAACTCTACATGAAGTATCACCAATCGAGAAGAATGCTCTAAGGAGCAGAAGGGAAGAACACTGAACAGAATGATGAGAAGGGGGAGATGCCTTATGTCTTCCCTGTGGGGCTAGTTAAGCGTAGATATGAGGATGGGAAGGAAATCCACAGTTGTTCAAGGAGTTGGAGGCATTCTGGGAAGGATGACTTGCATGAGGTCACGTGCCCAAGACACGTGGAGAACCCGATGTGAGCCACACTGCCTTCTTGCCTGCAGCCAGGAGCATCCTCACTGGCGGAGGGAGACTCTTCTTCCCCCTCCTCACAGGGGCCCTTAACTAGTTCCACTCAGTCACCCGGAGTTTAATCTCCAGACAACACTGACTCACCTTCTCGTAAGAAAGTGTATTTGTAAACAGGGGGTATGTAAATGAGTAAACCTATTTTTGAACCTTGCTGTTTGTTGATAGGATACAATTAATGCCATCGAGGGCCTGACAGAGTATTCACTCCTGGTTAGAAAACTCCGCTTGAACATGGATGTCAAAGTGTCTTACAAGAATAAAGGTGACCTCTACCACTATAAGATGTCAGACAAGTATTTCCTTGGGAGGCCAATAGAGGTAAATAAAGGATTTTTAAAGTCATATTTTATAACTGGATGGGGCCTTCGAGATCATCTGTTCTGCCCTTCTTATACAAATGCAGCCATTCACCCCTTAAACCCAAGATGGGTGCCAGGCGTGTCCTAAGCAGGGACGCCTGCTCTGTGCTGGGCGCTGAGGGCCCAAAAGTAAAGCACAAAGCACCCTTGTGCTGTAGAGGAGACAGTCGTTTCAACAAGCAGTGAAAACTGAGACCTTTGCTAGGGTCACGGAAGGACAGAGGGGAGCCTCCCGAGCCAGGCTGAGAGGTGAGGGCCGTTTTTCAAATGCATCCAATGGGCAGGGTAAATCTGGAAGAATCAGAAGGAGTTAGCCGGGCGAAGAGAGGTGAAGAGTGTTCCAGACGCAGCGACCAGCACACACAAAGGTTGGCAGAAGAGTCAGAGAGAAGGCCACTTGGGAATCTGCCAGTGGTTCCAACGACCCTGGCCACACATGCAGACTGTGGCCAAACGGGATACGGTCTGCAGGCTGCCCAACAACCTACCCTGTGTCCTTTGCCACTACTGGGTTTTTAAAAACAAAAACCCTGATGGCCAATGAGAATTTCCCAAGGGAAAAGATGCTTTGGAAAAACTAGGTTCCGTATCAGTAATAGTAGCTATCGGTATATAGATGCTGGTATGTATGTTTTTAACTACCACATTTTAGATTATTTAAGGCATATTTAAACATACAAATAACTGGAAATAGTTGTTGCTTTCCACAGCCTTTTGTGCAAAGGAAATAAGCATGAGGAATAGTACTGAATGCAAAAATCTTTCCAGGTACCTCTCAATGATGACCTCGTCGTCCTAAGTACCGGACAAAGCAGTGGCTTGGCTACAGTGCATGTGAGTGTTTTGCGGAGAACAGCTTGATTGAGGTTGTGTGTCAGCTTACAGTAAGTAGTCTAAAAGAAAGAGACTTTGACACAAAGTTATAGAAATCTGGGCTTGGGTGACCATAACTGAGGTAAGAGTCATTTACCATTCTTTCTGGTTGTCTTGATAGCTATCCCCACAGTTTCTTTTTGGAAATGGCTGCTAATCTTTATATGTGTATTTCTAGAAATCATATATAAGTGGATGTGCATAGTTGTATAGAGATGAACAATATTTATGTTTACATGTATATGTATATGACGTGTGTATGTATGTATACATTCACACGTATATACATGGATACTGAGGTTAGTAACAGTCACATCTCATTTATCCAGCATCACTGCTGACTAATGTGTATATGTACGGCCTTCAGTGTCTTCTATTTTTAACCACAGGCTGCACAGACACAGATAAACAGCTTAGGAAAACTAAGCTGTAAATGCCAAAGGCCTGAAATGATACAAACTGCATGTTCTGAGCATAAATTAACGTCCTCCTGGTTATTTAATTGTGCACTCGTCTTTAGTACATTCCTTCAGAGACCGTTCGTAAGCTGCGTGCGGGTGGGCAGATGCACGGTCAGCTGTTGTCACTCCGGTCGCCCTCACTACACCTGCTTCTGGCAGCAGCCCTGCCCTTCCGTGTACACCTGTAATTTGTTGTTCCCACAGTGGTTTGTGGGCTGGAGAAAACCATACTTCATGGCCTTGTGGTGTTCTGTGTAAAATTAGAGTGAACAGGCGCAGGGATGAAAGTCTTAAAAGCTTTCCTGCAGAGTGAGGTGCTCAGAGTTGACTGCGTGGACTTTGGACCGAGGTTCTGCCTGGAGAGAGATCATTTTTAGCTTACTTTGGGCTTCTCAGTTATGTTTCAAATTGTGGCGTTTGCCAGAAGTCCAGGTGCTGGGAAAATGGGTCTGTGATGATCCCGTGTGCACTGGGTGATAAAAACACTCGCGCCCCGTTTTCGGCCGCAGTCCCGCCATAATGCCTTTTCCACTCCCTATCATAAACAGTCCTCTTGTTTACTTGTCCCCACATAGGTAAAAACTGTGGTTCACAAAATCAGCACCTCGGAGGAAGTTTGCAGCTTCCATTTGAAAATTGAAACCCGGGAAATTGAAGGTAAAACAGCATGATTTACACTATAATGTTGGCTAAGCATAAAGAATACCGAAGAGTTTCTCTGATTAGGAAAAACGTGCTAAAGTAATTTCTCATTCAAATTCTTTAATAGGTTGACATCTGAGTAAACATAGCTGCCATTTATTATAATAGAGGTAGCTCATTAATAACAGTTGGAAACTGATACTAACAATAACTAGGCTAAATGTATCCACTGCTGATCCAGAAATTTTTTTGACTAAAGAAAACTTTTAAAGATGTGAGGAGGATCTAGAGAAGTGGGATGGGGTGGGGGCTAGAGGGGAGGTTCAAGGGGAAGGACACATGGATACTTCTGGCTGATTCATGTTGCAGGGCAGAAGCCAATCCAATGTTGTAAAGCAGTCATCCAAATAAAAATCAATTAAAAATCAAAGCGAAAGGAGAAAAGCATGTGACTAGGGCCTTCCCTGGCAGTCCAGTGGGTAAGGCTTTGCCTGCTGCCGGCTCAGCCCCTGGTCAGTGAACTAAGATCCCACATGCCTCCAGCCAAAGAACCAAAACATGAAAGAAAAAACCCCAAAACAGAAGCAATATTGTAACAAATTCAATGAAGTCTTTAAAAGGAAGAGAAGAATGTAACAGGCAGTAAGGGCCTACTTTCAGAACCTTGGATTCCTGTTAGTAGTTTTATGTCTGTGTTCCATCCCCAAGCCCTGAGTTTCTCTCACCACTCTGCTGGGCTTCTATCCCATACCCTTTCTGCATCCCTAGGAGTCTGGCAAATGCACACTTCCCTGTCTCCATCTTCAGCTTGGTCTCCTCAGGACCAACGAGTCTTTCTTAACGCACCTTTTCTACACATGGCCCTCACATCCCTCTTATGATGGGCTGGTTCTCCCGTCCCAGTCTAGAAGCCAGGCCACGTGGACACCCCAGCCCTCCTTGACCCATGCCCTGGGACCAGGAAGTGTGCTTTTCCTCTGCCCGATAGCTTCTGTTTGTGACTCAGAGTCCTGTTCCTGCAGGAAATTTCCAACTACCAGAGAATCTAGATATGGGCGCTTCCTCCCTGCCACCTCCCCAGACACGTTACCAACACAGATCCACCTTAAATGCCTCCTTCCTTATTAAGTTCTTGGAGAGCAGAGAACTGTTCTAATAATTTCCACAGTTCCTGGATTCTCAGGAGCCAGTTGACTGCTCCATTAAAACCAGAGTTTCCATTAAAATCATCAAAAGTGCCAACTTCTAAATCTCAAATAATTTCCAAGTGTGCTCATTAATGATTCTGCTCTGACATGTTCCAGAACAAGCTAAAACAGTTTACTCTTATTTTTGTTTGTCTGTTTCGTGTGCCAGCCTTCGGCTACAGCAGCTCAGAATACAAGCGCATAGTGGCCTGCGCCAGGTGAGCCCGCGTCCGCCGGGGGGACGGTAGACCTCAGGGCTTCACTTCTGCCAGAGCTTTCTCTCTCCAAATCTTTTTGAATGATAAAGATGTCCGGAAGATGTGAAATTGTTCACTTTTTTTTTTTCATGTGGAATATACGAGGTATTCTTAAACAGCTACTTACTCTACGGAACAGTTTTGTTTTGCTCATATACGCTTTTCTCTCCCATTTTTGGGCCTGTTTCTAATTCAAACACTATATTATTAATTTGCCTTCCAGAAAGGTAGATTGTGATATATAAGTGTTAGGACAAGAGCAAAGCATTCTCTCAGAAGCGACTTCCACTCTTTCACTTAGAAAAATCATGTTTGCCCAACAAAATCCCAGCCCACGGTTCCCAAATCAGGTTGTACATTGAACTCACCCGGAGAGCTTTTAGAACTCTGCAGAACTCTGTCCGACCTCACCCCCTGCAGGGTCTTCTAATGGTAGCCAGGGCTGAGATTACCCTTATCGACTAACTCCAAGGCCTGCTTTGACCACTAGTTGCTACTAGTAACAATTTACCATAAATATTATGACTTACAGGGGCTTCCCAGGTGGCTTAGAGGTAGAAAGAATCCACCTGCCAAGGCAGGAGATCACTTGCAATGTAGGAGAAGCAGGTTCAATCCCTGGGTTGGGAAGATGCCCTGAAGGAGGAAATGGCAACTCACTCCAGTATTCTTGCTTGGGAAAGTCTATGGACAGAGGAGCCTGACAGGCTTAAGTCCATGGATCTCAGAGTTTGACACAGCTGAGCAACTGAGTGCACACACACACACACACACACACACAATGACTTAACTCAAATGTATTATCATTCTGGAAGTCAGAAGTCCTCAAATCAAGGTGTTATTGGGGCCCTGTTCCTTCTGGAGGCTCCAGGGGAGCCTTTTCCAGATTCTAGAGACACCTGCTTTCCTTGGCCTGAGCCTCTGTCTTCAAAGCCAGCAGCACAGCATCTTTTAGTATCTTCCTCTGACTCAAACCCCTGATTTCACTTTCTTTGATTCTCCTGCTTCTTTCCCTTATCAAGACCCCTGTGATCATATTGGACTTGTCTGGATATTCAGGAGACTCTCCCTGGCTCATGAGCCTTACCTTGATCACACTGCAAGTCCCCTTTGCTATTTAAGGTAACAGATTCACAAGCTTGGGGATTAAGAGATGGACACCTCTGTGGGCCATTGTTTTGCTTACCAAGCCACCGTCCCAAAATGTTTATGAAAATATGCCTATATACCTTGGTGACCACACGGAGTGAATCAGGCAGCGGAAGAGCCAGAACCAGAACACAGGCTTCTTCCTTCTTCTTTCTCCCACCCCTTAGGACCTCCTGTTCTGTGCTATTTTCTTAATTCTTCCTATTCTCAACAACAGTGATTTCTATGCTGGTATTTTGCTGTTTGTACTTGTTATCACACATGATGCAAAGCATTCAGAATGGGTAACTTAGAAATCCCATGCAGTTATGTCGTAGATTAGAGCTGAAAAGGATTTTAGGAACCATATAGTAATCCCCTTATTTTAGTGGTAAAGAAACTGAGGCGCCAGGAGGTGAAGGAACCGCCAAGTTCTCACAGTCAGAGGCAGAGCACGCCGCCCAGTCCAGGTTCCGAGTCATCTGCTTCAGGCAGCGTTTTCTGAGACCGCCAGCCTTAAGGAACGGCACGCTGCTTCTCAGCTGCTGGATCTTGTCTCCCAGCCTTGTCTGTGATCCCAGGCCGGTCCCTCTCCTCTCGGGGTCCCCTCATCAGCGGGTGAAGCCCCGCCTTCCGTCCTGGGCCAGGCTCTGCCCTCTGCTCCCCCTCCACACCCTTCTTCATTCCCTGAGGTCCTGCCGAGGCCACGCTTTCTCGGGCAACTCCACTGCTGCCATCCCTCCTTCAGGTGCCTCTCCTGTGGCAGACGGGGTGTGATCACTGTCTAAGCCCCTAATGTGTTGCGGGGAGGTATGAACAAACTCCTTCTGGGCAAAGCGAGAATCAATGTGTGGGATACAGGGAGGCACCCCGAGTGAGCACAGGAAGGGTTCTGGGGTAGGATAGCTAGACTCCTGAGGGCAGCTTCTGCCATGAAGGACTGAGGTAACTGTCAGCAAATCACCTCACTTCTCCAGGCCTCTCTGTAAAGCAAGAATATAGGACTACCTGATCCCAAAGCACCTTCCAGTATTTCCACAATGCTGCTATGCATAAAAGGGCTCGCATCAAAAACGTATTAATTTGCATTCCAGATTGTCAGTCTACAAAAGAAAGCAATAGAGATACGGTATTCAGTATTGTATCCGCTCTCTTTTGTTTGTTTGTTTTAAATAAACTGGGGACAGAATGTTCAAAAAAACCCAGGTAGAACATGCTTTTGGCTTTATGATGCTGAAGCTGGGTTGGACAAATTCCAAATGTAACTGTGTAGTGCTTATTCATGTGAGAAATTCTTTGCCTTCAAATGCACACTCTCCTGGTTTAAGAAAATGCCAGCACAGCTTCTATATTGAGAGGGTCTCTTTCGTGCATTTAGCTTTTTACAACTTCTCTGTTGTATTCACAAGAAAAGAAAAAAGGATTTCACTTCTCTCCTTCTCTTGGAACAAAATGCCTTTGGGAAGGATTGCTGTCTTTGGCAGCAGGCAAAGGCTTCTTGAAAGGAAGGTTTCTGTTCCATGGTTGAAACAGTCGCCATGGCAACCAGTCATCACGGCTCCAGCAACTTTTCACAGACACTCTCCACTCAGGAGGCCCTTTTCCGTCGTGTTGACAGAGCATTTGCATCTGTGAGCCAGAGTTCTCCACTCTCGGTGACACTCATTCATCCAATCACGGGGATGCTGGACGCCATATTTTCAGTTACACGTTGCCTTATATTTTGTTCCAAATTATTAATTTGGTGAAGAATGGGGTTAAACTTTATACTATTTACATTTTTATGGCAAATATGATATCTCAAACTTGTAATGGGGTCTGCTTTATGCATGCTAGATAAGATAAGATTGGGGAAAGAGAGTCCTTACCACCTCACTAATTGGAATAACAGCTCCCATCTCACTCATACTTACTTTGCGGGGTGAGGTCAGTTCACCTTCCCCCTGTGAAGCTGTCTCCCCAGGCTCTTCCTTTAATCCTGACTCCTCTCCGAAGTTCTACTCTCAAATGTTCAGCTTTCTCTCCCACATCTTGAGGCAGGAATCTAAAATTCAACCTTTGCAGGACACACGCCGATCCAGTCCCTACCCCACCAACTTCTCCTCTTTTATCATTAACTCTGCTTAACTGTAGCAACAGGCCTCTCTGCCTCTCAAAACGAAGTCTTGGAATTATAATTTTAAAGCACAAGTTTATACTTTTTCACAATTAATTTTACAAATAAGAAAATGAGCTCTAGAAAGGGGAAGTAATGTGTAGAAATCTCTCAGAAGAACTGGGATAAAACCTAAGTTTCCTAATTCCCCATTTCAGTATTCTTTTCTTTCATACCAGAGAAGCACAAACAAAATAAATCAAATTGCCCCTGTTACTCCCTCAACCTTTCTCCTCCGCTTCCCCACAAGCACAATTCCGAGACAAAGGGTAGTCCTTGAAACATTTTTTTAAAGATAAAATATCTATTGTGAAAATTTTAGAAAATAGAGAAAAACATGGGAAAGAAAAGAGATAATCCATTATGATCTCATCATCCAGAGGAAGTAGCTGCTCACATTTTAGTGTGTTCCTTCCAGTCTGTTTCTGAACATGCTTATCGAGTCTCTTGCCAATATACAGTTAATTTTTTTCTTCAAACATGCTCTGCTAGAGAAAGAATTCGGATGAGAATCAATAGACTTAGGAAGCCCTGAGGCGAACTAGTCGTGCGACCTTGAACAAGTACCTTACTCTCGCCCGCAGTCTCCTCAACTAGCTAATTAAGAGATGGGACTGAATAGCCTTTATGGTCTCCTCCAACTCCAGAATGGTAGCCCACCGAGGTTACTGATCAAGTGAGGAAAGGGTTGGGATAGACGACGCAGAGGTCTCTTTAAACTTCAGAGATTATAACACATGTTATCATAAAGAAGCAAATACTTGGAGACTCAAATTAGCGAGTTAAAGCCTACCAAGGAACAGGGGCTTTCCTTCAAGAATCTTATCCATTTACTTGTTTCATGTCCTCGTCTCTACTTTATTTCAGCTACAAGCTCAGCAGTGAGGAATCGTCATCTGGGTCCTCTCATGCGGTGATGGATATCTCTCTGCCTACCGGAGTCAACGCAAACCCAGAAGACTTAAAAGCTGTAAATGTCTTCTCTTAAATATTGTTATGGATACTTGCTTTTATTTACTGCATTATTTTACAAAGCTATTTCCATTCATTCTATGTCACTTTCTTAGACTCTCCCAGAATATTCTTTTCAAACTGATAATCTACCTAAGTTTTTATTTTTCAAAGTGAAACTGAAAAATATTCAGTTTTATATTTATATAAATATTCAGGGGCAAGTATTATGCTTGCACGTACAGAATAATGTGCGTGCATGTGATGACATGTTCAGACTCTTTCAAGAGGAGGAGCTGCTCTTCACTGTCTTTAAGTAGTGGATTACATCCCCACGGCCTCACATTCCATCACTGGGTGAACGCACTTAGAAAGGTCGAGAAGTTAAATTTGAGCTCCTCTCTTTGTTCCCTTAGCTTGTGGAACAGGTGGATCAATTATTAACTGACTACGAAATCAAAGATGGGCATGTTATTCTGCAACTGAACTCGGTAAGTTCCACCTCTCACCATTTTTCATTTATTATTACTATTTAACAGCTGCTGCCTAAAATATTTTGAGTCTTTTGTCTCTCATGATTTTCTTAATCTTTGAATTTGTCAGATTCCTTCCAACGAGTTCCTTTGTGTTCGATTCCGGATAATTGAACTTTTTGAAGTTGGGTTTCTGAGCCCTGCCACCTTCACAGTGTATGAGTACCACAGACCAGGTAATCAACTCTAAGGTTTCTTCCGAAGACTGCTCTGTATTTATTATGGAATTTGAAGAAAGGCGCTCGAGGCCTGCAGATTGTATACATTTCTTCTCTCGGGGCTCACTCTACACAAACGTCCCCACTGGGACAACCAGTGGGTGAGCGAGTCCCTCCGCTGCTCCGGCCCTCAGGCTCTTCATGCTTAGAATAGCGAGTGGACTCGACGGCTCCCCTCACACTCTTCGCCTCAAGTCTGTCTTTGGTGCTTACTGTTCCTCTTGCGTTGAAGAGAAGGCCGTTGACCCTACTGTTATTTCCAGTCTCCACAGAGTCAGCGTCCCCTCCGTCCACATTCTCAGCACTTTGCAGAGAGCTCTAGCACAGCGCTTGTCACGCTGCATCCTGATTATGTGTTTGCACGTCTTTGTGCGCACCCCCAGAACATTCTCATCCTTCTGTCCCAAGCATCTACCCCAGGGTCAGGTACATGCTGCTGCTGCTAAGTCGCTTCAGTCGTGTCCGACTCTGTGCGACCCCGTGGACTGCAGCCCACCAGGCTCCCCTGTCCCTGGGATTCTCCAGGCAAGAACACTGGAGTGGGTTGCCATTTCCTTCTCCACAGGTACATAGCATGTATCAATAAATGATGGATGAATGACCTCTGCGTTTGGTCATTCAGCCACGTCTGATAACTCTCCACTTCTGAAGAGCCCTTTGGTTCACAAGGCAGACAACTTCACTTTGGACAGTTCTACTTGTAACAAAACTCTTAAAGTGAACCAAAACTCTGAGACCCATTCAATCTAGTTTTACTTCTGAAATCATAGATTATGATACTTAGCCTCTCCTTGAAAAAGAACTACACACACACACTCAGCCATATGTGTGTGTTTCTTTTCTCCTCCTGAACAATAGGAAAAAACAATGCTTTTCTGCTCTAGCCTAAACAATTACCAATTGTAATTCTTTCAATAGACTCTCGTGTGACATAATTTATTTCTTCTCATTCATTGAAACACCAAATACTTTCATTCTCAGAAATGAGTATGGAAGAGTAAGATTTCAAGTACAGAGAGGGAGAATATTTTGAGTGTAGAGGGGCCTGTGTTAGGACAGGCAGTTAGTTCATAATTTAACTTTCCTGGGCCTCAGCTACAGAAAGAGGGTTAGGAGTGGGTGATGAAGGAGCCATGGCCGAAATTCACTGACGGGTAAATGGCGTGTCTGCCGGCCACCTCTTCTAACTGCGCTTTCATCGCCACAGATAAACAGTGCACCATGTTTTACAGCACGTCGAACACCAAGCTTCAGAAAGTCTGTGAAGGAGTAACGTGCAAATGTATCGAAGGTAAACTTCGTTTACTGTGTTCAGGCTGTATACTTGTTTAACGCAGCCACTCATAATCTGGGGCTAATCTGGGGGGAGCTGTTTGACAAACTGTCATTTCTCAGAAATGTAATCTCATCTGGTGGAAAGTCATTCCTCGAGCACTGTAAGGCTGCATCGCGACGGCTCCAGAACAACCCGATAGTCCCACTGTGTGGAGAAACACTATCAGGCGGTTGTTGGGTATCGGAAAGACAACATGATGTGACATTCTTACCTTTTACCTGGTCTTTTTGGTGCAATAGGACCATTGCTTAAGAGAACAGCGGCTCTGGAATGAGCCACTATCTCCTCTCTCCTTCCCCTGGCCCTCCCCAGTTAGAGACGCTCTCCATTCAATTTTTTGCCAATCAAGGCAGCTTTATTGGCCAAAGAAAAGCCCCAGAACTCAACAGTAATCAACTGCGGACTCCATGAGGGTCTGAGTTGATTTTGGTTTTCTTTTGTTTTTCAAAATCCTTAAAATCTACACTTTTTCTAGGCACATATTTCTCCCTCTTACAGCATAAGTCAGTCATCAGTTTGGTTCCTTCAAGAGATTTTTGATTACACTCAAAATGGGAAAATGTCCTCCTTTCTTCAGTGAAGCATATACATTTCCGAAGAGCTCAATGTGGAGTGACTACCCATTCTAAGTCCCGTGTTCAAAATTTTGGTTTTTTTGGTTTTGGTTTTGCTTTGCATATTGTTTCACTTTATGGAAGAGGAGAAAATGGGGACAGGTCTTAGGAATCTGATATTTGTAAGATTATATTGGATTGTCTCAGGGCAGATGAGGAAAAACTGTGTTTACTCCCAAAGGTGTCCGTTCCTTATGTTAACCTAACTCATGCCGTCTTTCACAAAATCCAGCTGACTGTGGACAAATGCAGGCAGAATTGGACCTGACAATCTCTGGAGCTACTAGAAAGGAAACAGCATGTAAACCAGAGATTGCATACGGTAAGTTGGAAAGTTTAATATATAGTTCCGTTAAACATGACATTTTAAGAAAACTTGATCAGTTAGGAAGATCTACAATTTTGCACAGTGATTACGTAGATGCAACATTCCATGTGCTCCCTTGAAGGAAAATGTCATCAATTTTCAGCATTAACATGCAAAGTTATTTATCCTTCAGCAAAGAAATATGATTTTCATTAAAAATGATGGGAGTGAGGTACACACACAGCCAAAACATTTTATTCCACCAGGCTCTATTGAATTAAAAGTGCTAAAACATAGTCAAAGAGAACATGTGAGAAGCCGCAGAGGTATATGATTTCGCTCCTGCATTCTTCCGGTTGATGGAGCAGAGACAGAAAGAAAGATGGTTTGGGGGTCTGAGTGTTTTTCAAACTCCCTCCAAAGACAAGGTAAAAGTGTCAGTACTAAATAATTGTTAATATATCACAATTGCAATCCACACTTGAGACTCTCTCCATCTCAAAAGGAGAATCTCCTTCTTGTCATCCAGATCTCAGAGCTAAATCAAACGCCCGAGTAGAGTTGCAGACACAAGCTCCTCATAGAATTAGATCCTTTGTTTTCTACCTATAGCTTCCAATGTTTACTTCTGTCTTTTTTAAGAAAAAGAGAACGAACAGATAGTACACTATTTCAAATTTTTCTTGACAGCTGGTAGGAGGGTTTTTATAAATAAATAAGCACAGTGCTGTTCACGGAGCCTTTCCTGTTTACCAATTGTTTTCGTATATGGTCTCTCATTGGTGTCCCATGAGCCTCCTTGGAGGTAACAGTGAAGAAACTGAGGCTCTGAGAGACGCAATAATTTGCTCAAAGTTTGCAGGAAGTAAGTAATAGAACCAGGACACATTCTGGTCTCCAGTATTATTTCCAGTAGGTAACACTGAATTCTATTAATGGAAATAACAGCCATGAGAATGACTCTTGTGTGGCTCATGATCTTTCTTTCCTTCAAATTCATCTTGAGTTTTAAAAAATGCTAAAAACTTGCCTAACGCAGCCAAGATCCACTGCAACTTTTAAAATATACTGAGACTTGAAGAGAATTCTATATTGTTTTAACAATTTTCCCCTAAAATTTAGATCCAAATTATTTCTTTCCATGATAATAGAACAATTTTAACTCTTAAATTAAAAAAAAAAAATCTGTTTTAACACAGAGAGTACATGCAATCAGGATCTAGTTTACCACATTCAAGAAAAAGCTTAGCAGGCTTTTTTGGAGCTACAGGTTAATGATGGAATCACAGAATAGAAACAAAATTAAACGGTCCTTCACTCCGCCTATGCCTACAGTAGGTTCATTGCCCTTATCTACTATAAATAATTAAGAATCTGAAATTCAGGACATTGTTTAAGCCACTAATTTACACAGCCTTTGGTTCTGCCACACTGAGTTCGTTCACTGAGCTTTAAGTCTTACTAGCTAGATGCTGCTGCAAAGTCGCTTCAGTCGTGTCCAACTCTGTGCAACCCCATAGATGGCAGCCCACCAGGCTCCCCCGTCCCCGGGATTCTCCAGGCAAGAACACTGGAGTGGGTTGCCATTTCCTTCTCCAATGCATGAAAGTGAAAAGTGAAAGTGAAGTCGCTCAGTTGTGTCCGACTCTTGCTAGCTAGCTAGGATCTCAAAAATGAACAAAAAATTTTAGGTCATTCACTTTAACCCCAAAGAAAGCAAGAACAAGAGGAATTTTTCTCAGGTCACAAAGAAGAGATGGGTCTCTTCAAGCTGGTCATTTCAGACGCGAAGTCAAACATACCATAGGTTAAAAATTGATGCCTGAATGAAGGGAAGTGAGACTGTATCATATCAAATAGCTGCCAATCCAAGCAAAGATGAGTTGGAAAACAGAGTCCTATCAAAAACCAAAGATCAAAACCAATAAAAGCCGTCAAGGCATGGAGGTGAGGAAACATGGAGACTCCTACGACAGGTCAGAGTGATAGATACAGGACCCCTCTGTGGGCATGCAGAGAAGGAAGAGGCTCTTCGTCTTGAAAGATCAGAATCGGAACTTTACATCTAAGGTTTATTTTGTTTTGTGTGTTTTTTAAAATTTAATATTGCTCTTACCCTAATCAGCCTGTTCTGTAACAGTGGGCAGAGTGACTCTGACTCTAAGCAGAGTGATCCCTTAGAATCATGGCCAGAAGAATCTCGCTAGGAGTGCTGGGAAGCCTTCTTGGAAGAAATGAGATTTACCACAGGGTGCCCATAAGAGCTTGCCACACCTCATTTTTTGTTTGTTTGACAGACTCTGGCTTCTATTGGACATAGAATGTTGTAATAAGCATAAATTATTGTGTGTGTGTTTTTTTTTACCAGCTTATAAAGTTGAGATCGTAGCTGTCACTGAAGAAAATGCTTTTGTTAAGTACACGGCAACTCTCCTGGATATCTACAAAGCTGGTAAGAATTCATTCATTAGTTCTTTCGTTCAACAAATATTTGGTCCTTACTATGTGGCAGGCATTATATTAGACACAAAGGATATAGCTTGAATAACACAGCCAGAGCTCCTGCCTTCATAAAGTTTATATTCTATTCGAGGAGACACATTTTTTTTAAAAAGGAAATGGACAAAATAAACAATCAGAAAGTATAAGTGCTATATTTGAAACAGACATGAGTTAATAAGGGAAATACCTTCAGAGTAATAACAGATGGCAACTTTTAGGAAATGCTATTAAGAGTTAGCTATTCTTAAAGGCGAGAGTAGAGGGAATCAGATGGGCAGGAGCTGGGTCGTACCAGGGTTTATAAGGCAAGGTGAGAAATTTGGATTTTATTCTAGAAGTTCAAAGGGTAGCTAATAAATGGTTTTAGGTGGGCAAGGAACGTTTTCTGAAGATGAGGTATCCTGTCATGTTAATTTTGTCCCTGTCATGATTAAAAAAATAAATAAATAAATAAATAAAAATCATTCTGGCTGCAATTGAAGGGAGCAAGAGTTGGAAGAGGAAAACCAGTTAGGAGCATCTATGAAGTGCAGAGCCTTGGCTCAGAGGCCACATGAGTCTTGATAGGCTAAATGAGCTCTAGTAACCAATACAATAAAATGAATTCATATGGAAATAGCACATAAAACAATGGTTTAAAATATGTTCCCTTTTATTCCCTAAGTAAGATGACCTACAAATATTATTAAATTGCTTGTCGAATGATGTAAATGGTAAAAACAAATGATTCATTAAATCATATTTAATTCCAAATAAGTTTTTGTTGGTTTGTTTGTTTTATTTAGAAATTGTCATTTTGTTTGACTCACTGTAGGGGGCCTCTGTTTGAGCTTTGATTTGGCAACAAGAAACCACATCAAATTTTTCCAGTTACGTCTCTACTGAATTGATAGTCATTACATGACATCTAGCTTCAAAAAGTACTTTCTGCTAACAGCGACAGTGTTGTGCAAAGTACAGAACCCTTTCTCAGTTCTGCTAAACTAGCAGTACTTACATTCAAACGTTTCTCATCTTTATGATACCACCTAACATTTCCAGGTATTTAATATCGATTATCAGCTAAATTATAAAAACAATTTATTGAAATGTCATGTTTAATTTTCCTAATTTTCTTAATTTTTATTCCCCTTCAACCCTCAGAGTTTTACAAAACATACTTGATGAAGTTGCAGGATTCACGTTTGAAAACCTTAAAAGTTCACCCATTTTTGCTTTTGTCACTAAAAACAAAGACACTTTCATACAATCAGCTTTTCTGTTGATGTTTTGTTTTATGTCAAATGGCATACCATTCTTCACTTTGTAACAGCTCTTGCTTTATTTTCGTATTTCCTTTACTTATTTTTATATGATCAGTTTTGCCATTCATTAATCTTTCAGCTTATTAAGGCTGAAATATTTTGTCTTGAATATCTAAATATTGACATAATTGCTAGAATATCATACACAAATCACTAATGTATATATATGTATGTGTGTATATTTGTATACATATACACACTTTCTAAGTGTTTACTCCTGTGTCTGTGACTCTATCAGACGATGCGGTTTATAAACTACCGTTGCAGTTTTAGCACTATTAGCTGCCTTTCAAAATGCCAGTATTTTTCCAATTTTTATTATTGCAATTTTTGAAGTCTCCACACTATTTCTTTATTCCGTCTAGTGTATATTAGGTATATGGTAGTAAATATCAAATTTATGAAAACAATATTTAAAGTGATTCTTGTTTGCCTTCTTTCATCGCATTATCCGGAGATGCTTGACTCAGAAGGTGCCAAACTGAAACAGCTGTAAATTTCAGGATTTTTGCTAAAGTCCCAGATTTCTCCCTGACATTACATTTGCACCAATAAGGTGTTCTTATAAATATTTCTCATTGACACCTTTTTTCTCAGTTCGATATGTTGTCCTTTCTGTGCTTTGAGTTCAACAAAACCCATGAAGCCATCTTCAGAGCCTCTAATTTTTTAAGTTATTTAAAACATGTTTTATATTCAATAGTTGATTTTCTAGGAAATGATTGAACTTTTACTACCTCATGTATATTTCTCAAAAGCTGTGTTCTCATTTCAGCAGGTAAGAAATTCCGCTGTAAGTGGGGCCCTAACTCTAAGCCGTGGTGCTCGGCTCATTCCTTTTTTCCTTTTGAAATGCTATCAAGTATTTCAAATCTGAAAGTGTTTATTTTTAATCATACACTAGAGTTTAAAATTCTAGTAATACTTTCCAAATTTTTCTTTGCTTGATCGACACTCTGACAGTTTTTTCTGACTTTTACTATTCCAAATGTTTCACTGTGTGAAGTTGATTTGTGACGGTGGCTCACTGATGATCACAAGTGTTCTTTATTTGTAACGTGATTTTGCCATTTTGACAAAATAGGTAAGCACGCTTAGCACTCTGATCTTTTCACAACCCAATTTTCAAGCACTTTTGCAACCGACATACGTATCATAAGCAATAAGACATTCCTATTTTTACCAAAATAATCAAGTTCTTTTCATTCCAGAAATACAAATTACTTATTTTGTATCAATTATTGCCTAGTATCAAAAGATATTCCAGACTGTTCTGAACTTCGTGCAGAATCATGATTCCCAAGCTGTAGTTCTTTATCGCTATCATTTCTTCTCTGTTCTGTCCGTTCAGAAGACTCATGTTCATGACATTTAAAAGGAAATGTTAAGAAAGTTTTGCATAGTTTGTTATCTTTTCATTCTGGCTCTTCATTTTTAACATATATAGATTTTTAATTTATATAAAATAGCAAAACACCACACATTTACCACTTACACAAGAAGTGCTGCTAAAAAGAAGCCAAAATAAGAACTAAACTACTTTGAATCAAGGGCAACTATGTAGTTCAAGGATAATGATGTTATTATCCTGTGACCGGTGTTTCTCCTAAAACACAGGTGAGGATATAAATGAAAAAAAGATGAGTGATTGTTGAAACTGAGGTTAATTATTCTCCCTTCTGAATATGCTTGACATTTTCCATAACAAAAGGTTTTTAAAAATAATAAGACGCCCCACAGTAACACAGCTTACCGTGACAGGGGCTGACTTAGCAGATAGTGCTGGGAAGCTTGCTTGAATGTTGCTGCAGTGGGAAGTCATGTATGCAGGGTCCCCAGCAGAGCCTCAGAACATTAGCTTAAACTAATGTGGGTACACTGTAATTTATTTTACTAATTAAAGTTTACCACTCGTGCAGTTTCTATTATGTGCTATTTAGCAACAGTTTCAGAAGTTTTTCAGGATTTAATAATTAGGATGACTCAGCCAGAGTTTAATAACTGGATACCAGTCCTGAATATATAGCAATGAATGCCCTGGCCTGGCCTCAAGAAGTTTCCAGCCTAGCAGAGAAGTCAGGCATGTGGAGGGAAACATGACGATAGAAACTCAAGTGTAATGGGGATGAGGAGAAAATATGTACTTAGGACACAGAGCATCAGGGAATATTTCCTGAATACTGGGAGGATTGAAGACGTCTTTAGAGGTGGCTGAAAGAAAGAAAGTGAAAATCGCTCAGTCATGTCTGACTTTTTGCGACCCCATGGAATAGTTCATGGGATTCTCCAGGCCAGAATTCTGGAGTGGGTAGCCGTTCCCTTCTCCAGGGGATCTTCTCAAGCCAGGGATCAAACCCAGGTCTACCACATTGCAGGCGGGTTCTTTACCAGCTGAGCCACTAGGGAAGCCCCTCAACTCTGGAAAGGTTCTGCTAATTCCTGGTTCCAATGAAATAATGAAAAGCTCTTTAATAAACCTCACAGCAGTTCTGCAGGGTAGGTTTTACTGTGAAGCCCATTTTGGGGATGAAGAATCTGAGCCTCATTTGTTCAGGTACACAGCTAGGAAGTGGCAGAGCCGGGGTTTAGCTTGGGGAGCCTGATCCCAGAGTCTGAAGTCTTAACCACAGGGACAGTGCCAATAGCCATTAGCCTGTCGATGGAAATTTATACTGAATAATGAATAGCCACGAGGAACAGGAATGCTCAAATGAGTTGAAAACTGACATGTGATAACCTTGCTGTGTGTCTCTCAGGAGAAGCTGCTGCTGAGAGAGACGCTGAAATCACCTTCATTAAAAAGACAAGCTGCTCCAACGCCAATCTGGAAAAAAGAAAACAGTACTTAATCATGGGTAAAGAGGCCCTGCAGATAAAACACAACTTCCGTTTCAAGTAAGTCACCTGTATTTTGGAGTCTCTGATCTTCCATCCAAAACTGAGTGCAATTTATTCTTAAACCCGCTACATGTTTCTTTCGTGCCCTGCTGTTAACCAACAGACCATTAGGAGCCTACATGTAATAATGTGAGCTTAAAACAAAGAACGCCTCAAAACCACCAGGGTAGCTGAGGTCTTGCTGACGATAAACCAACTGAGTGCCCAGGTCTGACGATTAATCTGGGCTCACTCATCGACTCCCCCTTTACCACATCTGCCCTCTCAGTCCTCAGACTGTTCTGTTTGTAAGGAGGACAGTGTTTGGATACATGTTTTATTATCTGTTTTTTGAAAAATAGACATTGAAACAGATGTTGTTCATGCCTTTAACCATGGGAGCCCCGAGCAGCTCATGATCTCCAGGGTTTGTGGACCTTCCTAAGGAGATGCCAGTTCAGAGGAGTTTGGCCAAAAGCCTGACCCCTGGGCACCTGAGCAGCTTGGCTCAATTGAACTCAGCTCTTCTCTATCTGTGGCCACCATCACAAGTGATTCATTTGCATTATTCCTCGGCAGGTACGTCTACCCGTTAGATTCCTCGACCTGGATTGAATATTGGCCTACAGACTCCAGGTGTCCATCGTGCCAGAGATTTTTAGCGAATCTAGATGAGTTTACTGAAGACATCTTTTTAAATGGCTGTGAAAACGCCTAAAGGTCAGCTGCATCCAGTTTGCACTATGGACTCCTGTTGTTGAAGTTTCTTCTTTTTTTCCCCCAACATTCACAGCTGGTCTTATTTGGAAAGTTCATTCTACTTAGAATGGGGGACACTTGCTTTTATTAGAGAACAATTTAAGAGCAGTAACTCTCCGAAACAGCATGTCCTTCAGGGGGCCTGGAGACAGACACTCATTCCAAGGTTACTGGACACCAGAAGCAATAAATTGGAACCCTCCTGAAACCTACCGCTCAGGAATGCTTGCCGGGGACAAAGAATAGCCCCACTGAAATGTAGTTTCTTACAAAAACATGGCCTTTGCTTGAAAGAAAATACCATGGAACAGAAAACCGATCATTAAAGCCTGACTTTGCTTTCAAAATGTGCGGAAAAGCGTGTTATTTTATGCTAGGTCAGCAGCAGCTGCACAAAGACAGGCAAATTGAGAAAGGTGCAGAAGGCCGCCCCTCAAAGCCCTCAGCAACCTGAGAAGGTAGGAGCCTTGTCCTGGCCGCCTCCCTTCCTGTTGCCTCTCTGTACCCCATGCGGATGCCCTACTCCCCTCCCCACCCTCCCAGCGCCTACTCCTTCCCCCTGGAACCTGCTCTCCTGGAAGGCAGGCCCCCGGGCAGCCACCTGTTGAGGAGAAACCTAGTGGAAATCCAGACACCTCTGCTCTTGCTCCAGCCAGGTCTCTGAGCCTCCCTTCCGGATTTATTAATGAGGATTTCTAACAGCAGGCTCGTTTGTAAGTGATACTCTACAGCACTTTAGATCTTATGGAAGAGTGCTCATATTCATTCCCATTTAATGTCTCCAGAATCTCATGGAGTACGAGAATTATTATTGCCCCCATTCCAAGAAGACTTGGAGGCTAAGGACCCAAAGGGCTTTGAGGATGAGGAATTTGAGGCTCAGAAAAGGAAGCAATTTGCCCAGCCTAGTAAGGGCCAGAGTGGGAGACCAAACCCCAAGGCTTGCTCACAGTCCAAACACCTCCCTCTTCCACTTCACTGCCCCATCCCATCGCTTGTCAGGTTTGATTTCCTAAGAGCAAGGCAGGACGCAGGTGGAGTGTCTTTCTTCCTTAGCTATAGTTTAACCAGCCCCGCTGAAGTGTCACAAGGAAACAAACCCTGGATGGAATGGCAGCAGTGACTGAAATGCATCCCGTTTTTGAGAAACCCGCGCCTTACCAGTTAGCCTCACGAAGCTACACAAGGCCTTGCACTGTGCCTCGTAAGTTAAACTAAGATTTTCCAGCTTCAAGGAACTAAGGATTTATTTTTGTAAATGTCAGAACTCACGTTGAAGGCACTCCCTTGGCAAAAACAACCCTTGTGTCCAATATGCCCCAACTCGCTGCCAACAAGGGGTGAGGGGCCCCCAGAGCAGGTCTGCGGCGCCTCCGGTCACCTTCTTGCTGAAGGCCGGGCGTCAGGACCTCTGCAGTAACCTCCCCGCGGCCCCAGAGTCTCCGCCTTCTCCTTGAGCACTGTTTCAAGTAGGTCGGCCTCGGCGGCCTAATTAACTCACAAAGCAGCTGAACTTCCAAACTTCAAAGCAGGCCTTTGTGAGTGAGCCTGGCTCCGCTGAAGAACCCACCAGCCCCTCTTCAGCAAACTCCTAAGGACTTAGACATACGTCCTGTTGGAGGCTTTTGTGGCCCTTCTCACAGCTGGGGCCCCTCCTCAACCCTGTACTCCTCTTCTCAGGCTCTTGCAGTTATTTGCTTGCTCGGTGTGCAGCCAGCCTCCTGGCCTCGCTGTTAGCTCCAGGTGGGCAAAGTCTGGGTCCTCTCTCTCCTGCTGTGTCCTGTGCCTGGCTTACCGCCAACACATTCCAAGGACTCAACAGGTGCTGCTGCTGCTGCTGCTGCTGCTCAGTCGCTCCAGTCGTGTCCGACTCTGTGTGACCCCAGAGATGGCAGCCCACCGGGCTCCCCCGTCCCTGGGATTCTCCAGGCAAGAACACTGGAGTGGGGTGCCATTGCCTTCTCTGCAACAAGTGCTGGCGGATTCTAACCCTGGCAGGGGCTTGGGACAAGCCTCTTCATCCTTTGGATGGCCTGTGCATCAGGGGAGTCAAACACCTTAATGCCTCTTTTATCCAGAGCCCCAAGAAGAAACGCTATCATCTTTTGTTATGAAACGGAAGACAAGACTGCATGGCATGTCAGCGTCCACATGTCAGGCATGTATGTCTTCCTGTAAATGTAAAGGGAGCTCAGAGAAGTGAGTGAGCATATGAGTTGGAGGAACTTCCAGAGGCTTTCTGGAGGACTTTTGGAAAGGTAGAGAGAGACACAGTGTATTAGAAGCTGGTAAGAGGTATGCATGGGAAATAGATGGGGAAACAGTGTCAGACTTTATTTTTCTGGGCTCCAAAATCACTGCAGATGGTGACTGCAGCCATGAAATTAAAAGACGCTTTCTCCTTGGAAGGAAAGTTATGACCAACCTAGATAGCATATTGAAAAGCAGAGACATTACTTTGCCAACAAAGGTCCATCTAGTCAAGGCTATGGTTTTTCCAATGGTCATGTATGGATGTGAGAGTTGGACTGTGAATAAGGCTGAGCGCCAAAGAATTGATGCTTTTGAACTGTGGTGTTGGAGAAGACTCTTGAGAGTCCCTTGGACTGCAAGGAGATCCAACCAGTCCATTCTGAAGATCAGCCCTGGGATTTCTTTGGAAGGACTGATGCTGAAGCTGAAACTCCAGTACTTTGGCCACCTCATGCGAAGAGCTGACTCATTGGAAAAGACCCTGATGCTGGGAGGGATTGGGGGCAGGAGGAGAAGGGGACGACAGAGGATGAGATGGCTGGATGGCATCACTGACTTGATGGACGTGAGTCTGAGTGAACTCTGGGAGTTGGTGATGGACAGGGAGGCCTGGCGTGCTGAGATTCATGGGGTCGCAGAGTCGGACACGACTGAGTGACTGAGCTGAACTGAACTGAAGAGGTATGCTGCTGTTTTGCTGCTACGTCATGTTCAACTCTTTGCAACCACATGGACTGCAGCCTGCCAGGCTCCTCTGTCTGTGGGATTTCCCAGGCAAGAATACCCCAATGGCTCAGCAGATAAAGAATCCACCTGCAATGCAGGAGACACAGGAGATGTGAGTTTGATCCCTGAGTCAGAAAGATCCCCTGGAGAAGGAAATGGCGACCCACTGCAGTATTCTTGCCTGGAAAATTCCACAGAGGAGCCTGAAGGTCTACAGTCCACGGGGTCACAAAGAGTCAGACACGACAGAGCATACGGCACATGGAGAGACATGGGGGACTTTTCTGGTTAAAGGAAAAAGCATAAGGCAGTTTTCCACTAGAGGTAAGCAAGACAATTTAGGTGGTAAACAGCTATATGCTTATTTTAACATGTGTTAGAAAAAAATATACAACTAGCACATCAAAGCCATGATATAAAATTTTCTTTGAAAATAAATGTATTTGTCAAAAAGTCTATTTAAGGAAAAGTTTTTAAGTAAATAAAAGTCTAGGTTGTTCCTAGGGCAAAAATCATGAGGTTGGCATGCATACACTTGAAGTTTAGGAAACCCTGTCTTAAGAAAATATGTGGAACTGACAACCCGCCAAGCTTAAAGCGGGCAGCCTGACTCCTGATTTCCCGGGGAGGGATCTAAGCCAAAGTCATGCTCAGTTTTACTTTCCAGCCCTTGTGATGCTAATTTATTCAGCAACATCCAGAAAAATATGTACTGACTGGTCATCGAAGGTTGGGCTCCAGTTCCCTAGATCCTTGCCCTTGTGGAACTTGGATTCCAATGAGAGGAGGTGCATGGTAAATAATGATCAGTCATTAGGGGACTGAGTTTGAATATCAGGTGATAAAAGAGCTGTGAGAAAAAGAAAAAGCAGAGCAGAGCAAAGGAGCCTGGGAGTGGTGGAGAGAGGGGCTGCGTCGTAGTAGAGCAGTGAGGTCAGGGTGGGCTTCAGGGAGCAGTGAGACTCAAGCAAGGTGAAAGAGGGAGCCACGTGGTGATCTGAAGACTGAGTGTTCCAGGCAGAGGGAACATGCCCGAGCCTGAGGCAGGAGCTCAGCCGGGGTGCTCCGGGGAGAGCAGGGAGGCCAACGTAGCAGGAGCAGATGAGGCAGAGGTGAGGCTGGTGGAGCTGAGGTCAGAGAGGTCACAGGGACAAGAGCATGCTGGTCACGGATGGGGTGCTGCTAATCCTACGCAGAGGGCAGGGTTTGGAGCAGAGCAGTGACGTGGTCTGTCTTATCTGTTAGAAGGACAACGGTAACTGCAGCATTGAAAATGAGGCGATGGTAAAAACTGACCAGCTAGGCTACTGCTGAAAACCAGGCAGAAGCTGATGGTGATTAAACAAAGCTGAGTTTCCAGAGCTTCTCAAAAGATGTTAGAAAGAGCTTGTTATAGGATTTGGGCTTGTGCTGGATTATTTGGGGAGGGCTCAGGGAAGTGGACTTGGCTCCGGGTTGGATGCCGCCGGCAAGCAGGGGTAATCCTGTGATTGGGGGGCACTGGTTGTTGTCTAATTAGGAGGAAAAGAAGGAGCAGTCACCCTTATGTAAGACGGGAAAGGGGGATATTTGGTCACTTTTCGTGATTTGGATTACGTGCTTGTTTTATCCTCTGCTCAAACATGATTAAGGAGCAGTCTTTTTTTGTGTGAAGATTCATTTGGTCTGATGCTGATGTTCTGTGACATCAGACTCTGAGGACCAGGCCGGGTCCAAAGGACACCAGGGCCCAGCTGTCAGGGCGGCTCTTCCCTTTCAGACCCTTCTTCCTAGAAAATGCACACGCGGGCTCCCTGGCAGTCCAGTGGGTAGGATTTCACCTTCCACTGCAGGGGGCATGGGTTTGATCCCTGGACTGGGAACTAAGATCACGCATTCGGCAAGGTGCAGCCAAAAACAATTTCTTTAAGATGCATGTGTGCGCATAGTACACAAATCCGCATGCTATTTCTGAGGCCCCTGCAAGTCCATGCATTGACCTTGTGACTGAAAACCTCTGTCTCAGAGCTGGAAATTTAGCAGCCAAATCTGGAAGGTTCTCAGAGATACAAAGCAACTCTGCATCCTAGGGTTTTCCTAGTCCTGAAATCAGATGGATTCTGCGGGTTTAATGTGATGTGAGTACCTTGTCACCAGTGGCCTGATCTTTTTAACTTTGAGTTGAGATTCAATTATCCCTTTATGCCTCTGACTCAGAAAGAAGGGAAGTTAGGAGGAAGAAAGGAAAAAATGAAGCAGAGAGGGTGGCGGGTAGGAAGAGATGGGAGGGAAGAGGGACAGGGTTTTAAGGACAGGAGGATAAGTTGAGAGCTCCGTTTCTAAGAACCTTCTGGATTCTTCTCAGCTGGCGTGGTGCCCACCCTGACAGACATGTTGGCAGAAGCTGATCTGCTCCTTGGAGCTTGGTGTCCCCTCCTTCACTGGTTCCGTCATTATAATCAGACACATTGTCTATTACCTACACCATCAGGAGTTATAGGATCCTAAAATGTCCAAAATAGGAAGGACCTAGAGCTTACCTCCTCCACTTCCTTCATTCTCACCTGGGAAACGGGCCCAGAAGAGCGGCTGCCGTGGTCACGGCGCTGCTCAGCCCGAGGCCTCTGACTCTGCTCAGCGTTGTTCCCACGGTGCAGATGTGCGGAGGTTACGGAGAAGTCGAGTGGGGCTCTCTGTAAGGAAGCGTTTTCTTGGAGCCAGAGCCGTTCAAACATAAACTAGGCTCTCCAGGGGGGACCAGGCTCCCCATCAGTTCCGCCGTCCAGGGATGCCGCAGAAGCATTCAAAGTAGGAGGCTGGCCCCAGTGATGTCCAACGTCCCTGCGGCTCTGAGAGACCGTTGATAGAAAGGAAAACATCTGCTTTCCTTCCTCAAGCCCCCGTGTTCACATCCGAAAACAGTTCCCCCTTGAGAGGCTTTCTGTGAGACGTAAGTGAGGTAACACAGAGCTTGCACATGGAGTGATGGGCACGGGGCCTGGCACACTCAGTGTAACTTGCAGTTGCTGACAATACAGTCCTGGCCCACGACAAGGGATGCACCAGCAAGGTTCTTGCCTGGCATCCTGCCGATTGCATTTCGTGGAGTATCCTCTCAACGTCTCACACCCATCGTGTGAGGATGGTCATCATCTTTAGGAAGGAAACAGCTGCGGCCACAGGAGGCTGAGTAATTGGCCCCGGGTCTCATACCTTTACAAGTGGCAGGGCCACGGCTCAGATGTGCATCTCTGGGGCTCCAGGGACCCTGCTTCTAGCCTCTGAGCTGACTGCTTTTTCCCACACAGGAAGGGAGAGTAGCGTGGTCACTGTGTAATCCTGGCAAAGCTTCTGCCTCCCTGGGTCTCAGCGATGTGTGTTCATTGGAGGCTCCGAGCCGTCCCTGTGCTGGGACCGCAGGTGAGGCAGATGAGGGCTCTGGGTACAGGGTCCTGGGGCAGTGGGAACACGTCAGAGCTTTGTAAAATGGATCCTGGAATCAGCTTCCACGCGGAGAAAACACAGCTGGCAGAACTCTGGGTTGGCAGGTCCTCCTACGTTGCCTCAAGGAATTTAAGTTACCAGTAGAGGTGACGCTTTTTCCTTTGTGAGCTTCCTACACAGAATCATAAAGTCCTAAAGTTAAAGCCTCCCTAGAGATCATCTAATCAAGCTCTCCCCGTTTCACAGAGGAGGAAACAAGCCAGGGAAGAGCAGGGACTCTCCCAGGATCCCACAAGGGAATCAGGGCCGGACCAGAGTGCCAGGCTCCGCTTCCCCATACCAGCACCTGGGGTCTGTTCCCACCGGCTGAGCCAAAGGGGCAGGAGGGCAGAGTCCGGAGCCAGGGGCTGGGGTCCAGGGCTCACATCGCTAGCAGATGAGATGAGAGGAACCAGAACTGTCCTGGAAAGAGTGATTTTCATTTGGCTGGAGATGTGTGTGTCTACGTGTGTGAGTGTTTTGACACTGCTGGGGGTGGGTGGAAAGGGGGGTTGAAGCTGACTAAGACAAGGAAATGGGAGCTGAGGAAAGAATTATATGGCTTAATAAACTTTTTTCCAAACATAGAAGCTTTCGGAAATTAGAGTCAGGACTGAACCCTCGTTTCTGAGAATAGAGAAAGGAGCTGTGGCCAGGGGACAGGGTTGGTGGTCATTTCTCCTCCTCTTGCCAGCTCCTACCAACTCTAAAGGCAGAGGTCAAATTGTGGCTTGCTCCGTAATTAGATGTTGGGTGTGGAAATCACAGCAGCCTCTCCGTTTGACTGGGCTTCCCAGGTGGCGCTAGTGTGAAAGAACCCACCTGCTAATGCAGGAGACTTCAGAGACACGGGTTCTATTCCTGGGTCGGGAGCGGGCATGGCAGCCCACTCCAGTATTCTTGCCTGAACAATCTCATGCACAGAGGAGCCTGGCGGGCTACCACCCATAGGGTCACAAAGAGTCAGACACAGCTAAAGCAACAGCCTGTTCCATGTGACTACAGCGTGTGTGTGTGTGTGTAAGAGATGGACACAGAGAAAGAAGTGGTTACCATGGGGAAGAAGTAAAAGCTGCCCTGTGGGGGCCAGCTGGCTGCGGTCTCTAAGTCACACAGCTTCCTGTGCGTCTGTTCTGTTTTGGAAGTGAGGTTCTCATTTCAGCCGGCCCAATGGACAGGGTTGTTGCAGGATGAAATTAGATCAAACAAGTGAGAGAACTTTTAAGCCGTAGAATTTTGAACAAACGTGGTAATGGCATTAACAATCAAAAGCATCTTTGTGTGAAGATACCACCGGCAAAGACTGCCTGGCGAGCTTCTGAAAGACTGAGAGAGGGTCTGCTACCGCCATCGTCCCCAGTCTGTCAGATTTCCCTGTTAGAGCTTCATTCCTTTGGCTCCGCAGGCTGGCAGTCTTACAGCAGGATTTTCAAAGTGCTGAAATACGCATTCTCAGTCACCACCTCAGACCGACTGAATCAGAAACCCTAGAAGGGAGTACCGAAATCTATATTTTAAACATCTTCAGGAAAATATCATAGGTACATTAAAATTAAAGAAGTGTTGTTCTAGAGCTCGTGAAATGCAGAGTTTCATTTTGTAGGTCTGGGGTGGCCGGAGACTCTGTCTCCCCCAGGTGATGCCTGTGGCGCTGGTTCTTGGACCTAACACGGTTCCAGATTGTTCCATAAAGTCAGGGATTCCCGCATGAACAGAAGCAACTGTTATCAGCCAGCACTTTAGTTGAGAACCATTGTGCCCAAGGCCTTGCAGAAAACTCCGAGGGATTCTGGGGACAAGAGAAACACAGAGCTTCAAAGAGAAAGAGGGCTTGAGAAAAAAGAGGAGGTAGGGAATGCTAAAAGAAAACTAAATCGCCTTTGTAGAATGTGGCCGGAGCAGGTCTGGGCCTCAATTAACCCTTTTACCACCAAGAGCCTGCTGTGTTAGGGACTGGGAGGTGTTGGTCACATTCATCTGCTTAATGAATCCACAAACAACCCCCGGAGTTTGGTACAGAGGAATAAACCAAGGACAAAGAGGTTAAATAGCTTGGTCCAGTAAGTGGTGGAGCAGGGATTTAGAACTCAGACAGGCTGACTCATTAGCACTAATTCTGCCTCAAGTTTGGTCTCTGCCCTCAGGAAGCTTACAGTCCCATGAGGAATATGGACGAGGCCTGATAACGGCCCAGCCTGGATGATGCCCGTCTGGTCCTGTATTTCGAGAATCTTACAGACAACTGCTGCTTTAGCTCCTGTAGCAATTCTTCCAGACCGGGCAAGGCACAAACGCACGGGCCTGGCTGTGCGTGAAAGTCCTGAGACAGGTGTCTGTGTCCCTGTAGGCGGGTGTTTAGTAGAGCGACTCGTATTTCCTGGTGTTCAGTGTCCCGAGCAGGAAAGCTCCAGCCCAGGAATAGCCTAGGCAAGGGGCCTCCAGAACTGAGTCCGAGCCCCGCTCTGCGTCCTCAGCTTCTCACCCCTCACAGCTCCCCAGGCCTGCCTCCCTGAAGGGCAGGGGTACCTTCTGCCCACCATGGCTCCCACACAAGACCCACATTCACACAGCCGAAAGCCCTGCCCGCCCCAGGCTGGCCTGCAAAGGCCAGGCGGTCACCCCTGCACACAGGCGCCGGGGAGGGGCCGGCCGGCTGGCTGATCACTGCTGCTGCGGCCACCGAAGGCCCCGACCCCAGCTCCGACTTGCCCCCACCCCCATTTCTGGCACATGCCCTCTCTCCCTGCCTCCCCCGCATACCAGAAATCACTGCCTTGGCACTGGGGATTCAGAAGGATGCCTAACAAATGAACACTGACCCAACATCTTGGCAAACCTATTTGACGATACATTCCAAGAGCCAAGATATGTTTACATCCCTTGATCCAGTAATCTTCCTCCTGCTGGATTATTTATATAAATTCCCAAAAGTAGGGGGAGAAAAAAGTTCATACACAAAGATCGTCTATGCAGGATTATTTATTCAGTAAATATTTACGGAGTTATTTCTATGTGCCAGACACAGTTCTAGATGGTGTAATCAAGATAAACAAGGTCCCTGCTTTCCTAGGAATTCTGGGGAGAAGGACAATAAATATCCACATAAATGAGAAAAATAATCTATTTACTAAATTCTCTGCAGGGAATTAAAGGTCAGCAATGGAGAAAAACCAAGTGACTGCTCTCGATGGGGTGGTCGGGGTTCTCTTTGTGGTCATTGTCCAGTCGCTAAGTTGTGTCTGACTCTGCGACCCCAGGGACTGCAGCACGCCAGCTTCCCTGTCCTCCACCATCTCCTGGAGCCTCATGTCCATCGAGTCGGTGATGCCATCCAACCATCTCATCCTCTGTCACCCTCTTCTCTTCCTGCCCTCAATCTTTCCCAGCATCAGGATCTTTTCCAATGAGTCAGTTCTTCGCATCAGGTGGCCAAAGGATTGGAGCTTCAGCTTCATCGTCAGTCCTTTCAGTGAATATTCCGGGTTGATTTTCTTTTGGATTGACTGGTTTGATGATGGGGCGGTTGGGGAAGTTCTCTTAGATGTCACTAAATAAGATGACGTTTAAGCTGAGAGTCTCAGACAAGAAGGGGTGGTCTCACAAAGACCTAGAGGAGATCGTTCCAGAAAGGAGGCCGGTGACCCAGGGAACTGCAAGCAGGCTACGGATCAAAGCAAGCGAGCGACGGGAAATGAGGTCGGAGGAGGGAGGGAGCAGATCAGTGGGGTTTTGTAAGCAGGAGTGAGGTGTTTGGATTTGTCAGTAGGGAGCAGTAAACAAAGCGGCTAAGACCGCTTCAGACAAAAGGGGGCAGGGAGGGAGACCGGCTCAGGCGACTGCAGCTGTCTTGGCAAGAAGTGCAAGCAGCTTCAACCAGAATGGTGGAGATGAAGAGCCGCGGATGGGTTCGGGATATTTTTGGAGCTAGGGCTGAAAGAGCTTGCTGAAGGTGTTGGGACGGGGTTGCTGAGCGCAGAGGACTCGAGCTTCACTCGGGGTTCTTGGCTCAGGCTGCCGCAGGCGCCGTTTACACACCTGGGGGAGGCAGGAGAAAATGCAAACTTAGGAAAATGAGAAAGAAAGATGTGGTGGGTTGAACTGTGTCTCCCCTAAAAGATCCGTCGGCATCCTCCCCCACCCAGCACCTCAGAGTGGAAATAGGGTTGGAAATAGGATTGTTGCAGGGGTCATTAGTCCCGGTAAGATGAGGTCATACTGGAGGAGGGTGGGTCTCTCCTGCAATGTGACTGTGGTCCTTAAAAGAAGACAGAAACACACAGAGAGGGAAACCCAGACTCCAGAAGGAAGCCAGCCATGTGCAGAGCTTGACTGGCAGGCATAGTGACTAGCAGGAAAGGTGCTTGGATACTGAGTCCCTCCACC
This sequence comes from Bos mutus, assembly GCF_027580195.1. Taxonomy (NCBI): domain Eukaryota; kingdom Metazoa; phylum Chordata; class Mammalia; order Artiodactyla; family Bovidae; genus Bos; species Bos mutus. Next base: position 2,677,644 of record NC_091624.1, read on the forward strand.
TGTGGCTGTGAGGCGCCGTCAGATCTCCGCTAGGTCAGGATGTGAAGCCTGAGACACAGCTGAACGTTCAGGCAATGGTTAAGTGGCTTCACCTGAGGGGCGCACAGGGACTTTGTTGTTTGGAAGCGATAGAGAAAATACCACCAATTAGAAAAACACGATGGAAGACAACAACCCATTTACAACGGCAAATGTGATCAACACCCACAGTGAACAAGGCTTGAAGTTCGTAATCATAAGCAACTTCCCTTTGTCTCCCACCCCGCGCTACACGTGTGTGCAGAGGGAAGGGAGAGAAGCCCTTTTCCTGACCTTTGATAAAAATTCACACATCCTACAACTTTTCTGATCATCTGCTCATTCTCAGGACATAAGAAACTCCTGTGGTCCCTTCAGTCACTCAACAAACTCTGAAAATCAGTCCCACGAGGCTGCTGCTAAGTCGCGTCAGCCGTGTCCGTCTCTGTGCGACCCCACTGACGGCAGCCCACCAGGCTCCCCCGTCCCTGGGATTCTCCAGGCAAGAACACTGGAGTGGGTTGCCATTTCCTTCTCCAATGCAGGAAAGTGAAAAGTGAAAGTGAAGTCGCTTAGTCATGTCCGATTCTTCACGACCCCTTGGACTGTAGCCCACCAGGCTCCTCTGTCCATGGGATTTTCCAGGCAGGAGTACTGGAGTGGGGTGCCATCGCCTTCTCTGAATCAGTCCCATGCAAAAGCAAAATCCAAACTTGATTTAAAGTCCAGTCTTTTCTCCCAGTCAGGGCTTGCTGCAGCTGGGACCACTATAGCTGGGAATGGGGGCATGGACCGCCGCCTCCCCTTCTCCAGACTGCGCTCCCCAGTTTGCGAGCTGACCTCTGACCTCTGACCTCTCCAGGGCTAAGGTCGGCAGCGAGAAGAGGAGAGTAAGGGGAGCAGGAGAGACGTCCTGGACAGTCCTGTGGTGAGACGGCTCTCTCTGGCTGCACTGTCTTCGTCGCAGCGTGCCGGTGTCTGTCGCGTGGCCCACGGCTCTAGAGCGAGCAGGCTCAGCAGCTGCAGCGCACGGGTTTAGTTGACCTGAAACATGCGGGATCTTAGTTCCCTGACCAGGGATAGACCCTTGTCTCCGGCATCGAAAGACGTATTCTTAACCCCTGGGCCACCAGGGAAGGCCCTGTCTTAAGCTGGCGTTAAAGCTGACTTTCATGTGGGCACATCCAAGCTCTGAGGACCTCTCAGCCTTACACAAGTACCACATGATCTTGTATCCCACGGGTGAGCCCTTCTGAAGCCCTAAGAATCAATGGTACCCGTCCCCCTGTTGGACAGGCCAGAGAGGCCTTCTCGTCAGCCCTTCCTGTGCCTGTCCCTTGTCTAGTCAACAGGAATGGCATCCTGTGCATACACTGACTTTGGGAGTTCAGGCTGATCTGAGCAGCAGTGTCTCTTCCTTGTCTTGTCTTGTCTGATACAACTTTCATCTCTCATCTCCTCAATGTCTCCGGTGGGTGTCAGATGAGTCCATGTGCCTCCGCATCTCAAACCCCTGTAGATACGTCTCACACTCTACAAGTAGACTGCGTAAAGTTCTTTTCTGTTGACTTGAGAAGCAGCTGTCTTCAACACATTCGTAATCTCCTAATGAAAGACTAGGAGGTCTCAGGGATCTTTCTATGGGCCTCCCAGATGGCGCTAGTGGTAAAGAACCCACCTGCCAATGCATGAGACGATCCCTGGGTTGGGAAGGTCCTCTGGAGAAAGGCATGGCACCCGACTCCAGTATTCATACCTGGAGAATCCCATGGACAGAGGAGCCTGGCAGACTACAGTCCCTGGGGCTGCAGAGTCAGACACGATGAGAGAATAAAGAATCTCAGGGCTCTTTCTACAGCTCCCTGCCTCCGGGCGGTGCACCGCCCCCCCAGCACACATTCACGTGTGCCCAGGGTCTCGGATGGTTAGGAGGGCTACTGCCGGCATCCGTTAGCACAAGGCAAGATGGTTCCCCCTGGGCACAGTGGAGAAGGCTCCATGAAGAAGGCAGCTTCTTAGTTGGCTCTTAAAGAATGGCTGAGATCAGGACAAGCCAAAATGCAGTCTTAGTAATGAGAGCAAATGCCGAGCAGGGAAACGGAAGGAAGAGTGCACAGAGACCCCTGGGCGGCTTCCTTCAGCGCGACACACAGAGGTTAAGGCCAAGCCGGACCAAAGATGAACAAAACAAGGGGTCTGGCTTTTTTCCTGCCGGAAGTGAGAAGTTTTGGAAGCTTTGGAAAGGGCAGCAGGATGGAGGGTTGGGAAGGGCAGTGACTAATTCCCGGTGAAATGTGTTCTTCATTTCCTTGAGTCATTAACTAGGGCCCCATTAAGAAGAAAAACAAAACAAAAACCTTCCAGGACCTGCTTTCTTTTCCAGGAAAACCCTTACCCTTTGGAACCTCTCACAAGTTCAGTTTATAAAGACATCCAATCCTGTTTTCCCTGTTAGTTAAGGGGCCTTGGCACAGCTGCCAGCACCCTCCTCCAAGCCCTGGAATTCTCAGCTTGAAGCCTGATGGGGCCGGTCAACCCATCTCCCCAGGGTGCCCAACACTGCCCTCTGGAAGGGGCTGAGGAGAAGGGCTTCCCTCCACGAGCAGAAGGGCCACGGAAACCTTGCCTTGATGAGCCCAGCCACAGAGGCCCCGCCTTGGGCCCTCGGGAGCCAAATGGGAAAAATCCAGAAGGCTGCACGGCCAAAAAAACAGTGGGCTTGGATACAATCCCAGCTCTCCCCTTCTTTTCTGATCTTGAGACCTCACTCAGCTCTGTCTTCATCTGTAAAACGGAAGCACCACCACCTACCTCACAAGGTTGCTGGGAAGATTAAACGAGAGGTTGTCAGCACAGCTAGCACGCCGCAGATGCTCAAGAAATCTGCCCCCTCCTCCCCCCAGCATCTCTCTGTGTCTCGATTTCCTCGCCTACCAAACACGGTGGGGACTCAAGGAGGAAGTTGAATCTGAACAGGTTCCCAACCTCTGCCATCTGCTCCACATGCAGGCCCCGGGGAGAGCGGAGGGCCTTTCTCTGCCATGTCTGAGCTCTGGGAGCTCTTTCTTCTATTATTTTCCAAAAAAAAAAAAAATCACAAAGCGCTTAGTAGTAGCACGCCCTGGCACGTGCTTAGAGGGAGTCCACAGCCCCACCCCCCAGCACCTCTCGGCAGTGCTCCCACCTGACTCAGTGTCCCCATCTGGAAAGCAGTTGTAACTGGACAGGTACCCGCTCTGGAAGTGCCCACTAGGTTGGGAGGACGGTGCCCAGCAGAGGGCGCTCTGAGTGTGACCTCCTGGCCGGGGCCCTGGGGAGAGGCACCCAGCCAAGGAAAATTCTAGTGGAAAAATCGAAGAAAGGATTCCAGGTTTATGAGTCCCAGACTTTGAAAAACAGAACTGCTGAGTTGTCTCCTGAGTTAGGGGAAAAGAACACCACAGCCGCCTCAAGATTTCCAGGAAACAATATGCGAAGGCTTTGGGCAAAGCTGGGGGACTGGGGAGGCCTGTTTTGGGAGGTGGGAGCTGGGGTGGGCATGTGCCTCTGGGAGCGCTCCGCAGCGGTAAGCTCTTCCTGGGCGGTGCTGGGGGCGAGGGGGCGTGACTCTGTGGGTTTACATCCGCTTGCGTCTATATGCATTTGTGCGCCTGTAGGCAATCCCACAAGTGTTTATTAAACACCTTGTACAGTCTGTTGGGTGATGAGGATGCAACAACAAATAGAACACAGCCCTGAACTCAGAGCCGAGTTTAGGAGGGTGCTGAGTAGCCAGCACACAGCCCCTGAACTCAGAGCTGAGTTTACGAGGGTGCAGAGTAGCCGGCACACAGCCCCTGAACTCAGAGCCGAGTTTAGGGGGGTGCAGAGTAGCCGGCATTCCAGTTCAGGCTTCCCTGATGGCTCAGCAGGTAAAAACCCACCTGCAATGCAGGAGACACAGAAGACGTGGGGTTCGATCCCTGGGTCGGGACGATCCCCTGGAGAAGGAAATGAAACCTGCTCCAGTATTCTTGCTGGAGAGTCCCATGGATGGAGGAGCCTGGCTGCAGATTTGCACACAACTGAGCACGCAGACATCCCGGAGGTGAGTGGGCAGCCAACACCAGGCAGCCACCAGCGACGTGGCCCTGGAGACCGCTGACACTCAGTCTCCTTAGCTGGAAAGTGGACGTCCTAGGAGACAGCTGCTGCTGCTAAGTTGCTTCAGTCGTGTCCGACTCTGTGTGACCCCATGGACGGCAGCCCGCCAGGCGCCCCCGTCCCCCCGTGTGCAAATGTCGGGTGACTCCTGTCGATCCTGCGCAAGATGTGCACCTGGATAAGCACACGTGGCATGTGCAGCCCAATGAGCTTCGTGCAGGCTGGTAGCTCACCTGCTTAGGCCGTGTGTGCGATGTGCTGGGCTCTACCAGAGGCTGCATATCGTGGCCCTCAGAGACGGTTTGTGAGGATGCTCATTTGGTTAGGGCTTGGCTTTCGGGAGCGTTCTAAAATTTAAGCTATTACACGTAAAAATCCAGATTTACAATTTCTCTAGAAACCTTGGAAGATCTGGCCATCCTGTGAGCATCTGTGTGTGTGTGCCTGTATGCCATGGTTCTGCTTCCCAGAGATGTGTCCTTTCCAGGAGCACCCTCCCCTTGGCCAGCCTCCAGGCCTGTCCTTGGAGGGACTCCAGGGTGGCTTGGGAGCGCTCGTGCGCAGACACGTTCTCTGTGAACGGAGAGGCAGGACCCTGCGAGAGCTGCTGCCAGGCCCTGGCCTCCCCAGGCGGCTCCGGTTTCAGTAATCAGAGGGGCTGGAGAGGCCCAAGGGCCCTCCCCACGGCCCTCTGTCTGTATAGCCGGATGCTGGTTACAGAAGAGAGCAACCAAGGATGGGAGCCAGACAGACTAGCTTTTCTTGTGTATTATTTGATTTTGCATTTAAAAAATTCCTGCATTCTAGCTCCAAAACGCTTGAGGCAATGATCTCCACAGAAAATGTGGCTAAATGTCTATACTATGGCTCTTCTAAAAAGGAGCAAATACAAAACTAATACAATTATGTAATTATGTAAAGTTTAAAAATAAAATAAAAGAAAAAAATAAAAAAAATAAAAAGGAGCAAATAGATTTTTGGTAGAAGTGAAAACTTTTAATTACGTTTGCGGAGCCCACAGATGTGAGAGACAGGATGGATATTCTCCTAACATTCCTCTTAAGATGGCTAATCAGTCTCTCTTAATAGACATTTACTAGGGTGTGAGACAGGCTGAACACGAGGGGCCTACAAAGATGGATACACCCTGCTCTCTGGCCCTCGGGAAACTCAGTTTTGTGGAGAGACAGCCAAAGAGAAATGAATGCAGAAACAAGAGAGGACGGGGGTATAACTGAGACATCTGGGGACAAAAGACACCAGAACATAGAGGAAGATGCCTCGAAACTCTGACTTACTGTGCAAGCTCTTTCCCCAACCTGAGCCCCCGTTTCCCCTTTTTAGACAAGAAGCTCAGAAGAGATGAGTAAGCATCAACTCCACGTGTTCACAATCCGAGCCCCGAGCTTGGGTATCCTTTGAGGGAACACAGGTCGCAGCCCTGGTTTGTAGCCCGTTACTCACTGCCCCATATTCTTGTGCTGTAAATTAATCTAGCTTGAGCTCTGAAAGAAACTCATCAGGTTTTTCATATTGCTTTGTCTTGAAAAAAAATTGTGTCTGGAGTCCTGGAGTCCAAAAAGACCAGGCATCTGGTGGAAGCTTCTAGCATCCATTATAGACATGCCTGGTCCAGGTGGGGAGCAGCCCCTTAACAGGTGGGAGAGTTGCACCCCTTCCCCAGAACCAGGTTTGAATGGCTAAGGAATTTGTCCTGAAGGATTGCTCTGAGGTCATCCACCCACTTTGCAGATGGGAAAAATGAGGCCCAAAAGTGGAGCAGAGTTCCCCACTGTCCTGAGATCAACGTCAGAGGCAGGTCTCCTGACTCCTGAGTGTGAGCTCTGCTCACACACTGATTTTTCTCTCTCAGGTTGAGTCGTCAGGACAAAGTGAGAGAAGGATCCCCAGGCTTATCCCTCCTCAGGCAGATGTCGACTGCTTTGCAGCTAGGACATCGAGTCATCCCTGTTCCACTCGAGCCAAGAGCCTGGGAAACCCACCCTCTCAAAAGTATGAGGGAAGAGCAATCATTCTGTAGCCCAGCAAAAGCCCTTGGAGGGCTGGGCATCCACCTTCAGAAGCATTTGTAATTGTCAAGAGTCCCTGAAAGAACGGATTTGACACGTACAGAAACCAAATTTGTAGAACAAGGCACCCAGGTGGCCAGAGGTGGTGAAGAGAAGCAGCAGGTGGACTATTACAGACCCAAAGTTGTCTGCCTTCCTCATCATTGGCCTCCTAAGAGCTTGTCGATATCAAAGGGCTATCTGCCAAGCTCTTTGCCTGGACCACATCGAGATCCCCGTGAGCGTCATTGGTACCCCCATCACAAACTGGAATCTCCATGGCACTCTCAAAGTGGCCAGTCCCACAAATTGTTGGAAAACCCCTAGGGACAGCTCTGGAGCCTACAATTCAAAGAACTTCTGAAGTGATTTGTTTCTTTCCTTAAAATCTGGAAGTCTGTTGAGATATGAAAAATCACTAGGCATAGAAACTCCTTTCAGAGAAGAACCCCAAATTTCTTATCAAATTTTCACTAGAATGCTATTTCTAATTTCATAACACCCTAAAAAATCAGGCCAAAGATACATAATATTTTGTGACGATGGTGAGATCATCATTAATGATCATTACCTCAAGTAAAAATGATTATGGATGGTGTCTTGAGTATTAGCCATTGATTGAACAAATGTTTATTGATTGCCTCTGTGCTGAGTCAGGGGAAAAGATAACAAAGAAATCAGACACAGCTTTACTTTAACACCTTTAATTCCTTATATTCATATAATTCACAAATTCTAGTGATACAGGAAAAAAAACCTGTAAACAAGCATAGTTTATAAATTGCCACTTATAACAAGTATAGAAAGAACAAGATGGAGAGTAACAGAAGGAAGCTTGGGACATTTTAAATCATCACATCAAAGCAAAGAATGTGTCTTATAGGCTAAAGGTTTTACCAGATCATTGGGTAGATTGTCTCATTGTTGATATCAGCTGTGTATAAGTCACCATGGGGAGGTGCTTAACTTGGGCTGAGGAACTCGGGACCATTTGCTCTTCTAAGCTATCAATACTAGATGTCTGATAACATGTAATCATCTGTCTAATTAAATTTCCTGGCCCAGGAATCAGAAGTTTTCAGAGGAGATATAGATGATGTTCGCAGGAAAGCTGTTCACTAATTGTTTTTACTAAAGACAGAGACAGGGACAAAGCCTGCAGCTGGCAGTGGAAAGAAGAAATATAGGGGCAAAGAGGGGAATGTCTGGCGTTTATGAGTAGAGGAGGCAGTAGCCCATTCTGGGCCCCTGCTTAAGAGCTGACAGACAGAAACAGGACTGTCCCTAGCAGGCCGGGGTGAAGACTCCGTTTCCACTGCAGGGGGCACAGGTCTGATTCCTAGTCAGGGAGTCAGCATATACTTAATATGTTCAGTCACCTCCAACTCTGCTGCTTCCCAAGTGCCACGGTGATAAAGAATCTGCCTGTCATTGCAGGAAACACACGAGATGCAGGTTCGATCCCTAAGTCAGGAAGATCCTCTGGAGTAGGAAATGGCAACCCACTCCAGTATTCTTGCCTGGAAAATTCCGTGGACAAAGAAGCTTGGCAGGCTGCAATCCATGTGGTGGCAAAAAGCTGGACACGACTGAGCCCCGACCCCCAGGCCCCTGCCCCCCACCCCACCCCCCGCGCACACACACACACACGCACGCACAAACAGAAGCAGCATGGACGACTGGCATCAGGAGAGTGGACACACCTCATGCATTCACCTCTAGGAGCCAGTGGCCGTGAGACCAGCAGCCCCGTCTGCTTCACTTACTGCTATAATCTGGGGCCTGGCTTTTAGAGAGGAGAAAATAGTTTTCTCACCTCTTCTCGATGATACCAGTAAACGAGCGAGGCATGTGACGTGCTCAGGTGAGAGCAGCGTCACAGTAACTGCTACGAAATCAAGTGTAACCACTGATATTTTCACTGCTATTTTTACCAGGACCACCAGCCTCAGTCCTCCAAATGCTTAGGCTCCAGTCTCGTCCCGCCTCCCACCCTCTGGAAGGCTAATGACCCTGGCAGTGCAATCTCTTTCTCCTCCGATGCCCATCAGGACTATAACACCTAGAAAGGCTCAGTTCTTGGGGAAAAAAGTTTGAATGGTTGGGACAGCAGAGGCAAGCCAGCTCAGGAGAGAATCCCAGTTTCCACCTCTGGGATCTGGGAGTACTCGTTATATCCACCATTTTTAAACCATGTTCGTAGAGCCTAGAGGTCAGGATGGGGAGCAAAGAAGCCCAAGGCACAGACTCCTAGCTGTCTTCCTTGCTGAACAGAAAATCCATGCTTCTAGCTGGTTTGTAGGCTCGGGCTCTGGGCTTCCCAGGTGGCACCAGCAGTGAAGAACTGGCCTGCAGTGCAGGAGACACAAGAGGCATGGACTCGACCCCCGGGATAGGAAGGCTCCCTGGAGGGGGGCATGGCAACTCACTCCGGTATTCTTGCCTGGGGAAGCCCATGGACACAGGAGCCTGGCACACTACAGTCCATGGGGTCTCCAGAGAGTTGGACACGACTGAAGCGACTTAGCATGCATCCTTGGGCTCTAGGTGAAAAAGCATTTGAAGACAGTCTCACAGCTAATACAAATTTTGAGATAACCCACGGCATTCCACCCAGGTCATTTTCCACTTAGAAAACAAAAACAACACTATGGACTATAATTTGTTGAACTATTGAGCACTCATTTATTCATCTACTCTCCCCAAAACTGCTTTAGTGACAGGGAGAAAAAAAACACACACAAATGTCCTGCCTCCTAGTCCAGTGCTCATTCCAAAATATACATATATCCTCCAAAATATCTATACAGGTTTCAGCTGGGGGGAGGCGGGGCAGAGAGAAGGAAGACACAATTTCACTTCAGTACTAAACTGTCAGCGCCTTGTCAATTTTCACCATTTTTCTAGTCTGCCTCTTAGAAGGGATGAAAAGTCTCTCCTCTAGGAAACAGGGCAGGCCAAGGAGGCGATCAGACACTTAGGGGGCTGGTCCCCCGTGCTCTAGCATCTTCAATGCAGAACGGCACAAAAAACTTTAATTTTCCAGAGTCCTCCTAACTACTCAATCCTTAGCTCCCTGCAGGAGCCACAATCTTAAAAGGCTACAAGGCTAGCGGGCAACCTCAAGGTCAAGAGTCTGACAGCTAAAGGACGGGGGAAGGCTGGAAAACGGAAACCCTCTGGTGCCTCTTAGAACAGGAGAGCAGACAGGGATGTGAGAGGCACGCTGAGGCTCAAACACCCCCTTACTTCCCTGTGTGAGCTTTCTCGTTCCCAGTCGTGGCCCAGGCTCATACCACCAGATCTTAGGCCTTGGCCACATGCACTACTTTTCTTCTTCAACTTATTTTTGCAATTTTTTTTTCTACTGGGTAGAGATGAGTGGTCTCCAAAAGGTTTTGATTCCTTTTTGAGTCACGTTCAGCCTCATTGGGCTCTGCTTTCAATATGCTGCTCCCTGATGGCTCAGAGGTCCCCTGGTGATGCCCCCTCTATTTCAAGAGCCCCCCAAAATAAGTGGAGTGACTACAGATGAGTTTTTGGTACTTTCCAAAATTAAACTATTTCCCTTGGTAAATTTCCACCAAATGAGCTCATTAATCTGAAAACAGGATGTGGCACATGAAGAGACTAAGGTCAGGTTGACTGCTCACTTAGGCTGGCTTGGGGTAGAGAGGAAGGGGTGGGTGGCACAGAGATGGGACCAGAGAATGGCTGTTAGAGGTCCCAAAGCCTTCACGGATTGCACTGAGAACCAAGGAGTTTTTAAATCAGAGACTCTAAGCTCTAAATCCTTTTCTCTTAGAGTTGAGAGTGACCACAGAAGCCACCTCTGGTCAATGTCCCACAGATTGCCAGCCGGGAGGCCCCTTAGACCCTCAGCTTGTCTGCAGGCAGGTGTCTCCCCTCCAGGACAGACTGGGGGCCCTCCTTTCTCCAGGAGGACTGTCCTGCAGCATCAGCAGAAGGTGGGAGTTCCGCCCCAGGTGAGCTAGAGGCTTAAACACATCCCAGGTTAAAACCAAACCAAACAAGAACACACAGTTCCCAACTCCAGTTGGGTGTCAGGACAGAAAAATGAGATCCTAACACGTAGAGAATGTAATGGATGGCTCCGAGTAACGAAAACAAAACCAGCAAAGAAGGCAGGCTCACTTGGTCCTTAGCTAACAGTCTTGCAGATATTGATGGAGGAGCCTTTATCAAATTCGCAAAAATAAAGTTGTATATTTAAACAAAAATTCTATCCCAACGCTAAGTACAATTATTTTAATTGATATACACAAAATTCATAGGGAATAAGTGATCGTTCGCGCGCGCGCCCGCGCGCGTGTATTTAGACAAAACTAGTCTCAGTTCCTGAAAACACCGAGTTTTGTGGAAGCGCCAAGCGCTCGGAACCGCTTTGTACATCTCTTTGCTGAGTGCGTCCAACTCAGTAAGCGCTGAGCTAGGATCTCTGCCGGAACCCAAGAGGGCTAAGACGCGGGTGTTACTACTGCTCGCCCCACCCCGCAAGGGGCTGCAGGCAGGCAGGGGCCGGGATAGTTCGAGTCCCAAGTCTGCATTCGTTTATTCCGCGAATACTTCATACTGAGTCCCACACGTGTGCCATGAACTCGCGCCGGGAGAAGGGGAACGGAAGCAGGTGGGTTTTCGGTGCAAAAACAGACCGCCACACCATGGATCCCGCCCCGCGCCTCAGTTTCCCCAGCGGGGAGCGCCCGCCCCGCCCCGGGGCCGCCTCGGGAGGCGGCTCGGGCTGCAGGAACCGGCCCCGGGCCCGCCCTCCCCGGCTTCCGCCGCCGGGGCCAAGTCCTCCCGCCACCGGAAGCTCCGGCCGGGCCGCCGGGGGAGGCGGCGGCGGCAGCGAGGTGGGTGCAGCGCACCCCGCCCCCCGCCTGCCCCGGGACTCCGGGGACCCCCGCTCCCCGTTGGGCTCCCCAGGTGCTAGCCTCCCCGCGCCTCTGGGACCTGGAGTCCGGGCTGCCGAGCCCTGCCCCGGACTCGCTGCCCCCTGCCCTTCCCCCGGCGGCCGCGCTGCGGTCGCTCATCCTTGACTAGCCCGGGCCCGGCTCTGCTCGCAGCGCTGCGCGCGCATCTGGAGATGCGGCGGGGGGTGACGGCCGCCCTCGGGGGGACGCACGAACCGGGCTGGGAGCTCGAACAGGCCCTCTGGCCTCACGGAGCCAGGAGGCGGGGGACTGGGCTCCGGTGGCGGGGTGCAGTGGGATCGCAGAGCCAGGAGTCCACCCATCCCTGGGGCGGCCCACGGGGACTCCCGGGGGGAAGTGGTCTGGTCCAGCTGCGGCCCGAGAGACGAAGGGAAGGCCGGGCAGACGCGAGTGCGCGGCGCCGAGAATCCTCGGAAGAGAAAGGGGTCAAGAAGTGCGAGGGTGGGGGTGGGGAGCCCCAGCAGGGAAGGGAATTAGGAGGCGCCCGGAGGCGTGGCATGGGCTGGCCACAGGGCCAGGTGGATAGAAACTGGGGCAAGCCGCGGGCCTGGGGCAGCCTCGACTGGAGTGAGGAAGCGGAGCGCCTTTGTAGACAGTGTGTTCTCAAAGTTCTGTTCAACTGAGGAGAGCGTGTAGATAGATGCTGGAGAGGAATGTGTAATGCGTTTTAAAGCACCGCGTGTGGTTAGAACACAGGGATCCGGAGTCCCCATTCAGTATCTGTGAGCCTTTAGGCAAGTCACTGAACTTCTTAGAGCCTCAGTAAAATGGGGTTGAAGATGACAATGCCTGCCTCCTAGGGTTCCCGTGAAGATGAGATGAGATGTGCCTGTAAAAGCACTTAACACGGCACCTGCTACTTTTCGCTTTTAATCATTAGAGCAGCTTGGGCACATGTCGAGGCTGATAGGAAGGAGCTGGGAGGCGGTGAAGGCAGAGGAGAGAGAACGGGACCCAAGAACTTGGACAGAGAGAGAAATCTGGGATGCCGAACCAAGGGAAGGAGGGAACAGTTGGGGATGCAGAAAAGTTGGCAGGTTTGGGGTGTATGGTTAAGTGAGTGGCTTTTGGACAGTCTCCATGAAGCAACCTTCAGAATCATTTGCTGAAAGGGCCAGGCCAGGGCTGGCCCGGGTGAAGCTGGAGAACCTGATTTCCACTGCAGCAGTAGCGTAGGATGTCGTGCCCTTTTTGCCAGCAACCCCTGGCAGACTCAGCATCGTTCCAGGGAAGGTGGGCAGTTGAATTTACTAGACTCAGAGGATAACATCTGACCTACCTTGCCCACTTGTGAGGCTCCACTAAAGTTAATGAATGTGAAAACACTATAAGCATAATTTACCATTTTAATCTTTTTTCCTGATCTTGAGGAGCTGGAAGGGCTGTGCCATCAATATCAAAGCCTTCTGAGCACTTCACTTGGGCTGTGCACCATGCCACACTTTCACCCACAGTCTCATCTGGTTATTACGACAGTCAGGTGAGGCAGGTATTAATATTATCCCCATTTTGCAGATGCAAAAACTGAGATGCAGAGAAGTTACTGACCTTGCCCCAGGACCCAGAGCTAGTGAGTGATGAACTCAGGACCCCAACTCAAAGCCCATGATTTGAAACTGCTGTGAAAGTTCGCATTACCCGTAACGGCAGCCCAGCAGGACAGAAAGATGTGGAGGGGTTGATTGCCTTTTCCATCTGTGCTGTGCTCAGTCGCTTGATAGAGTGAAGTCGCTCAGTCGTGTCCGACTCTTTGCTACCCCATGGACAGCAGCCAACCAAGCTCCTCCATCCATGGGATTTTCCAGGCAAGAATACTGGAGTGGGTTGCCATTTCCTTCTCCAGGGGATCTTTCCGACCCAGGGATCGAACCCAAGTCTCCCGCGTTGTAGGCAGACGTTTTACCGTCTGAGCCACCAGGGAAGGCCGTGTCCAGCTCTTTGTGACCCCATGGACTGCAGGCCACCAGGCTCCTCTGTCCATGGGGATTCTCCCAGGCAAGAATGCTGGAGTAGGTTGCCATGCCCTCCTCCAGGGGATCCTCCCAACCCAGGGATCCAACCCAGGTCTCCCATATTGCAGGTGGATTCTTAACCATCTGAGCCTCCAGGGAAGCCCGTCTTTTCCACTTGATAGAAAACAGAGGCTAGCAGCTTGGCCCTCCGTCCTGGGCTCTGCAGGCTCCACGCTGCCTTGCTGTCTCCTCTCGAGCGGGAGAAGGAGCACAGAGCTTGGAGCCACACAGACCTGGCACGAGTCGCGCTCTGCCACCGGCTGCTGTGTGACTCCAGACCAGGCTTCTCTGTGCCTCTGTGCACCTGCGGAATTCCCAGCAGCTTGCTCTAAGGAATAGGAAGGAAAACGTTGCCCGGGGCACAGGAGGTATGCCAGGAGCCATGCTTCCCACACTGCCGTGGGTCTGCCTCCCACTGGGCTGCTGAGACCAAGTCTCCGTGACCTTGTATTTATTTAGACCTTTGTTCTCCTCAGTGCCAGGAAGTGGTGGTGGCTGACCCGAGTCTGTGGCCACCTATGATTTCCTTAGTGGGGCTGTGGGGGTAGGGCCCTGAGCAGTCCATGGTGTCATCACCGTGCTGATAAAGAATGCCCTGGGCAGGGCTGGGCCATCAGGGGCCTTCCTGCTGCCCCTGGTTACCTTGGCCATGGGGTCCTG